>NC_037677.1:23167159-23467159 GCF_003255815.1 Theropithecus gelada | reverse complement strand
ATCTCACATAAAAATCCTCAACAATGATGCACTTTAGCAATAATAACAACATTCTCAGATGACATCTATACCCACCCTTGCTCTGTGCTCTATGATCTAATAAAATTTTCTTCTTCCTGAGCTTGAAGGAGACTAGAAGTTGCATAGAAAATGTGTGGTAGGAAATATACTTCACAGCAAAGGATATAGAATGAATTAGGAAGGGAGACAAGAAAACAGAAAGCAAGTCCAATGAAAAGTTAATGGATTTGCGAGGTTTGGTTTGGAGAATGACAGGATATAAGTCCAAGTAATAAATTAGGGCCAGAAGGTGCAGAGCTTTGAATCCAGGCTTGCTTTATTTCATGCTTTCTTTTCATCAGGGAGTGACATAGATGGATTTACATTTTGAAAAGCCCTTTCTGACATGTTGCGGGAAGTCAGGGACCCCGAATGGAGGGACCAGCTGGAGTCGCATCAGAGGAACATAAATTGTGAAGATTTCATTTTAATATGGACATTTATCAGTTCCCAAATAATACTTTTATAATTTCTTAAGCCTGTCTTTACTTTAATCTCTTAATCCTGTTATTTTTGTAAGCTGAGGATGTACGTCACCTCAGGACCACTGTGATAATTGTGTTATCTGTACAAATTGATTGTAAAACATGTGTGTTTGAACAATATGAAGCCAGTGCACCTTGAAAAAGAACAGAATAACAGCAATTTTTAGGGAACAAGGGAAGACAACCATAAGGTCTGACTGCCTGTGGGGTTGGGCAGAAAGAGACATATTTTTCTTCTTGCAGAGAGCCTATAAATGAACGTGCAAGTAGGAGAGATACTGATAAATTCTTTTCCTAGCAAGGAATATTAATATCAATACCCTGGGAAAGGAATGCATTCCTAGGCAGAGGTCTATAAACGGCCGCTCTGGGAATGTCTAACTTATGTGGTTGAGGTAAGGACTGAGGTATGCCCTCGTCTCCTGCAGTACCCTCAGGCTTACTAGGGTGGGGAAAAACCCCGTCCTGGTAAATTTGGGATCAGACCAGTTCTCTGCTCTCAAACCCTGTTTTCTGTTGTTTAAGATGTTTATCAAGACAATATGTGCACCGCCGAACATAGACCCTTATCAGTTCTGCTTTTGCCCTTTGCCTTGTGATCTTTGTTGGACCCTTATCAGTAGTTCTGCTTTTGCCCTTTGTCCTGTTTCCTCAGAAGCATGTGATCTTTGTTCCATTTTTTTGCCCTTTGAAGCATGTGATCTTTGTACCTACTCTCTGTTCTTAGACCCCCTCCCCTTTTGAAACTCTTAATAAAAAATTTGCTGGTTTGAGGCTCAGCTGGGTGTCACGGTCCTACCAATATGTGATGTCACCCCAGGTGGCCCAGCTGTAAAATTCCTCTCTTTGTACTCTTTCTCTTTATTTCTCAGCTGGCCAACACTTATGGAAAACAGAAAGAATCTACGTTGAAATATTGGGGGTGGGTTCCCCCACTACTGGCAACTATAGGAAATGTGTATGAGGGATGGAAGAGATGAGAGGTGGGGAGACCAGAAATAACAAACAGTTCAGGAGAGGGATGGAAAAGACTGGGGAGAGAACAGCGGGCAGTAGGAATAGAGGAAGGAGAGGGAGCCCAGACTTAAGATGTACTAAGAGGAAAAATCGGTAGAACCTAGAGACCAGTTAGATGTAGGGAGCTGAAGAGACAAGGGTGGCAGAGTATATCCCAGTTTTATGAGACTCATTGAAATAAGAACAGGATGAGGAACTAGGCAGCTTGGAGTTCCACTGTGGTGACTTTAAGGTGACTGTGGACACCATGTGGAAATGTTTACCTAGGAATTCTGCTTAGAAATTTGGATTATTTTGTTGTTGAACAAAAAGGAACAGAAAAATCTCAAGGAAAGGGGAGATTCTTTCAAAGGACATGGGAAGCTGAGGCACACCAGAAGTAAAAGCTAGCAGGAATTTACTCTCTCCATTACCCACCTCTCAACCCTTATGGGCTTTGAGAGCCACAGGTGTCCACCCTCTACTCACTGCAACAGATTTTCCACTCTGCACCCAGAGAGAACTTTCAAGAACAAATCTATTCAGGTCACTTTGGATTCATATCTTCCAAGACCCTGAGGATAAAGTTCAAAATCCTAAATTTAGCTTTTGTCCACCTTTACAGTCAAGCCCTAGTGTATCCCTCTGCCTCATCTCCCATAACCCTGTCCCTTGCAACTGATGAATGGTGGGAGATTGAAGGCAGAGTAAAGGAATGAAGTGGCTGGAGAGATGATCTCTCATCTTTTTCTTTCTGTGGATCAGATCCACTTCCATGAGCCTCTAAATTCCTGCTCTTCTTTAACTTTCTTGCATGTGGCTCTGTCTTATCATGGAACTTACCTTTATTCCTGACATCATGTCTCAGTAATATATACATACATATATATGTGTGTGTGTATATATATATACGTGTGTGTGTGTATATATAGAGAGAGATAGAGAGTTGGTTTTTTGTTGTTGTTTTATTTTGTTTTGTTTTTGAGATGGAGTCTCGCTCTGTCACCCAGGCTGGAGTGCAGTGGCCTGATCTCAGCTCATTGCAAGCTCCACCTCCCAGGTTCATGCCATTCTCCCACCTCAGCCTCCTGAGTAGCTGGGACTACAGGTGCCTGCCACCATGCCTGGCTAATTTTTTGTATTTTCAGTAGAGACGGGATTTCACCTTGTTAGCCAGGATGGTCTCAATCTCCTGACCTCGTGATCCACCTGCCTTGGCCTCCCAAAGTTCTGGGATTACAGGCATGAGCCACCGCACCCGGTCGATTTGTTTATTTTTTGAGATGGAGTCTTGCTGTGTCACCCAGGCTGGAGTGCAATGGTGTGACCTTGGCTCACTGCAACCTCCACCTCTTGGGTTCAAGAGATTCTCCTGCCTCAGCCTCCCGAGTAGCTGGGATTACATGTGCGTGCCACCACACTTGACTAATTTTTGTATTTTTAGTAGAGATGGGGGTTTCATCATGTTGGCCATGCTGGTCTTGAACTCCTGACCCCTTGATCTGCCTGCCTCAGCCTCCCAAAGTGCTGGGATTACAGTGGTGAGCCACTGCGTGCCTCTGTAATATTTTTTAACAGCATAAAGCAAACCTCCCTTAGTCTCTATACTGCGGTTCCAGATTCCCATGAGAGATACTCTGATTGACTCATTTTGAGGGTCAGGTGACCACCTTTATTCCGATCAGCTTGGACAAGGGTCAATGTCACAGAGAAAGGAGGAGAGCCTCCTCAGCGAGAGGGGAACAAGCAGGCTCTCAGAGATGGAGGTGTAGGCATCAAATCAGTGATTAGCTCTTCTATCGCAAATTCTCTCCTTTTTGTTATGTGACCATATTTCTAATTTTTCAATTCATATTTAAATTTTGTTCTAATATCACAAAGAATCAGTGCAGTCCACCCTCTGTATCTGTAGGGAATTGGTTCCAGGACCTCTCAGATACCAAAATCCAAAGATGTTGAAGTCCCTTATGTAAAATGGCATAGTATTTGCATACAACCCCTACACACATCCGTGTGTGTGTGTGTGTGTGTGTGTGTGTGTGTGTATATATATATATATATATTTTTTTTTTTGTAGAGACAGGGGTCTTACTATGTGTCTCAAGCTGGTCTCAAACTCCCAGCAATCCTCCCACCTTGGCTTCCCAAAGCACTGCTATTACAGGCATGAGCCACCAAAGCCTGGTCCTCTCTTATATTTTAAATAATCTCTAGATTCCTTAGAATACTTAATACAATGTAAATGATGCATAAATAATTGTTATATTGTATTTTTTTATTGTTTTATTGTTATTCTTATTAGATTTCTTTCCCAACTTTTTTCTATGTGTATTTGATGGAATCTGTGGATTTGGAGGGCCGACTGTTATAACTAAGGTAGTTTTAAAATTTCAGCTAATTCAGTATCATCTGATAGGCATGTTCTTTCTTTTATCAGATTACTTGTAGAAATACTATAATTTAAACAGAAATTTGGCTTTCTACAGTAGTCACAGAAGGCTCAGGGCTCTTCCAAAAAAAAAATTAGGTTTAGAATAAAAACATTTTTATAAATCAGGAAGCCAAAAAGCACAAGGTTATTGACTACATCTGTCTTTAGTAACAGATGGTAGTACTAATTGTTATTCAGGAGTGGCATATTGTTTTAATTTCTCAGGGTAAAATATGAAAGTAAATGTGCATAGATGTTTAGCTTTGAAAATGTTGTGACTCCCTTAAAACAATTCAAAAATAAGAAATAAAATGTGTTGTCTTTTTTGGGGGGGGAAATGATGTGGCCTTTTTTAAGCAGAAACATTTTTAGAAAAGATCAGAAAATATCCCAACTTAGAAAAACTCATTTGAAATTAAGTTGTATATTTGCATTTGAATGAGGTACTATTTCTGTTCATTTTGATAAAATCAGCATTCTGCTTCCAGTAATACTCAGAGATTTGTGTCAGGCCTCTGAGCCCAAGCTAAGCCATCATATCCCCTGTGACCTGCACGTATACATCCAGATGGCCTGAAGCAACTGAAGAATCACAAAAGAAGTGAAAAATGGCCGGTTCCTGCCTTCACTGATGACATTCCACCATTGTGATTTGTTCCTGCCCCACCTTAACTGATCGATTAACCTTGTGAAATTCCTTCTCCCGGCTCTGAACCTCCTGCACTGAGCACCTTGTGACCTCTGCCCCTGCCCGCAAGAGAAAAACCTCCTTTGACTCTAATTTTCCACTACCCACCCAAATCCTATAAAACAGTCCCACCCCTATTTTCCTTGCTGACTCACTTTTCGGACTCAGCCTGCCTGCACCCAGGTGATTAAAAAGCTTTGTTGCTCACACAAAGCCTGTTTGGTGGTCTCTTCACACGGACGCACATAACAATTTGATATCAAACTTTCATTGCAAGTCACGGTGATGAAGAAGTTCTACACTTCTCACAATTCCAGAAGATTCAGAACTTACCCCTTGTTCATGGGCTCCTTTAGTGCAGATAGGGATTTTATTAATAGTTGGAAAGATAAAGCATCTCCTTCTACCCATGGCAGCTGGATCATTCTCACTACACACAGCTAAAAATTTAAATAAATAAACGAGAGTAAGATGGAGGTGTGCATGGACATTTCACAGTTCATCAGACTGAATGCTAACAGTATATAGTTGTATGTTTAACAAAGAGGAACTCTTGAGTTTTGATTCGACACTTGCCAAACTTAAGCATCACCTTTGAAAGAACAGCTTTGAAATCTCCAGTTACATATTCAAATTCTCTTCTATCTTGGGCATAAAATAAGGCCACTGGACACCCACCTACATAGCCTGCTTTAGGATGGAATTTCCTGCCCATCACACTCCAAAATATTTCATCCTGTGCTGTGTCCTTTCAAGGTGCAGATAAATTTAGCATTAAACGGCTACCCTTTCGGATTAAGCATTGTGCTTCGCAGGGGACCAATTTGAAAATGTCGGTTTTTCTGAGAGAGGTCATATAGAACATCACTGGGATCTGCACCTGTAAGGATTTATTAAATAGCTGTGTAGAGTGTGGAGTAACAAGAGGGAGAACAAGAGACCGAAAACGAACCAGAGAGAGAGAGAGAGAGAGACAAAGAAAGAAAGAGAGAGAAAGAGAAAATGCTATTCGTCAGCCCAGCATGAATTCAGTGATTACGCTGATGTTTCCCTCAGTGAAATACCTCTAACAACTAACAAAACTGTTGCAAGCTTGGCTCCTACTTTGTTAGACTTATTTAAATCACAAAACTACCCCAATTAGATAGCCTCTGTGATTTGAATTATATTGTATCCGAAGGCTTGTCTGCCACATTAAATGAAGTCATTTCTATGACCTTCACTACACAACTACATGAAGAACACAAATAGCCTGTAATTTGCAACTCAATCACAATCCTGTTCTCATTTTCCAAACTGACATAGAGCTAATTTGTAAAATGTATAGACACTTAGCACAGTACCTGGCAGTGCTATTTGAATGAGAACTTGGCATCAAATGAAACTGGCTTTATCAGATTTTTTTTCTTCCCCAAAATTTGTGATTAGCGAGCCAGAAAGAGAAGGAGATAGAGATCCCCCATGGCTGGGATTGAGAGATGTAATTGGAGAAGATAGGGTGGCCTGTTCTTCCCTTTGAACTCAAGAAGCAAGAGAAAAAGTCAGACTATTGAAAGAGACAGGAGGACGCAGTGAGTATACAGAGAGAGTCTAGACAGCTTGACAGTTCCTAGTTCCAGTTCCTTACTGAGTCTGACTTCACTTCTGATCCTGGGGTCTAGGAGACCCCTTGTGCCCACAAAGTAAATTCCCTTCTGCTACCTGTTTATTTTTGCTTTCAGTCAACCTAAATGGAATTCTGTGCTCGACAGAGTTGCAATTAATACGGTACTTGGGATGGTTCTGTAGACACACCCTAATCTGTAACTGTACCACGTCAGAGAGAATTTCCAAGAAGACTTCCAACAGAGGCTTCCTTGTTTTAATGAAAGGTCAAGATGCATTTCAGAAGAATGCCCTACATACCACTGAGAAGATCGAGCAGTTGGCCACTCCTATCATCAGTATATTGAGAGCATAAAAAGTAGTCAAATGGGATTGTCCTCTGAAAAGGCAACAGAAATGCTTCTTCCATTGCCAACTGCGTATCTATGTGTGCACAGATTTTCTTCATATGCTTCCATTGAGGCAACAGATTACAACAGATCAATGGCTGAAGTGTATAGGTAAATCTAGCTTAAGGATATATATTTTATATGGATACAACTTTGTATTCTTCTCATCTGATGAAAGAATATTTGGTTGATTTATGATCTGATGTTCCTCAGAGAAAAATCTATTTGGAGTATTCTTACATGGAGTGATCCTATAGTTATGACTTCTCTAAGCTTTAACAAGAACTTATATTTGAGAAGAAGCAGAGTATTCCTAAGTGTTGTGGGAAGTCAGGGACCCTGGATGGAGGGACCGGCTGGAGCTGTGGCAGAGGAACATAAATTGTGAAGATTTCACTTTAATATGGACATTTATCAGTTCCCAAATAATACTTTTATAATTTCTTATGCCTGTCTTTACTTTAATCTCTTAATCCTGTTATCTTCAGAAGCTGAAGATGTATGTCACCTCAGGACCACTGTGATAATTGTGTTAACTCTACAAATTGATTGTAAAACATCTGTGTTTGAACAACATGAAATCAGTGCACCTTGAAAAAGAACAGAATAACAGCAGTTTTTAGGGAACAAGGGAAGACAACCATAAGGTCTGATTGCCTGCAGGGTTGGGCAAAAAGAGCCGTATTTTTCTTCTTGTAGAGAGCCTGTGAATGGACGTGGAAGTAGGGAAGATATCACTCAATTCTTTTCCTAGCAAAGAATATTAATATTAATACCCTGGGAAAGGAATGCATTCCTGGGGGAGGTCTATAAACGGCTGCTCTGGGAATGTCTGTCTAATGCAGTTGAGATAAGGACTGAGGTATGCCCTGGTCTCCTGCAGTACCCTCAGGCTTACTAGGGTGGGGAAAAACCTCACCCTGGTAAATTTGTGATCAGACCAGTTCTCTGCTCTCAAACCCTGTTTTCTGTTGTTTAAGATGTTTATCAAGACAATACGTGCACCACTGAACATAGACCCTTATCAGTTCTGCTTTTACCTTTTGACTTGTGATCTTTGTCAGTAGTTCTCCTTTTTGCCCTTTGAAGCATGTGATCTACTCCCTATTCTTACACCCCCTCCTCTTTTGAAACCCTTAATAAAAACTTGCTGGTTTGAAGCTCAGGTGGACATCAAGGTCCTACCGATATGTGATGTCACCCCAGGTGGCCCAGCTGTAAAATTCCTCTCTTTGTACTCTTTGTCTTTATTTCTCAGCTGGCCAACACTTATGGAAGATAGAAAGAACCTATGTTGAAATATTGGGAGCGGATTCCCCTGATACCTAGGGAAATATTTTTGGGGTGAGAAATGAGTGTTAGGATCCGCAGATGAGTCCAAGAAGTCCCAGAGATGAAGCAATTGTCTAATTGGTAAAGAAAAGGGCCCTTACTCTCAGAAGAAAAAAAAAAGCACATCGTTATTCTTTGCTCTTGGATGTATTGTTCTGTTTTTTGGAGGGAAAATAGGTGTCCTAAATCAAGAGCTCTGTTATGTGTAAAAGTTTCTTTCAAAAGGATGGGGACTGGAAGATCTTCTGGGGATATAAAATCTATCTTTAGGATGATGGAAAATGGAAATGTAAGAGAGGTTTTTCAAGTAGTTGGTGAACACATCTGAGTTGAGAGCTTTGAGAAAGCAAGTGTCTTGTGTCCTTCAGCAAGGTGGTTTCAGGGGAAGGTCTTGTGATGAGGAATTTCTCCTGTCTTTCTATCTCCACTTTTCTGCTTCACAGAATCCCTCTCCCAGACATCCACCTGTCTTTAGGTGGGAGTGCATGAGTTTGAAAGCAATGAGCATCAATCCTCTCTTTCTGGAAGACCTTAACTAATAACAAGTCTCTAATATATAGAAAATAAAACTATTTGGTATGATGAAGCAGAAAATACCTGTACACATGGACAAAACAAAATGGCCAATCTCACCATAACCAATGTTGAAAATTGGAAAAATGATAAACATTTCTTACCATTCTGCATTTTTATGAGCTCTTTGTGACACAGACCTATCCAGGAGAAATACTCCTCAGAGAATTTATGAGATGAAAAGTCATAAAAAAATCCTCTATGGTTTCTCTTTATCTTGCTATTTGAAACCCTTGTAAACATTTATGTGGGGTTTTCAGGAGACTTAAACCCCCGGTTCAATTTGAATTCAAGGTCTTTGAAGATAGTCATCAGTTTCTGCTTCCTTTAAAACTTCTAATTACACAAGCACAGCCTTTCCTGATATATGGCTATTGGTCTGATTTAAAACTTGCTCATTTCAGTTTGTACCTTCAGTCTCATAGCAGCCTGAATTCTAAATATAACCCACTTCATCGCAGCCTGAATTCTAAATATAACCCACTTTTCTTGAAGACATGAACCCAGTGGAGGGTGAATTCTACATAGAATTTCACACAACTGTAAATATTCATACTACATTTACTGCCTTGGTCCTAAATCTCTTAAAATACGAATTTTTAAATATACAATTAAGTCAATAAAGCAGTTTACTCTTAATGACTGCTACACTTACATGGTCAGAGACAACTATTTTTAAATCTCATCTTAGTGACAAAAAGTTTCCAATGGATTCATTTCAACAAGGATCGATACCCAACTTCCAGGAGAAGTAATACTCCATGGAAGACTGTCTAAATATGCTCTTATTTTGGATGCCATATTTTCCACCCTGTTAGCTACTTTCACATGCAGACTCAGCCCTTGGTTTAGTTCCTGACTCCAGAGGAGTATATAAGAGGCCCCCAGTCTTCTGGTCTTCCTTTCTCTTGTTCTGTTTTGTTTTATTTGTTTGTTTGTTTGTTTTCTGTTTCTTCTTGGCATTTTATGCTCTTCGATTTTTTTCCCAGCTTTTTTCCTCTTTTGTCATCACCAGCTTTTCTGTTACAACCAAAGTTTTAACCTAAATACTTGCCAGGCAATGAGCGTTGCCAAGTTTGTGGCTTTGAATCAGTAGACCCCATATTTGAGCCTTCTCTCTGGGAAACTGAGAACATACCAGACATTCACAATGGTTCCGAATTAAGTGAGGTTTGCTGCAACCTACTATGAAGTGATCTTGCACTAGCATCCTAGGTTATTCTCTGGGCCTCTACACATCTCTGTTCTGATTCTCCATGAAAACCTCATTGACCCTCGATACTGGAAACTTCCATGCAGAGAAGCAGAGAGCCTGACTTCATGCCGCTGAATTCACATTAGTAATATCACTTCCTCAGTTATGCAAACTATTTTCCTTTTATACGTTTACTGTTTGGGACTGAGCTACTCTTGGTACATCTAATGCTACATCTATTTTTCCAAAGCTTGCAGAACTTTTAAAATGGCAATTCCATGCTGAATTATGAAAAAGAGGGTAGCATTCTAAAATGAAAACATTTTACATATATAATTCAGTTCTGAAAATCCTTGAGAAAAAGATTCATGGCAATTTGTTTTAGTGTGAAACTTATAGTAGCATTGTGGCAAGGCTATTCTAAGGTACCTAATATACACATGAGCATCCTTAGATGTACAGGGAAATGATTCTGTAGTTTTTGCGCCAAATTTTGCCAGTCAAGAAAAATGACCTTATAAAGAAATTCAAGAAGCAGAGAGTAGCCATGACCCTCCCTTCCACTAAGGTGGTACCAGCTTTTCAGAAGGAGGAATGTTTCAGCCCATAACTACCTGCCACTGAAAATATGCTTAGACGGTTCCACAATATCTCCATTTCTAGATAAAAATCCAGTGTGGAAAGAATTTGTAGCATCATAGGCAGAAGTGATAATCAAAATATTTAGTGTCTGGTAGGGTGGGGATACGGGCTGCTCAGAATGGTAGCCTAACCAATCAGACTAGATGCCATAGTACATACCTGTCAGTATCAACTCTGGTTTTGGAAATCTAAGGAAAAATGAATCCAAGAGACTAAGAGTATCAATATTTTGTATTGCACGCGTTTTCAGTATGCCTTTTGCTCATTTGAAAGAAAGAGATGGTTTGGGTAAGTGGAAATTTGGAAAGCCTCATTTCTTAAAGTAAAACTGAGTTGCACATTACATCATCATGCAAGAGTTTCCTCCTAAGTTGAAGGTGCTGGACACACTGCCTGAACAGGCAAAATAGGTAGTTAAAATAGTACTATTTGTATTGTATGGTTTTTTTTCAACAAATGCTTATCCAGAATTTTTTGAAAATCCGTGACCACCCTGAGGACCTGTCTAGGTAATTTAGAGGCTTCACAGCAATATCTGACTATACAAAAAAAAATCAGTTGAATGCTCACAGAAAATGATAATAAGGAAGAGAAAATTGATGACTGTATAAAGTAGAAGATACCAGTGGATAGGAGACAAAGAAAAGAAAGTCAACATAGAACTGCCAAAATAGAAGAGGAAGTAAAAAGGGAGCTGGGGAAACAAGGTAGTCTAAAAATAGGCTTTGTGAAAACGCATAGTACTAGGATGGGAAGTAAACAAGTTTGGGCACACGAATGTAAGAACTACAGTGACTTAGATGATAGAAAGCTGTGCTCAGAGCACCTTTCCTTTTCTTCTCTTGTCATTCAGGACAAAAGGAGTCTTTTTTGTTTTTATTTTTATTTTTTAATTTTTTGAGACAGAGTCTTGCTCTGTCACCCAGGCAGGAGTGCAGTGGTATGATCTTGGCTCACTGCAACCTCCGCCTCCTGGGTTCAAGTCATTCTCCTGCCTCAGCCTCCCCAGTAGCTGGGATTCCAGGTGCGCACCACCATGCCCAGCTAATTTTTGTGTTTTAGTAGAGACAGGGTTTCACCATGTTGGCCAGGTTGGTCTAGAACTCCTGACCTCATGATCCACCCACCTCGGCCTCCCAAAGTGCTGAGATTACAGGCATGAGCCCCCACACCTGGCCAAAAGGAGTCTCTTAAAAAGCCAAATGAGCAGGGCCTCCAGGAGCCTTGGGTAGGCTCAACAAATGTATGGATCTTGAAGCCCTTTCTCCACCACTCACACCCACACTCTAGCCCTGGGATTTAGCTAGCACCAGGAGTCTGTGGTCCTTTGTTAGCGTTAGATGATGAATAATAAAGTGAAAAGAGACAGCATTTAAAAATAACTGTAGCTACCAAGAAAGAAAGTTTTGCCCTATGGGAAGAGGAGGGAGAAAGGGAAGAGAGGAGGAATGAGCCTCTTGTAACCACAGTGCCATGCTATACTTACAGCAAAGGACGTTTTCTAACAAAGATGTTCAGTCAACTTGAATACATAAATGTTGAAGGATGTGTATGCAGTAGTCAAAAGTCTACCTGTAAATCGTGTTTTATTTTTTAACCTAGTTACATATATACGTAAGTCACAGGTGATTAAAACATCCTTTAATTGAACAATGTTGATTTTTTTTCACTCTCATGTTCCATTAAAAAATTGTATTCAAACTGGGGGTAGTGGCCCATGCCTGTAATCCCAGCACTTTGGGAGGCCAAGATAGGCAGATCAACTGAAGTCAGGAGTTCGAGACTGGCCTGGCCAACATGGTGAAACCCCGTCTCAACTAAAAATACCAAAAAACTTAGCTGGGCTTGGTGGCAGGCACCTGTAATCCCAGCTACTCAGGAGGCTGAGGCAGGAGAATCACCTGGACCCGGGAGGTGGAGGCTGCAGTGAGCTGAGATTACACCACTGCACTCTAGCCTGGGTGACAGAGTGAGACTCCATCTCAAAAAAATTTATTTAAATTTGTATTTAAATTATCCACATGTACCTCTGACATCATTGTTGTCACCATCACTTTGGAATCACTGAGCACAGTGTCTACATTTTATATGTATGATTCTGGCTCTGCAATCTTTATTCTAAGCCACAAATAAGCGTTCATGAAATATTATCAGTTAGTTACTTCATTCATCTTTTAGATGCTTTCCTTTTTTTTTTTTTTTTTGGAAACAGGATCTCACTCTGCCACGTAGGCTGAAGTACAGTGGCATGATCACAGCTCACTGCAGCCTCAACTTCCCAGGCTCAAGCAATTCTCCCACCTCAACCTCCTGAGTAGTTGGGACCACAGATACACATCACCACACCCAGGTAATTTTTGTATTTTTTATAGAGTCGGGGTCTTGCCATGTTTCCCAGGCTACTGTCAAACTCCTGTGCTCAGCGATCCACCCACATTGGCCTCCGAAAATGCTGAGATTCCAGGCATGAGACAACACGCCTAGCCCATTGATGCATATTCTTGATGTCTAAACATTACCACTCGATGCATGATTCTTCAGAGAATATAGTAAATATTGAATAAATACAAAATGTTTATAATATGTGAATGAGTTATAAGTCAAAAGAACTTATAAGTCAAAAGGACTCATAAGTCAAAAGAAAAATAACTTATGCATCCTATGCTTAGCTTAAGACATGAACATTACCTGTCTTCTGAAGCTCTCTGTGGGCTTCTTCCTAATCTCATTGCCCGTCCTGCTCATCCATTTCACTCCCACTGGTAATTTATCCTTTTAAAATTTGTGTTTATCATTCCTTTGCTTATAGTTTTTTTTTTCTTTTTTCTTTCTTTCTTTTTTTTTTTTTTTTTTTGAGGAAGAGTCTCGCTCTGTCGCCCAGGCTGGAGTGCAGTGGCGGGATCTCGGCTCACTGCAAGCTCCGCCTCCGGGGTTCACGCCGTTCTCCTGCCTCAGTCTCCCGAGTAGCTGGGACTACAGGCGCCCGCCACCACGCCCAGCTAATTTTTTGTATTTTTAGTAGAGACGGGGTTTCACTGTATTAGCCAGGATGGTCTCCATTTCCTGACCTCGTGATCTGCCCGCCTCAGCCTCCTAAGGTGCTGGGATTACAGGCGTGAGCCATCGCCCCCGGCCGCTTATAGCTATTTTTAAAGCATTATCATTGTATCCCTGTACAATATATAGTTTCATTTTGCACATGCTTTATCTCTTTAAAAATGATACCATGCATATCCCAAAGCTGCCTTTTTGGGCTTAACATTTTGTTTATGAAATTCATTTATGTTGGGTGCACATGACCGTAGCCCTTGGTTTTAGTTGTTGTGCAGTATTCTATTATGATTTTATCAGCATGTATTTATCCTTTCTACTATGGATAACCATTCACGTTGTTTCCAATTTCTGCCATTACAAATAATGCTTTTATCAAATATTCTTTTGGTATTTATTGGTGTACATTTGAGGGATTTCCTCTAGAGTATTTTATTGGTTTAGGTAGAGTTGCCGAAAGCAGAACTGATTCTATAAAATTTAAATGCAAATGTGTTTATTACCAAATAAGAAACATTATAAGTTAAATTTCCTATTACAACTGGCACAGCTATTAAAAAAAAAATAGGGATTACCTATATACACTACTGTGAAGTGATCATCAAAATATAACGTTAGGTGAAAAAAAGTAAGATGAGGAATAATATATACAGGTCGAGCATCCCTAATCTGAAAATTCAAAATGCTCCAAAATCTAACTTTTGGAGTGCTGGCATGACACTCAAAGGAAGTGCTCATTGGAACATTTGGGATTTTGAATTTTTGGATTAGGGATGCCTAACTGGTATACATTGTGCAAATATTCCAAAATCTGAAAAAATCCAAAATTTGAAACACTTCTGGTCCCAAGCATTTTGGATAAGGGTTACTCAAGCTGTAGAGTATTTGTCTAATCAGGGAGAATATAAAAATAAATAAATATGTACATACATGCTCACTCACATACACACTTATATTCTTTTTATTTTGTTTTTATTTTTTGAGGCGGAGTCTCACTCTGTTGCCCAGGCTGGAGTGCAGTGGCGCGATCTCAGCTCACTGCAAGCTCTGCCTCCCGGGTTCACGCCATTCTGCTTCCTCAGCCTCCCGAGTAGCTGGGACTACAGGCGCCCGCCACCACGCCCAGCTAATTTTTTGTGTTTTTAGTAGAGACGGGGTTTCACCATGTTAGCCAGGATGGTCTCGATCTCCTGACCTGGTGATATGCCCACCTCGGCCTCCCAAAGTGCTGGGATTACGGGTGTGAGCCGCCGCACCCGGCCCACACTTATACTCTTAAAAGATAAACCATAAAACAAATTAAAGGATTCTCTGCAGTGGGAGGGAAAAACTAGAAATAGGAACTAGACTTTCTTGAATATAGGCTGTGTTGTAGACTTGACTTTGGAATAAGTGAATATTTTACATATCTTCAAAACAAATTAAAAGGAAAATAAAGCAACCCTAAAATTTCGAAAGTAAAATGAAACAAATGAAGACATTTGTGTATAAAATTGGTGGCTTAACCACATGGAGTGAAATTATTTGAGAGATTTTAGAATACAGTGATTTGGCCATATATCAAATCACTCATGAGACAACTTGAAGAGGCTCCCATTGGCCAAAGATGGAGCAATTTGACCAGCAATAAAAATAATAATACATACGCCAGGCGTGGTGGCTCACGCCTGTAATTCCAGCACTTTGGGAGGCTGAGGCAGACGGATCACGAGGTCAGGAGATACAGACCACCCTGGCTAACATAGCGAAACTCCGACTCTACTAAAAATACAAAAAATTAGCCGGGCATGGTGACACGCACCTGTGGTTCCAGCTACTCAGGAGGCTAAGGCAGGAGAATTGCTTGAACCCGGGAGGCAGAGGTTGAAATGAGCCGAGATCGTGCTACTGCACTCCAGCCTGGGCGACAGAGAGAGACTCCGTCTAAATGATAATAATAATAATACATAAACAATATTTAAAACCCATTTATTCATAATGATACTAAGATAACTGATGTAAACCTACGTGTGAATTTAACAAAACATCCAAGAGACAATTAGGGAATGCCAAATGTGGACTGAATAGTTGATGGTATTAAGAAATTATTGGCTGGGCATGGTGGCTTAACCCTGTAATCCCAGCAGTTTGGGAGACCGAGGTGGGCGGATCACCTGAGGTCAGGAGTTCAAGACCAGCCTGGTCAACATGTTGAAACCCCGTCTCTACTAAAAATACAAAAACTAGCTGGACGTGGTGGTGTGTGCCTGTAATCCCAGCTACTCATGAGGCTGAGGCAGGAGAAACGCTTGAACTCAGGAGGCGGAGGTTGCAGTGAGCCAAGATCACAACGCTGCACTCCAGCATGGGCGACAGAGCAAGACACTGTCTCAAAAAAAAAAAAAAAGAGAGAGAGAGAGAAATTACTGTTATTTCTTTCAGATGTGACAAGAGTATTTTAGTCATACTGCTTTGTAGAAATACTCACTGAAATACTTATGGATAAAATAATATGATGTTATCTAAATCATTTTCCAAATGAGACCAAAATTCAGGAAACTCTATCTAGAAAAACAATGTGACCATTAAAAATACACATTAATTTGAAAAGTTCCACCATCAGATAAGATTTAAAATGAAAACAATGTGCTCTGGACACGAGTACTGATGGTAAACAGCTTGTTTGTTTGTTTTGAGAACTGGCCTCCCTCTGTCGCCCAGGCTGGAATGTGGTGCCACAATTATAGCTCGCTATAACCTCCAGCTCCTGGATTCAAGCAATTCTCGCACCTCAGCTTCCACAGTAGCTGAGACTACAGTCATGCACAACCACACCTGGTTAATTTTTTTATTTTATATTGTGGAGATGGGGTCTTCCTATGTTGCGCAGGCTGGTCTAGAACTTCTGGCCTCCATCAATCCTCCCACCTCTGCCTCCTGAAGCCCTGGCATTATAGGCATGAGCCCGGAGAGCTTGCTTATATTTTAAGTACAATTGGTAAAACTTATCAACACACAAAAATAAAAACATATAAATGGTCAAGGAAAATTTCTAAAAGAGGTGAAATGCAGTAATACAAAATTACCATGAAGAAATTTAATTGATAATTCATTAGTAATGTGCTTACCCATTGATGTGCCAAAAATCAGAAAACCATCTTTTTCAGATAAGATTGGTGTGGATGACCTTCCAAGAGAACATCTCACAGTGCTCTCTGGAATCAACGAGTTACAGGATGAGTAGAGAGGTGTGGTGTTCAAACGCATCAGCAATGGCTCAATAACAAACCAACTAGAAGAACATGTTCTAGACCTCGTTCTGGAGGCTCCTCATTGGCCGGGGAGGACCCATTTATTCACTGACCAAGAAGAAGCCCTGGGTTGGGCAAGGAAGTGCCAAAATGCAGCAGGAGTCACTTAGAAGCTCTGTGTAACAGCTCTTAATGAACCAGTACAGAATTTGTTTGATATTTCAACACCTAGAGGATCCCTAGAAGATATTTGGGTTGGCTAAACATTAACTCTGTGAATAGAAACACTCATATCATAATCAAATCCAATATTATTAAAGTGAGGACTAAGCAACATTGTTTCTCACTCACAATGCTAGCTCACCTTCTATGTGTGACTGGGAGTAGCTCTGTGGCTAGCAACCTTTGACTCTTAAATCTGTCTGTTTTTATCTGTGTATTCATATGTATCTCATATATATGTGCATATATGTGTAGATACTTTTAGGCAAAAATCAACATACATAACAGAAATTCATTCTGCTCCTCTACCCACACTTATTGCTATGTTCAGCCAAAATTTTAGACTCCATTTAGTTTGAGACTCTTATCAGAATGACCTTGCCAGCCAGCCTCATCTTGTAAATTCTACATACAAGATACTTTGTGGTGATATGACTCCCTAGCTACATTTTCAGCATTTTATCTTGCTATGACACTCTATGTTCTTGCCACATTAAATTATGTATAGATCCTTCAACAAGTACTTTATTATTAATAAGATTTTTCTCTCCTTGGAATGTCTCTCAGGCCCCCTTCATTTATAGGTTATTTCAGGGGTCAATTCAGATTTTTAGCACTTCCTGAAAGTCTCTAAGGCCACAAGTATAGCATTATAGAAAGTTCTGGAGAGCTTACCTTTCCAAACAAGAAAACTTTCTTCCAGATCAATTAGTCAAAATCACCATTCACTACTCTCCCAAATTCTTAGCATCTCAGAGTCAATAATTTAACGGATTTATCTCCAACAGTCTGTTTATTCTGCTTACATCTATGTTCCTCCATTTCCACTGGCCCTTTCCTCATCTGGTTCAGAATTAGTGGGAGTAATTAGAAATCACTAGCAGCCAGGTATTGGGAAAATCTTCCTTACCCCGGAAGGTGAAGGGATGGTTCAGCACCAAGGACAGAGGCATATGCACAGGCTTACTTTCCTGCCCTCTCCACCTCCTGCATATTTTAGTCATGCTGTGTGATTATGTCTTAGATTAAGTACCCTTCCTCATTGCTGAGTCTAACTGTATTATTGTTTTCACTTTATGCTGAAATTTGTTTCTTATTTATCTCCTTTATCATTCCTCCTCCTTACCCTCACTTAGTACAATTCCTGGGGCATAGTAGGCTAAATAAATTTTAGATTAATTAATAATGAATCAATCACTCAATAAATTAACAAATATATTTCAGAAAAAGACTAAAATCCAAAGAGACACAAATAAAACAATTATGCCAGGAAGCAAAAATAATATATTTGTTATTACTCCTTCAGACATCACTTCTCACCCTGGTTTTGCATCAGAATGATCTGAAGAGATTATTGACAATGCAAACTCCAACCTGGGGGACATAGGAAGACCCTGTCTCTACAGAATATTTTAAAACTTAGCCAGGCATAATGGTAAGGGAAGCGGAGGCAGGAGGATTTCTTGAGCCCAGGAGTTCAGAGCTACAGTGAGCTATGATCGCACCACTGCACTCCAGCCTGGGCAACAGAGCAAAAACCGTGACTCAAAAAAAAAAAAAAAAAAAAAAAAGCAAAAGCAAACTCAAAGGTGCTTCCCCAGAAATACTAGAAATACAGAAAGTAAGAGAATTCTGATGGCGTGGACTTGGCATGTATATAGAAGTAGGGGGACAGCTTCCACAGGTGATTTCCAAAGGCATGAAATAATTCTATAAATAATAGTTATAAGTTGTGCTATATTCCTAAGGAGAAATTAAGCATGTGGGAGGGAAAGAAAGCTCCAGCTGTCCTGCTTCATATGAGCAACAGGACCCAATCTTTTCAGCTGGATGAAATGAAAATCAGCAGGAGATGCATCTTTATTCTGATACCTGCTGGTCTCCCACTCATGATGTAATAGTACAGGCAAAGTTATTCTTTGATTAAGTTCCTTAATCAAAATACAGTCACTTAATAAAATTCTGGATATTAGACCTTTGTCAGATACATAGTTTGTGGATATTTTCCTTTCATTCTGTGGGTTGTCTGTTTACTCTGTTAGTAGTTTCTCTTGCTGTGCAGAAGCTCTTTGGTTTAATTAGGTTCCACTTGTCAATTTTTGTTTTCATTGCAATTGCTTTTGGGACTTAGTCAAAAATTATTTGCCAAGGCTGATGTCAAAAAGGCTATTTCCTAGGTTTTCTTCTAGGATTTTTATAGTTTAAGGTCTTACATTTAAATCTTTAATATATCTTGAATTAATTTTTATATATGCTGAAAAGTAAGGGTCTAATTTCATTCTTCTGCATATGACTAGCCAGATATTCCAGCACCATTTATTGAATAGGGAGTCCTTTCCCCATTGCTTGTTTTTGTCAGCCTTGTCAAAGATCTGAAGATTGTAGGTGTGTAGCCTTATTTCTCAGTTCCTATTCTGTTCCATTGGTCTATATGTCTGTTTTTGTACCAGTACCATGCTGTTTTGGTTACTGTGGCCTAATAGTATAGTTTGAAGTCAAGCAGTATGATCTCTCCATCTTTGTTCTTTTTGCTTCGGATTGCTTTGGCTGTTTTGGGTCTTTTTGGTCTCATATAAATTTTAGAATTTTTTTTTCTCTAATTCTACAAAGAATGACATTGGTAGTTTGATAGAAATAGCATTGAATTTGTAAGTTGCTTTGGGCAGTATGGTCATTTTAATGATATTGATTCTTCCAATCCATAGGCATGGAATGGCTTTCCATTTATTTGTATTATCTCTGATTTATTTCAGCAGAGTTTTGTAGTTTTTGTAGAGATCTTTCACCTCCTTTGTTAGGTGTATTTTCAGTGTTTCATTTTCTTTGTGGCTATTGTAAATGGAATCATGTTCTTGATTTGACTCAGCCTGAGCACTATTGGCGTATAGAAATACTATTGGTTTTTGTACATTAATTTTGTCTCCGGAAACCTTGCTA
Organism: Theropithecus gelada; assembly: GCF_003255815.1. Taxonomy (NCBI): domain Eukaryota; kingdom Metazoa; phylum Chordata; class Mammalia; order Primates; family Cercopithecidae; genus Theropithecus; species Theropithecus gelada. The sequence continues at coordinate 23,447,323 of NC_037677.1, read as the reverse complement.
AAATCGTTTATCAGTTCTGTTAGCCCTTTGGCAGAGTCTTTAGGGCTTTCCAATTATAGAATCATGTTGTCAGTGAAGAGAGAGAGTTTGACTTCTTTTCCTCTTTGGATGCCTTTTATTTCTTTCTCTTGCCTGATTGCTCTGGCCAGGACTTCCAATACTATACGAATGATATAGTATAGGAGTGGTGAGAGTGGATATCCTTGTCTTGTTCCAGTTCTCAAGGGGAATGGTTCTGGCTTTTGTCTGTTCTGTAAGATGGCAGCTATGGGTTTATCATAAGTGGCTCTTATTATTGTGAGGTATGTTCCTTTTCTTGCCAAGTCTGTTGAAGGTTTTATCATGAAGAGATGTTGGATTCAATAAAAAGTTTTTTCTGCATCTATCGAGATAATCATATGGTTTTCACTTTTTTTTTTTTTTTTTTTTTTGAGACTGAGTCTGGCTCTGTCGCCCAGGCTGGAGTGCGGTGGCCGGATCTCAGCTCACCGCAAGCTCCGCCTCCCGGGTTCACGCCATTCTCCTGCCTCAGCCTCCCGAGTAGCTGGGACCACAGGCGCCCACCACTTCGCCCGGCTAGTTTTTTGTATTTTTTAGTAGAGACGGGGTTTCACCGTGTTAGCCAGGATGGTCTCGATCTCCTGACCTCGTGATCCGCCCGTCTCGGCCTCCCAAAGTGCTGGGATTACAGGCTTGAGCCACCGCGCCCGGCCGGTTTTCACTTTTAATTGTTTATGTGGTTAATTACATTTATAGACTTGCATATGGTGAACCAACATTGCACTCCAGGAATAAAGTCCACTTGGTTATGGTGAATGAATGTTTTCATGTGCTGTTGGATTCAGTTTACTAGTGTTTTGTTGAAGACTTTTGGGTCTATTAACATAGATCAGGGATATTGGCCTGAACTTTTCTTTCATCGTATCTATGCTGGATTTTTGTAGTAGGCTGATACTGGCTTCATGGAATGAGTTGGGAAGGAGTCCCTCCTCCTCATTTTTTTGGAATAGTCTCAATAGGATTGGTGGCAGTTCTTTATACATCTGATAGAATTCAGCAGTTAATCCATCTGGTCCAGAGATTTATTTGGTTGGTAGGTTTTTTTTTGTTTGTTTGTTTGTTTTGTTTTTTGTTTTTTGTTTTTTACTGATTCAATTTTATTGCTTGATATTGGTCTATTCAGAGTTTCAATCTCTTCCTGATTCAATCTTGGGAGACTGTATGCTTCCAGGAATTTATCTATTTCTGCTAGACTTTCTAGTTTGTATAAATAGAGTGGTTCACAGTATTCTCTGAGGATCTTTTGTATCTCTGTGGGATCAGTTGTAATGTCATCTTTGTCATTTCTGATTGTACTGATTTGGATATTGTCTTTGTTCTGTGTTAATTTAGCTAGCAGCCTATCAATCTTGTTTGTTGTTTTAAAGAACCAACTTCTGGTTTCATTGCTCTTTATGGATTTTTGCATCTGAATTTTATTTAGTTCTCTAATTTTAGTAATTTATTTTCTTCTGATAGCTTTGGAGTTCGTTTGTTCTTTTTTCTAGTTCTATTAAGTGAAAAGTTAGATTGTTAATTTGACATTTTTTAACTTTTTGATGAAGGCATTTAGGGCTTATTAATATTTTTGAATCCCTAGTTAATATGGTATGAAGTTGTTTTCTTGCAGGACGGTGATCAAACTCTAAAAATTATAATTGGTTTTAAAAATAACATTTGGTGATACACTGAAAATTTCAGTGTATTTGACACCATGTTGAAAAAGATAAAAATTATTTTAAAGTATATCTCTACTTTAGTTAGTACAAAATTTATATTTTCTTCCTTTAAAATGAAAAATAATATTTTCTATATTCCTGATCTTTCCAGAAAGTTTAATCTTCAAAATATAACGAAAGATCTTTGTTAGTTAAGGTATTTCCATTGTTCAAGGAAGAAAATCCTCTCTTACAACTAGAAGCAATCTGTTTAGAGTAATATTACTACGGATTGTGACATATGGCTTCCATGTCCTGTTTTGTCAGAATAGAAGCAGAAGAAACAACGCTGGAAGAGAAATGAAAATGAGAAAGACCATTACAAATCATCTACAGATAAACATAAAATTTATAGCTAAACAATTTGGGGTGTGAATTATCAAAGACAGAAAAGCTATTCAAGGTCTAATCCAGAATCACTTCTGTACTGGTTTATGTCTTAGGAGTTTAAAATGTAAGGCATTGCAAGAGTTGTACATGTGAGCAATGGAGTTTCTTTTGTATTAAGAAAGGAGTCTATACTTATCGAAACTCAAAAACTTCCTGGTAATCTAATTCAAAATGCTTTGTACAACCCATCAGCCATCCCTTCATCTTCAGACTGGTAAGATATTTTCCAACCAACTGTTTTTCATAACTGGGTCTGAGGTCATGTTCACATCCAGACCTGTATTTTTCACCTTGCTTAATATAAATAAGTTCTGCCACACCATTCTCAGAGAGTGTCTCTCTGAGGTTGTTAGAAAGCTTTCCTAGAGACTTCCTTGAAATTGTATTGTCCTGTACAACAAATAATAGACTAGGAGTCAGGAAAACCACATGCTGAGCAACTCACCTAACATCTCTAGGCTTCAGATATTTTTATCAGCTTCCGTAGAAAAAAATTTAACAAAGTAAAATTGCTACATTATTGTCCATTTTTTGAGATTTTTGAGATTTTTGCCAGTTATCAATTTATTGCCTCTCAGTTCCAAATCCACCCTTTTTAATTAAAAAAATTTTTGTAACACTGCATTGAGATGTAATTCACAAACCATACAATTCACCCTCTTAAAATATTCAATTTCATAGTTTCTAATACTCACAGAGTTGGCAATTATCACCACAATCAACTTTAGAACATTTTTATCAACCCAAAGAAACCCCATACCTTTCAGTAACACCTCTCAATTCTTCATCCTCTCCCCATCAGCCCTCAGCAATTGCTAATCTACTTTCTGTCTCTACAGTTTTGCTCATCCTGGACATTTCATCTAAATGGAACCATACAATATTTAGTCTTTTGCAACTGGCTTCTTGCACTTGGCATCATGGTTTTGACTTTTACCCATGTTGTAGCATACATCAGTACTTCATTTCTTTTATTGCCAAATAGCATTCCATTGTATGGATATGCCCCATTACATTTATTCTACCAGTTGATAGACATTTGTGTTGTTTCAACTTTGTAGCTGTTAGGAATAATGCTGCTGGGAACATTTCTGTATAGGTGTTTATGTGGACATGTGTTTTCATTTCTCTTTTTTGTTTTTATTTTTATCCCTGGGAGTGAAACTGTTGAATCATATGCTAACTGTATGTTTTAACCATTTGAGGACCTCCCAGACTATTTTCCAAAGCAGCTATACCACTTTCCCTTCCCATATGCAGTGTATGGGCACCAACTGCTCCACACCCTCACCTTCACTTGTTACCTGTCTTTTTGACATCTTTTGGACAGTAACAGCTATCTTAGTACATGTGAAGTGGTATCTTACTGTGGCATCCACCCTTCTTTGCAGTGCTCCATGAAAGAGAGCATTTTTTTTTTCTTTGCTGCCACAAAGTGAAACTTCCTGTATAGGCTGTGGAAGGGATGCCACAAGAGGTAGGAGCTTCTTCCTGATTCTGGTATGCTTTTCTTCTCTTTCCTAAGACAAGGCTGCCAGTGGCATGCAGGAGACCTACTGATGTCCACCTTCCTCCACGTTTGACTGACTGCTAGGCAGGCAACTTCCTTCTTACCAGCCCCAGCCCACCTACTGCAGACCAGCTCTGGTCAGAGACAGCTCAGGAACCTCATTGACATAGGCTACCAGTGCCTTATGCCAGAGCTGGTCCGCAGCTGGTGGGGAACCCTCTTCCAGTTTGTCCTTCCTTGGATTCTCTTTCCCTTAGCCCTAAAGGGTATAACTGCCCCCTATCCTTGCTATTACTGTGTCATTTGGGATTTTCCTTTTTCCCTTTTACTAATTGTAATTCCTAGTTAATAATATTTGTTTTTAAGAGATGGGGTCTCACTCTATTGCCCAGGCTAAAGTGCAGTGGCACAATCATAGCACACTACAACCTCAAACTCCTGGGTTCAAGCAATCCTCCCATCTCAACCTCCTGAGTAGCTGAGACTACAGGCACGAGCCACCTCGTTAGGCCCTAGTTAATCATCTTTCTCTTAAATAGTCCTTTGTGTGTATTACTGATGTGATCTCTGTTACCTGTCTGGACCCTGACAGATATAAGATTCACCATCTTTTAATGCAACTAGATATATTGAACATGTTTTTAAATAAATCATATCAGCACTACTCTAAAACAGAGTTTAATTATATTTTAGAAACTTAGGTGCATTAAACTACCATTGTAATGCAGTCTAAATGACTTTCACAAATTTTCCACAGGATTATAATGTAAAAATATCTAGTAAACAATTGTAAAAAGAAAATTATAAAGGAAATTCTAAAACTGCTCAATTGTTATCATTTCAATGAACAAACTATAGTTTTATATGATATTTTATTTTCAAATTTTCATCAGCTATCATTTGAAACAAATGCAAACACATGTGTCCAACATGAAAACAAAAGTTGGAATCAGTTGCTTCATGTATTTGCAATATGTGTGTCCCTTTAGCAGCTACTTTCTATCACATTCAGTCTAAAGGTTAGGATCTATCTTCAAATTACAGGTGAAATGAGAGCACTTGCTTATGATACAGAAGAAAATGGACTAAGGAGAACTTTCTCTGGCCATTAAGATCAAATTACAATGGAAACTAAGGAAGTGGTTCTGCATTGTCATCAGTTAGAACTGCCAAGTTTATAGCGAGCCAGTATGGCATAGGCACGGCCCCAAACTGGGTGGAACTCTATTCATACTTCTCTAATCTGTTTTTATCTTGCTGCGTCCTTAAAGCTGCCTTAAATCATGTCAGAAGTCCACATTCATGCTCAATACCCAGCGTTTGTTCTGGCACCTGCTGACCTCTTGCTTCTATGACCTCTTGCTTCATTTGACACTTTCTACTCAACATATAACTGTTGGTAAATCCGATGTGAATGTCCATGCTACAGCATTGTGGCCCTAAGATACTACCAGATACCAGAAAAAACTGACTTTAAATATTAAGAAGCCATTAACCTGGGCCACTCAAGTGAAAAATAAAGCACCAAAATTTTACTCTCAGGTCAATGTGAACATGGCTATCAAGGCATTCAAACTAAGCTCCAGATTGCTCTGCAGAAATACAGCCTGACCTTCGTTACCATGATGCTATCATTGAAGTTGTACACAGGCTACAATTATCAAGATGGCTCCTCGAAAATTTTTTAAAATTTCTTTTTAAAATTTCTCTAGAATAACAGTGTTGGGCATCTGTTAAATAGAGCAGTCTTATGGCTCTCCCAAACAGTTAATAGGAACAAGGCTATACAGCCCAGAATCCCAAAGTAGGAGAATCCCAATGCAGTACTTCCTTTTGTTCCATTACATCCCCAGACATATAATACTTCCCCATGAGACTAAGAAAAGGGCACAGACTTTGAGATGGCCAAACAGGGTTCAAATCAGGCCTCTACCAGAACAAGCACCATGAGTTTGCCAAATCATTGACTTCTCTAGACCACCATAAAGAGGGCAAAATACTACCTACCTAACACAGTTATCATACAGATTGAAATAAGGAAAATAAAAATTGTAGGTAATTCCTGGCACATGCGAACTATTGAATAAATGGTTATTAGGAGTGTGAAGAGAAGAAATGAGATAGCACTCTTTTTAAAGTTGGTTAGCTCACGCACAGTGAAAGAATGGCATTGATATTACTGCATTTGGTGTAAATGGCTAAAAAATAAAAGCAACTTCATATAAATTTGTGGCATGTCTCTGCCATCATTCAAACATCAAGTATGACACTGTCTCATAAGTCAATGTTCCCAACTATACATGAAAGTTCCAGACAGCAGTCATATAGGGTAATTTGCCTTCTGTAGGTGAACCTGCAGATTATCAATTATTATTAACTAAATATCTATCACCTCTTGTCCTCCCAAAATGTATATGTTGAATCCCTAACCCCTAGTATGACTACATTTGGAGACAGGGACTTTAAGGAAGTAATTAAAGTAAAATGAGGTCAAAAGGGTGGGGCTCTGATCTGATAGAATTAGTGTCGTTAGATGAAGAGACACCTGAAAGCTTCCTGTCTTTCCTCCCCTTCCAATGATTTGTGCACCTGAGAAACGGCCCTGTGAGGACACAATAAGAAGGCAGCCACCAGCAAGCCAGGAAGAGAGCCCTCACCATAAACCAATTCAGCCAAAACCTTGATCTTGAACTTTCTAGCCTCCATAACTGCAAGAAATTCAGCCCAAGCTGATTGAGATACCAGTCAGTTCCTAAAGTGTGCTTGAAAGAATGACAAGTCTCAGAAAAAATTATGTATTCCTTGAACGTCTTAAATTCTTATGTATAGGGGTTGAGCTCACTTAAATGCATAACATGCACAACTTAGCATTCCTGATGTTTCAACAGATAATTTACCGTTTATAACCCTAATAGATTCCTCTTATTACTAAAAGGCTAGAAATATTGAAATATATTTAATCAGAAACTGCTTGATGGCAAACTAGCTTTTATAAGATTAAATACATGAATAGGAGGCATTGCATTAAAACCACTGAGAAATATTTAAATGTAAGAATTTAAATAGCCAGTTTCAAGACAATAATTATGTATTTTGAATAAAAATGCCCTAGAGTAGACTACTTCCGGTACATCCTATATTCCTATCTTTGATATTTCAAAACGTGTAGTTTTTTAGTGACTTTAATATTCACGGATTGAGTGTGCTAGTTGATGTCAAACGTGACTGGCAGGCACATTGCCACTGAATGTGGTGGAAAATAAGCCACACGGAGAGCCAACAGCATCATCATCAGCGGGCTTAAGAATCACAGCACCACAGATCAGAGATTGACTTCTTATCAACCCTCCAGCTCCATCTCAAGGCTTTATTTCACAGCCACATCCGGGACACAAGCCCTCCCTTATATGTCCGTAGTGTTCAGTCCAGAGTTACTGCACAGTGTTGAAATTTTGCTTATTCATGGGTGAAACCAGGAATAATTTTTTAACTTGGCTTTGGTACTGAACATTTTAGTTTGGCATATAAAGCTCCTTTGATTATTCTGTGGATATGAAGTCTGCCTTTTTTTGCTCATTATCTGACTTAAAGGCTAGGGGGAAAAAGGCACTTTGCTGATTCTCTAAGTATCAGTATAACAATAAACAAGTCAGAGTTTGTAGACACAAACAGGAATGCTCACACACTACTGCGAAAACATCAGTAATACGTAACCACCATTTTTCAAATAATCCAATCTATGCACAGCTAAGCTGGATACTACAGTTTCTCCATAGTGCCAGTCTTATGACAAATTTGCAAGTTTCATGAATTTTAAAGAAACAGTGGAATTCTATAGGGCAGATTCAATAGAAAGAAAAAAGCATGGCAATTATTATAACCACCTGTATACTATAAACTAGCTACCGAAGACTGACTTGCAGGAAGGAAAAAAATGCAAAGAAAACAATAAAGGTAAGTGGCAAAAGGCAAGAGTCCTTGAGGATTCTACAAATAAGCAAATAATAAAAGTATAACCAACTGTTTGAAAGAAAGCCCAAAATACTCTTAAAAAGTAGAGAAGGATTGAGAGTATAAATAAATGTGATAAAAAGTAAATAAAAGTCAGCATAACAAATATCAGTAGTTTCAGCATTTAGATGTTGAACTTCATTGTTAAATACAACCATAGTTTATAAAAAGCCTTATCATTGGTATTAATATGGTAGTTCACAAGTGAGAAGTATCCACTTGTCTTACAGCTAAAGTGTTCTGATGAGGTTTGCTTAAACAAATACAAGTAGATGTTGGCTTGACTTGAAGTTAGGTGAACATAATTTCTGTGGCATTTATTTAGTAACATATATTTTTGTCCAGTAAATGTAAGAAAGTCCTGAATTTACTGTACTAGTTGAAGTTAGAGCTTATGTTTAATCCAAATCTCTTTAGCTGTAATGCTCGGGAAATAAGACCACATTTTATAGATTTCTTAAAAGAGACTGGTCTTTTTATGGAGTGACTCCCACTGACAATGACTCAAATATATTTCAAAAGCCCAGTCCTATTAAGTGTTGATTTCACAATATGTAAACACCAGGTAGTGCTCTTTTGGGACAATTCAAAATATTTCAGTAGGGTTTTACTAGTCTCCTAGGACATTGGGTAGCAATCCATATAATAGACATGATAGTCCCATGTCCTGAGCAAACTGATAGGTTCTTCCAAGAACACAACCAGGAAAAGCAGCGATCATGGTGTAGTTGTCAGTCTCAAAAGAAGAAAGAAGGCTTACATCATCTTCCAGGCTTCCCTTGGGCATCTGGCCACATTTGCTGAGCAATTGCAACTGGCTGGATGTCATCACGAGCCAACTGATTTAAAGCAATGTTAACTATATTACACTAATGGATCAACTATGTTAACAACACACTTTGCAGAAAATCTAACATACTTCAAAGCAAATCAACCAGAACAGACCAGATGTGTCTGTTTCTCATGAGATTTAAGTAGATAAGGAAATTGAAACACAAGAATTTGTCAGGACATAGTCCAGTAGGTAATTCTGTCTTGGAAACAGTGGCTAAAAGAGCCATAGAAATTGCTGATGGGATCCAGATGACATTAAACATCTCACATCAGAGCTGTCTCCAAAACGCACACAAGACCCTGAGCAGGGGAGAGAATCTCAACGTCCATCAGTTCTGCGGCCTGGACCCCAAGCTGCTCCAAAAGTAGAAAGTGCTGTGGCTCAGTAATTGACACCTGATTGCATATGTTCATCAGTTTTACATTTGTACCATCCCTGCTGATATAAGAGATCAAGGGAAACCCTTCATGGACACCAGAGGCACCTATGGAATAGAAAATCTTGTAGAAACAAACTTGTTATTGGCAAGCTTCCATGAACCATACAGCCCTCCCAACATGGAATAGGCTGGTCTTGTGTGGGTAAGATATGGTTCATTTTAAACTAGGATGGTAGTTACTGACACTGCATTGCTGTTGAAATCTGTGCATTCGTGTTCACCGCTCTATGTCATGAGACATCCAAAACAAGCTGAATAGGTATGTGAAGACAAACCAATGGCAGTCTTTGCTTTGGCTGCAAAGCTGATGAGGACTTCTGAGGCCTACTTAGAGGACATGACCAGGCCTCACTTGGGCAAGCTGCTGACACCAGTGCTCCAAGAGTACCTCCCCGCAGGGGGCTTAATCCCAGCTCCACTGAGCTCAGATACCTCCTCACTATAACTTAACTTTAAGAAGAACTAGAGAGAGTTTCTGCAGTTGTGTTTTACAGCATAATTGAGGTCAGCCCATAGTAAACAGCATTGCCTGAATGCCATCCTCACTGGATGCTACAGAACCTGCTTCCTTTCCTTTTACTTTGAGTTTTAGCCCCGGATAGGTTTAAGCAGAAGAAGACCTGGCTGAGGGTAACTCAACAGCTGCAGCCCAGGTCTTGGCAAGCTGATTTTCCACCAGGTTCTGAATAAGCCATGCCTGACAAGCCTGACATTCTCGTACTTCTTTATTGAAGAAATAGCCACCACCACCCCATCCCAGTAGAGCATCTTTCTCAGCAACACCCAGGCACTGGAAGCCACCTATTTAGAAAGGAAATAATATGCATAGTATCTATACTTTTAAATAAGTTTCAAGATAATAGTTCAGTTAGATTAAAAGGCTTACTACCATTTATGTGAGAGGAAATAAAATATTTTTAAAAACAAGTGGTCTATAAACAACCTTGCTTGCAGAAAGTATTAAAATATATTAGAAAAAAAGAAGAATTTAGATAGAAGGCATAAAGAAGTCGTAGGGTTTGGAAGAGTTGGAGATTATATTTCTGCAAAAAATTCAGAGAGAAAAGTTAAGAAAAACCTACCAGGACCTGAATACTGCACTTTTTTCTGTTGTTGATAAGAAAAAAGTGCTTGAGAAAACTGATGGTGCCAAGTCACAATATTGTGCTAGATTCTGCTCTGCTTTGGCAGGGAATTTCCAGGGAATCATTACTCTGTGTCCTGTGGGAAGGGGTGGAGGTAACATCCCCAGGCCTATCTGAAAGCTCCCTCTGAGCTACGCAGCATGTATATGTGAGATAATACAAAGCCTTTTTTAGCTTAGTCACTGAAAATGCTCTTGCCCACTCAAGGTAAAAATAGTCACTTCCAGTTTGAAACTTTGGGTAAATAGTCATTTCAAGACAATCTCCCTCCCTCCCTCTTCCTCCTCTTTCTCAGTCTTTTCTTCCCAGAGATGATATAAGTTCCTGAGGGACCTGGGTGGCCCTGACCCTAAACATTCCTCTATGTCCAATCACAAGAATGACATTAAAGTTGTAGTCTAATATCAGAAGAGAATAAATGTAGATTTGAAGCCCTGCCAGACAGAAACAGTTCATTCATATTCTACAGATATTTATCAGGTACCTCCCATGTGCCAGATGCTGTCTGGGTACTAGACTCCGCAGTGATTAAAATAGATAAAAACCTGCATGTGTTGAGCTTTCATTCTAGTGGGAGGGAAAGCAGAAAGTAAATAACATGAGAACGTATTTAATTTTCTCAAATTATCTTATATGTCTAAACACAACTTGACTAATTGTAACCAAGCCACTTTCATTGTTGCCACCAGATAGCTCATGACAGACAGACATTCAGCCCAAATGCCATTGTTACTATTAATTCTCCAAGGCCCTTCTCCTCTGAGCCCAGATACTACCTAAGGATCCTTCTTAGCACAATTCTCCAGGTATTTCTTACCAATAAGAGCAGTCATCCAAGAAATAATTGTATTCTTTTGACATCCAGAATATAGCTCAAACTAGCTGCTATGGTCTTAATGTTTGTGTTATCCCAACATTTTCATGTTGATACCTAATCCCCAATGCAATAATATTAAGTGGTGGGACTTTGGGGAGGTGATTAGATCATAAGAGTTCCACCCTTGTGAATGGGATTAGTGCCCTTATAAAAAAATCTCAAGGGAACTTGTTTGCTTTATCTTTCTGCCTTGCTAGGACACAGCTCAGAAGGTGCCATCTTTGAAGCAAAGAGGGAGCCCTCACCAGACACCAAATCTACTAGTGCCTTTTTCTTGGACTCTCCAGCCTCCAGAACTGTGAGCAAGAAATGTCTGTTATTTATAAATTATCCAGTTGATAGGGTTTGGCTCTGTGTGCCCACCCAAATCTCATGTTGAATTGTAATCCCCAGTGTTGGGGGAAGGGACCTGGTGGGAGGTAATTGGATGATAGTGGTGGTTTCTCCTTGTTCTCTTAATAGTCAGGGAGTTCTCACAAGATCTGATGGTTTAAAAGTGTGTGGCCCTTCCCCCGTGTATTAGTCAAGGTTCTCTAGAAGGACAGAAATAATAGGATAGATGTATATATAAAGGAGAGTTTATTAAAGAGGATTGACTCACACAATCACAAGGTGAGGTCCCACAATAGTCCATCTGCAAGCTGAGGAGCAAGGAAGCCAGTCTAAGTCCCAAAACCTCAAAAGTAGGGAAGACAACAGGGCAGCCTTTAGTCTGTGGTCAAAGGTCCAAAAGTCCCAAAGCTGTAGAACTTGGAGTCCAATGTTTGAGGGCAGGAAGCATCCAGGACAGGAGAAAGATGGAGGCCAGAAGGCTAAGCCAGTCTAGTTCTTCTGCCTATCCACCCAGATTGAGGGTGGGTCTGCATCTCCCAGTCCACTGACTCAAATGTTAATTTCCTTTAACCACACCCTCACAGACACACCCAGGAGCAATACTTTGCATCCTTCAGTCCAATCAAGTTGACACTCAATATTAACCATCACATCCCCTCACTCTCTCCCTGTGAAGAAGCTGCTTGCTTCCTCCTCACCTTACATCAAGTTTGTAAGTTTCCTGAGGCCTCCCTGTTAAGCCTGTGAAACTATGAGTCCCTTAAACCTCTTTTCTTCATAAATTACCCAGTCTCAGGTAGTTCTTTACAGCAGTGTGAGAACAGATGAATACATGGTATTTTGTTATAGCAGCTCAAATGGACTAAGACACTAAGTTTCAAGCTTAATTCTCCAATGTACCATCCCCCAAATTTTCACAGTTATCTTGAAAGGTAATGACTCTCTTGACCCTGATAATTTTCAATCACTGGTTAGGCAACCTTATGATAAAAATATTTTGGAAGAACTTTTGGATAGAGTAGAAATTCAGAAAAAAAAAGACCTTGGCATTTCTTTCTAAATTTAAGATACTATTCTACCATTAAACACTGAAAGCTAGATGTATACATCTTGATATATAAGCGTACATATGTACTTTATGTATTTTATGCTCATATGTGTTTTATATGTGTATGCAAGGGAAAGAGTAGAAAAAAAGGCTGAATCAATGATTTCCAATACTGTAAAATAGAGATATTATACATTAATTCAAATTCTCTGAGTTAACATAAAATTATCTAAATCTGCATAATGAAAGCTAAAGCATTATCTAACCCTAACCCACTACAATTCAATTTAGGGAAAAATAAACAAATCTGAGAAAAATGTATTATCCTGAGGGGGTTAATTATTAGCCTTCACAAGTTCAACACAGTTTTTTTTTTTTTTTTTTTTTTTTTTTTTTTTGAGACGGAGTCTTGCTCTTTCACCCAGGCTGGAGGGCAATGGCGCAATCTTGGCTCACTGCAACTTCTGCCTCCCAGGTTCAAGCGATTCTCCTGCCTCAGCCTCCCGAGTAGCTGGGATTATAGGCATGTGCCACCTCGCCTGGCTAATTTTTGTATTTTTAGTAAAGATGAGGTTTCACCATGTTGATTAGGCTTGTCTCGATCTCCTGACCTTGTGAGACACCCTCCTTGGCTCTCAAAGTGCTGGGATTACAGGTGTGAGCCACTGCACCCAGCCCAACATAGTTTTATAGAAGGGCTACATAATACAGTCATTATCTTTCTGAGCAAATCATATCCATAGAGACTCATATGTTTAACATTTTTCTATCATAACTCAGAGGTTAAGGGTCCTACTTTAAATTTAAAAGTATTGGATGTGACTGTAACCACAATGGCTGACCACTATAAAAAATTTAATATTCCTATTTCATTAAAAAAGATAAAACAACATTTGGAAGCAAAGCTTGTCAGGAGAGATGTTTCTTAACGTTACCCTGACCCCCCTAATAATTGAGTACACTAGATGCCCACATCCCCATTTGTATTTTATTCATTACTTCTGGTCTCTTCTTCGTGGCTCCTTTCACCATCAATGGGAGGTAGGCCTGGGCTTGGCAGATGATGAGGGAACTGATCTAACTCCTCTCTAAATAATAAACAGCATCCCTTCAGAACATATCAAGTCCTTTACTCGTTGGCCTCTATCCTTTATTAAATATTTATAAAAAGTACAATAGTTGAATTACCAAGATCTAGCCTTTCTCTCCTTTTTTGAGTTTTTTTAACCAAAAGATTCTAAAGCTACTAACTAGCCTGAAAGACAGCAAGCCCAAAGACAGGGAAAGAAAACAAACAACAAAGTTTAAATCAAAAACAACAAAGCTTCTGAAGCATAAAATGCCAGTCTCTTTTATGCAAAAAAATTTGTGAGCTAACCATATTGTAAATTCTAGAGAACTCTTCTAAATGTATCCTGATTCCGAGTAAATATGCTTCCAAATTCAGGCAAGACTCCAAAAATGGCAGACACAGACCACTGGACAACTTCATCTAATCAGGCAACAGGCTTAAACAGTAACAGCTGTCCACTCCCAGAGTGGGCTTGTACGGTCAGGTAATTCACAGGTCTTTTGTTGATCAATGGGAAAAGAATCACAGGAAGTTCAAGGCATTAATCAGTCTATACTCACTGCAAGCCCTAGTCAGCCTTCTCTCTAATGGAAATGCACTCCTCTCTCACATTTGTGGTTTTCTACCTTGCTTCCTAGCAACTAACCATGGGCTAGAGTGATGGCAGGCAGAGACCTTTGCACTAGTCCGTGAAGTAAGATGGGGAAGCAGAATCCTCCTGTCTCTTTCATCAGCTCAATGAGCTCATTCTGCAAAGGGAGGGGAACCAGGACCACACTCATTCACTCTCCTTTACTGTTGCTGAGAACCGGACTCCGCCCCAGGGAGAAAATACTAATAGCACAGACATTTAACCCTGTTAATGAATTCTTGCTATCTACCAAGAGGGAGTTCCCACTTAATCACAGAACTAATCCTGACCTGGCCGGGTGCTGTAGCTTATCCCTGCAATCCCAGCACTTTGGGAGGTCGAGGCAGGTGGATCACTTGAGCTCAAGAGTTCAAGACCAGTCAGGCCAACATGGTGAAACTCCGTCTCTATGAAAAATACAAAAACTAGCTGGGCATAGTGGCATGCCTGTGATCCCAGCTAGTCAGGAGGCTGAGGCAGTAGGATCACTTGAACCTGGGAGGCAGAGGTTGCAGTGAGTCGAGACTGAGCTACTGCACTCCACCCTGGGCAACAGAGTGAGACTGTGTCTCAAAAAAAAAAAAAAAAAAAAAAAAGAACTAGTCCTAACTTTTTGACCTGGGTCAGTCACCTACATTTATTTATTAAAAGAAACCTCAAGGAATAAAAATAAAAATTAAAAATTTTTTAAAAACCCTAACTCCTTTTTTTTGACTTTCAAATGCACTATTAAATTCCTTTGACCCCAATTTATTTTCTGAGCTGCATTCTGACTTGATAACTCTTAAAACATCTTTAGATTTCCTAAGAAGTCACAGGCAGATGATAGGGGAACTCCTAAAGGAATTCTCAGAGGTGTCTGGGTTTTTTTTGTTTGTTTTATTTTGTTTTGTTTTGAGACAGTCTCACTCCATCACCCAAGCTGGAGTGCAGTGATGCGATCTCGGCTCACTGAAACCTCCGCCTCCTGGGTTCAAGTGATTCTCCTGCCTCAGCCTCCCAAGTAGCTGGGATTACAGGTGCCCACCGCCACACCTGGTTAATTTTTTTTGAGGCCCAGGCTTGTTTTGTCGCCCAGGCTAGAGTGCAGTGGCACAATCTCGGCTCACTGCAACCTCCACCTCCTGGGTTCAAGCAATTCTTGTGCCTCAGCCTCCCTAGGAGCTGGGATTACGGACTTGTGCCACCACGCCTGGCTAATTTTTTTGTATTTTTAGTAGAGATGGAGTTTCACCATGCTGGTCAGGCTGGTCTCAAATTCCTGGCCTCATGTGATTCACCCCCCTTGGCCTCCCAAATCAGCCCTCGGAAGTTAAAGGAAGTTAATTTGCAACAAGAGTTTTCCCCTAGAAAGTCCAGAAATTTACTAACCAGCACAGAAATAAGTAAGGGTTAACTGCTTACATGTTTGAGTTCATGTGAGTATGTATGTGTTTGAAAAGACCTTGAGTGATCAAATCCAGGCCTATTATCCTTTCTCACATTTTTATAAAAAATAGACACTTCTTAAATATATTACACAGGCTATTGAGATATTTTATCTTTTTACCACATATATTTGGAGATTTAATGCATTTATTTCTATCCTGAAAAGTATAATCACGTTGTGAGTCATGAAAACAGAAATTATAGAAAGACACTATAATGTTGATTGGATCACCTTGTTTGGAGGAAATTGTGTACCTTCCTTGTTAAATTATGGAAAGATACACTTAGAATTGGAAACATCAGGGGAGTTTAGAAACATTCTGTTTGCAAATATGAATATAAGAGGTTATTTAGGTTACACCAGTTTGACCACTATATTTTTGGCAAATAAAAATGTTAAAATTGCTCATTATATATCATTTAAACATTAACGCAATAGATTTTACTTTTGCTTTTTAAAAATCGCATATAAAATTGAACTTAAGAGTCATAATTACTTCACAGCGCAGCCCACCACCTTACAGAGGTATTTTTAAATCACTAAGTATAAAAGTTACAATATTTGACCAGACAAATCCAATCTGCATTTGTGGAACATTCAGACATGTGATGGGGCGGGGTTGGCAGGGGCAGCCCTGCAGGGCATAAAGTATATTTTTCTTTTCTTTTTCTTTTTTTTTTTTTTTTGTTTTTGAGACAGAGTCTCCATCTGTCACCCAGGTTGGAGTACAGTGGCGCGATCTCGGCTCACTGTAAGCTCCATCTCCTGGGTTCATGCCATTCTCCTGCTTTAGCCTCCCGAGTAGCTGGGACTACAGGCACCCACCACTACCCCCGGCTAATTTTTTGTATTTTTTTTAGTAGAGATGGGGTTTCACTGTGTTAGTCAGGATGGTCTCGATCTCCTGACCTCGTGATCTGCCAGCCTCGGCTTCCCAAAGTGCTGGGATGACAGGTGTGAGCCACCACGCCCGTCCACATTTTTCACACTGTGATAGTCTCTTTTGGAAATTGCAAAATTCATCAGTTTCACAAAGGCCATAGTCTAGGGAGCTTGCTCCATCATTAATCACTTTCACATTGCCTTCAGCTTTCTGCACAGTGTATGGCTTCTAGAGATGACTTTCAGACCTGGTTTTGTGGTCCATTAACAGGAGTTTCAAAAATCACACTGAACGTCCTCCCACAAGCTACAGAAGACATATACTCTTCACAGTATCAAAGAGTATACTCTACCGGATTTTCTTTCAATTCATTTGCTCATATGTTTTCTTTTGCTGGTCTAGAATAGCTTGTTGCTAGCTAATCAATATTTGCTATATTTCTGTGAGTTTTTGCTGCAAATCAGCAATAACTGTGTGCTGACTCTTTTGTATCTCAACCAGTTTTTCTTATTCCTTTGCAAGTTCCAGATATAGGACTAGTGCATCCCACATGGGTCTTCATCTTCTATAACATCACAGGGACAACAAAGATGTCTCCAGGCCGGGCATGGTGGCTCACATCTGTAATCCCAACACTTTAGGAGGCTGAGGTGGGCAGATCCCTTGAGCCCAGGAGTTTGAGACCAGCCTGGGAAACATGGTGGTCTCACAAAAAATACAAAAAAATAGCCTGCAGTGGCATGTGCCACGTAGTCCAGATACTCGGGAGGCTAAGGTGGGAGGATTGCCTGAGACCAGGAGGTCGAGGCAGTGAGTCCTGTTAACGCCACTGCACTCCAGCCTGAAGAACAGAGTGAGACCCTGTCTCCAAAAACAAACAAACCAAAATAAAAAAAGATGTTTCCAGTATAACAATTCTTCATCTTCCATTCCATCTTCAGCACTGTAAAACGCTTTATGTTAAATTGAAAATGACCATGTTAATAACATAACTTCCTATTTCAGAAACTTTAATCTTAAAGAAATCTTAAGACCGGGCGCGGTGGCCCATGCCTGTAATCCCAGCACTTTGGGAGGCCGAGGCAGGCAGATTACGAGGTCAGGAGATTGAGATCATCCTGGCTAACACAGTGAAACCCCTTCTCTACTAAAAATACAAAAAATACAGTAGCCAGGCACCTGTAGTCCCAGCTACTCAGGAGGCTGAGGCAGGAGAATGGCGTGAACTTGGGAGGCGGAGTTTGCAGTGAGCCGAGATCGCGCCACTGCACTCCAGCCTGGGTGACAGAGCAAGACTCCTCTCAAAAAAAAAAAAAAAAAAGAAAGGAAATCTTAAGCATTTCACCTGTGCACCAACATGAAAGTTTAAGCTCTCTGCTTAATTGCATGTACAACAATCTTAGATTACTTACGGCTTTAGAGCATCAAAATTTAATAGATGCTTCCTAAAATCAAAGGTAATAGACTTTTTGATACAAAAATTGTCTGGTTGTGTGTTTTTTTAAATTTCACACAAAACCACAGTCAAAGCACAATGCCATTTAGCATGTGAGTCCCCAAAGCTATGCACAGAATTGAATTATTATGCAGAAAATGTCAACTTTGTAGTTAACCCTACCTAGCCTTTAGAGGAGAAGGATAGTAGGATCATAGCTTTTGCATGTGTTTATTTGTGTGCCCATGAGTGGTAGTGTGTGTGTGTGTGTGTGTGTGTGTGTGTGTTTTCACTGAAGCACTCCTCCAAAGAGTGACCCATCTGATAAGACATCCTCTGCTCATTTGTTATTCGTAAATAAATGGCTTATTTCTGGAATTCTTATTTAAGCACACAGCTAGTGGATGCTAAAAGCAACCTAGAAAGGAGTTAGGAAGTTAAACTAAAAAGATAAATTTAATGTAATAACCATAACATACTACCATTCCCTCTTTTTTCTACCCACAACTTTTATTTGTGCAACTAGATGGCTAGCCATTTGATTGCTAACGTTTCAGACCATTATGGCCAAAATAAATCACTCTATTTCAGAAAAGAGAGAGATTGTGCCTAATACTTATGATGTAAAGTAACCAGTAACTATACTTATGAACCACTTCTACAGAAATATCAGGAAATAACTAAGTGGGCCTAACAACAGAACTAATGTTCAGAGATTTAATAGGCCTTTTACGGGAAGGAAAACGACAATATGAGAGCCTACTATGTGTCCCAATAAAAGTCTCATTATCCCACCCACAGATTTATTTTAAATAAAAAGCCTACCTGAGGAGTTTTGTACATAAGTTTTTCTATAAAACATTTTATGGAACCACTTAGCCAGCCCTGAGACGCTGAAAGAAATTATATAATAACATCTGGGGTAACAAATCTCTATCCTCAAAGCTGCCATTTGATAGCACAAAAAGCACTCACTTAAATAGTAGAAGACAATAAAAAGTGCCAGAGTTGCTCTCAGCAATACTTTTAAGTTTCTCTGATGAACATTTCTTTAAAGGTTTTCTTTTCACACTAAGGAGATGATTATACTTTGCTAAAATTCAGTGACGTTTTTGCACACAGTACTCGGCCCTCTGCATCTGTGGATTCAACCAACCTCAGAAAATATAGTATAAAAAATGGATGGTTATATCTGTACTAAACACGTACAGACTTTATTTCTGGCTATTATTTCCTAAACAATACAGAATAACACCTATTTACATTTAGAATATATCTAAAAATGCTTAAACAAAAAGTCATCAATAAGTCAACTGTCCCTATACAAATGGCCAATGGGTATATGAAAACGTAGCCAACATCACTAATCATCAGGGAAATGCAACTCAAAACCACAGTAAGGGATCTTCTTACCCCAGTTAGAATGACTATTACTAAAAAGATGAAAGATAACAGGTGCTGGCAAGGATGCAGTAAAAAGGGAAGTCTCATACACTGTTGGTGGGAAGATATATTAGCGCAGCCACTATGGCAAACAGTGTGGAGAGTTTTAAAAAAACTAAGAACAGAACTACCATAACGATCCAGCAATTCCACTATTGAACGTTTATCCAAAGGAAAGGAAATCAGTATATACCTGCACTTTCTTGTTTATTGCAGCACTACTCACAATGGCAAAGACAGAGAATCCGCCTAAGTGTCTATCAACAGACAGATGGATAAAGAAAATACAGTATATATACATAATAGAATACTTATTCAGCCACGAAAAAAGAATGAAATCAGCCAGGCATGGTGGCTCACGTCTAATCCCAGCACTTTGGGAGGCCAAGGCGGCCAGATCACAAGGTCAGGAGATAGAGACCAGCCTGGCCAATATGATGAAACCTGGTCTCTACTAAAAGTATGAAAATTTGCCAGGCGTGGTGGCGGGCACTTGTAGTACCAGCTGCTCGGGAGGCTGAAGTAGGAGAATCGCTTGAACCCGGGAGGCAGAGGTTGCAGTGAGCCAAGTTCGCACCACTGCACTCCACCTGGGTGACACAGTAAGACTCCATCTCAAAAAAAAAAGAATGAAATCCTGTCATATGCAGCAATGTGGATGGGATAATGTTATTACGGAATTATGGGTGGAATTAGATCATTATGCTAATGAAATAAGCCAAGACAAATATCACATGTTCTCACTCGTATATGGGAGCAAAAAAATTGATCTCATGGAGGTAGAGAGTAGAATGATAGATACCAGAGGCCAGGAAGGGTGTGTAGGTTGATGGAGGGGATGAAGAGAGGTTGGTTAATGGGTACAAACATACAGTTAAAAGGAGTAACTACAGACATACAGATAGATGGAATAAATCCTAATGTTCAATAGCAGAGAAAGGTGACTATAGTTAACAACAATGTATCATATATTTTAAAATAGCTAGAAAAGAGGACTCAAAATGTTCCCAACACATAGGAATGATAAATACTGAGGTGACAGATACCCCAGATACCCTGACCTGATCATTACACATTCTATGCATGTAACAAAATGTCACATGTACCCCACACATATCTTCAAATATTACATATCAATTTTAAAACTAGGCCTGGCTAGGTGGCTCATGCCTGTAATCACAGCACTTTGGGAGGCTGAGGTGGGAGGATCACTTGAGGCCAGGAGTTCGAGACCAGCCTGGGCACCATAGTGAGACCCTCATCTCTCCAAAAATAAAAATAAAAAAAAAAATAGCCAGGTATGGTGGCACATGCCAGTAGTACCACCTACTCGGGAGGCTGAAGCAGGAGGATCACTTGAGCTGAGGAGTTCCAGGCTACAGTGAGTTATGATTGCACCAGGGCACTCCAGCCTGGGCAAGAGAGTGAGACCCTGTTTCAAAAAAAAATTTTTTTTTTAATAAGTCAACTGTCCACACAAAATAATCCCTTAGACAACTTTCAGCTTCTTAAAAGTGGTCTATCCTGGGCATCCCCTTTGGCTAATTTAACACAAGCCAGCTTGCCTTGAACAGCACGGAGGTCATACTCACAACGTTTTCATTATTCTTATGCTTACTGGAGTCATGACATAAAATTCTCCTTTGCTTAGAGAAAAAATAACTAAAACCCCCATCCAAAGGCAGTTGACTCCGGAGAGGTCTCTGATGACCTAGAACCCATGGGAAAATGCAAACCCCATCAGGTCCAGCTGAAGACAACCGGGTAGTTTTTGTTTTTTAACAGCTTTATGGCAGTGTAATTGACATACAAGGAAACAAACAAACAAACAAACAAAACCCTGCATATGTTGAATGTATACAATTTGATGAGTTTAAACACCGGACAGACATTTTAAACTCGTTTGCCAGTTGAATGTGCCGTGCCGCGCGCCGAGGTTTGGAAACCACCAGTGAACTTCTATCCCAATCCACCCCAACGTAAGGGAGCTGATGGCCCAGGCCCGCGCCTTCCAGCTGGGCAGGCCCAGCGGGGACCAGTTTGGCTGGCGCCTCCTCCAAGGTCTAGGAGACCTGCTGGAAAGCTCGCAGCAGGGCCGGCTCCCGGTCCTGGGCAGGCCCAGGCTCCTCAAGACGCGGCGGCTACCTCTGCGGAGCGCGGCTGATCGGCCACCAGCCCCTTCCTGCCCCCGCAGCTCTGCTGCACTGGGGGCCCCGGGCGGTGCTGTGCGTCCCTGGAGCGCGCGACTCTCTCGGGCCCTAGGGACCCCGGGAGGCCGGGATCTGGCCTGGGGTGGAGGGCGAGGCCAGCCGGCCTCCACCTGCTCGCCGGGCCGACTCTACCCGGGAAATGGCTCCCCTAGCCCCGGCTTTTTGTGCGAAGTCCCCTGCAGGCAAATTCGGCGTCGCACGTGTTGGAGGGCGCGCTGCGGTCTCCGAGCCCCTGGAAGCAGAGGCCTAGGTAGCCAAACCCACCGCCTGATGGCGTCAGCTCATGTGGGCCTTGAGTCCAGCATCGCGGCCACATGAAAGAGGATGGCAGTGAGTCCTGGGCAGCGCTGACCACCAGGTGCCGGAAACCAGTGATACTCCTGTCTCCAAACGCCCACGCAGGAATCCCTTTAACTCTTGGTTCAGCCAAGAAAGCTACCAAGCCGTGTGGCTCGGAAGCAGCGCCTCGTGGGTCACTTTCTGCAGGCTTTGCTGGGGAAACCGAGTTCTTGGGGCCTGGAGATGTCTCTCCAGGCCGACACACCCCTCTCAGGGGCGCCGTCTGGGGAAGCACCCTCCCCATCTCTCCTTCCTGTGTGTTCACCCACAGTCTGGAAACTTCTCTAGTTCCTCTAATGTCCCTCTAGCCCAGCCGAGGCTCTCTGGGGAAGGGAGCGGTGGCTGTAGGGGTGCGAGTTCCTCCCCTGCAGCCCTGACTACTCAGCCTAGAGGTGCTTACTGAGGGGTAGAAATCCGAATTTGCACCCAAGGCAGCCGCGGCCCTGTGAGCAACCTCCTCTGAAAGCTTCTGGGAGAATGTCTCACTTGCATAACATTTCTGAGACTTCCCTTTTTTCTTTCGTTCTTTTTTTAGAAATGGGGTCTGGCTGTGCAGACCAGGCTGGTCTAGAACTATTGAGCTCAAGCAATCCTCGAGCCTCAGCCTCCCCAGTAGCTAGGACTACAGACATGCACCATCACGTCCAGCTAATTTTTAAAAATGTTTTGGTAGAGAAAGGGTGTCACTATATTGCCCAGGCTGGGCTTGAACTCCTGGCCTCAAGCAGTCCTCCCACCTGGGCCTCTCAAAGTGCTAAGATAACAGGCGTGATGAGCCACCCCGCCTGGCCCTTTAAGACTTTGTTAGCATCAGATTTCCAAAGCACCTCTCTTCAAGCCTTAGAAGATTTGCGAGAAGCCCAAAGAAGCACAATGCCACCATGATGAACGGGAAAACGGGGCTGCAGTGAGACCGCCTCAAATTCCAGTGTAGTTCTAATTTTGAGGCCAACCTATATAGATCCATAAATGATGCCCACTACTTTGCCCACCACACACATTATTTTTTTTATTTTTTTATTTGTTGATGACAGAGTCTCGCTCTGTCCTCCAGGCTGGAGTGTGGTGACATGATCTTGGCTCACTGCAACCTCTGCCTCCCGGGTTCAAGCAATTCTCCTGCCTCAGCCTCCCAAGCAGCTGAGATTACAGATGCCCACTACCAGGCCTGGCTAATTTTGTATTTTTAGTCGAGACGGGATTTCACTCTGTATTTTTCTTTTCTCAATTCTGTTATGGTAAAATCCATCAAGGTACACTAAAAATCAATCAAGTTATCAAGCTGTGCTAAAAAAAAAAAAAATCAATCAAGTTATGCTGTTACTGCTCTCTGGGAAATACTTATGTCAAGAAAAAAAAAAAACAAACTAAACATATACTTTCTTTTTTTTTTTTTTTTTTTTTTGAGACAGAGTCTCCCTCTGTGGCCCAGGCTGCAGTGTAGTAGCGTGATCTCGGCTCACTGCAAGCTCCGCCTCCCGGGTTCACGCCATTCTCCTGCCTCAGCCTCTGGAGAAGCTGGGACTATAGGTGCCCGCCACCACGCTCAGCTAATTTTTTGTACTTTTAATAGAGACGAGGTTTCACCATGTTAGCCAGGATGGTCTCGATCTCCTGACCTCGTGATCCACCCGCCTCAGCCTCCCAAAGTGCTGGGATTACAGGCGTGAGCTACCGCGCCCGGCCTAAACATATACTTTCTGACTGCCAAATCCCTGACTCTAATTGTGTAGGTCACCTAAACCAGAACATCTTATACCTTGCATTTCATGAAAATAGAACAACTTATAGGAAGAATATTTTTGCTACATTTCAGGCAGTGACAATCCAAGTGCTTTTTAAAGGATTTTTGCCAGTTAAAAGCTTAAACTTTTGTAATCATAGCTGAGCACATGCTCTCTCTCTCCTCTCTAACACACACACACACACACACATACACACACACGATGAATCTCATTAAGCACTTTTTCTCTAGCTACCTTTATTGTTCATTAATAGCACCCAAGCTGAAAGCACCTTTGATGTCTTACTTAAAACTAAACATTAGTGCTATGGTGTTAATGTTTGTTTCCCCGCCTCCAAATTCATATATTGGAACATAATCTAGAATACAAAATAGTATGAAGAAGTGGGGTCTTTGGGAGGTGTATTAGTCAGTTTTTACTCTGCTATAAAGAACTGCCTGAGACCAGGTAATTTATAAAGGAAGGAGGTTTATTTGATTCACAGTTGAGCATGGCTGGGGAGACCTCAGGAAACTTACAATCATGGCAGAAAGCAAAGGAGAAGCAAGGCACCTTCTTCACAAGGTGGCAGGAAGGAGAATGAATGGAGGAGGAACTACTGAACACTTATAAAACCATCAGATCTTCTGAGAACTCACTCACTGTCAGGAGAACAGCACAGGGGAAACCGCCCCCATGATTCAATTCCCTCCACCTGGTCTCTTTCTTGACACGTGGAGATTATGGGGATTGCAATTCAAGATGAGATTTTGGATGTGGACACAGTCAAAGCATATCAGGAGGTCATTAGGATATAAGGGCTTTGCTCTCACCAATGGGATAAGTGTCCTTATAAAAGAGGCTGGAGGGAGCTCATTAGTCCTTTCCACCATGTGAAGACACATAGAAGGTGCCACCTCTGAGGAACAGGTACTCACCAGATGCTGAATCTGCTGGTGCCTTTGATATACGAGTTAAGAAGAAATTATTTAGGCAGAGAGGGTAGGAAGTCTTTGGTAAGGTTTTCATTTTAATGAAAAGCAGCCCCCAAATCATTTTCTTTTCTAACAAAGAGCAGCCCGTAAAATCAAGCTTGAGACATAGAAAGGCAAGCTAGAAGCTTGCACAGGTAAATACCGGCCACTGTGCCAATAGGGAAGGGGCTACCTGGGGGCTAGGCATGTTCAAAATGGGGACTCCATCTTCCTTTTCCTTGACAACCACGTGTGCAGTCAAGAGCAGACAACATTGCCCCCAGGCAAAGACTCCATTTGCATATAAGATTAGGGTGGGTGGTCAGCTTCCCCCCGAGCTGGTAAATGTCACACCTGGTCCAACCAATCTTTGGGTCCTATGTAAATCAAACACCACCTCCTCAAGCCTGCCTACAAAACCCTGTGCTCTCCACTGCGGGCTGGAAGTCCCCTTTGGGCACCTCTCTCTCCCACAGGAGACAGAATTGTTCTCCTTTCTCTTTTTTTGCCTATTACACCTCCACTTCTAAACCCACTTTTTGTGTGTTCAAATACTTTATTTCCTTGGCACGAGATGACAAACCTCAGGTATATATCCCAGACAACAACACTGATTCACCTGGATCTTCGACTTCCCATCCTCCAGAGTTATAAGCAATAGAAATTTCTGTTGTTTATAAATTACCCAGTCTACGGTATTTTGTTATACAGCCAAACAAAGACAATTAGGAACAGGAAAAAGAGTCAGTATTTTCTCCTATTTTGGATTATAGTTATGTAATAACCACCGTTTATTAAACAGCAATTATGTACCAACTATTTTACATAACTTTCCTTCAAGTCAAACTGTAGCCTTATGATGCTATTGTTTATTGTGTGTGTGTGGTTTTTTTTGAGACAGAGTCTCGCTCTGTTGCCCAGGCTAGAGTGCAGTGGCGCCATCTCAACTCACTGCAAGCTCTGCCTCCAGGGTAAACGCCATTCTCCTGCCTCAGCCTCCCGAGCAGCTGGGACTACAGGTGCCCACCACCACACCCGGCTAAGATTTAAAAAAATATTTTTAGTAGAAATGGGGTTTCAGCATGTTAACCAGGATGGTCTCAATCTTCTGACCTTGTGATCCGCCCACCTCAGCCTCCCAAAGTGCTGGGATTACAGGCGAGAGCCACCACACCTGGCCGTTTATTGTATATTATGCTTCCTATGTGCAGGGCACTGTACTAATTTATATACAGTATACTACCTGACTTTTTCATCATAATAGCTTTAGCAGACAGCTATTCTTATCCCTACTTTATAAAGAAAATGAACTTTCAATTAATAATTTGGCCTAACACCTATTATGTGGAAGTTCTGGAATTTAAACCCTGATCTGCCTGAATCTGAACTCAGTTCTATCAGGATCTAAAAGTCTGAGTTTTTTCTAGAATATCATCCTTTCTCTCAATGTTGCCTAATTTTTAGTTTATTAGGAGGGTTATAAATAAATATCCAGCTTACACTACATTTGCTTTATCCTCTGAGGAAATTTTTTAAAAAGCTGCTACTTGCTAAACACCGTGCTCTGTCCCCTGAGGCCAGAATGAGGAAATGTAGTGGAGGCAAACTATGTCCTTCTGTAACTTGGGAGCAGAGTAAATGTAGGCTGATGTTCAATACAGATTCCATCTTAACTATTCTGTGTTTTCATTTAATCTGTTATTGTACTGCCCAGTTTACAAATTACACTGTAATTTAGTTTGTCACACAACTTTGTAATATAAGTGTGAATTACCCATTCAGGGCTACTAAGAACCTCAACAAGATCTCATGACTTGAGCCAGGTTACAGGTGGCTGAGCTGATTCCAAACAGGACTTCAGGCACCAAAACCTGGGTCTTCTTCACCAGTTAGAATGGAGATCATTAAAAAGTCAGGAAACAACAGGTGCTGGAGAGGATGTGGAGAAATAGAAACACTTTTACATTGTTGGTCAAACTGTAAACTAGTTCAACCAATTGACAGTGTGGCAATTCCTCAAGGATCTAGAACAAGAAATACCATCTGACCCAGCCATCCCATTACTGGGTATATACCCAAAGGATTATAAATCATGCTGCTATAAAGACACATGCACATGTATGTTTATTGCAGCACTATTCACAATAGCAAAGACTTGGAATCAACCCAACTGTCCATCACTGACAGACTGGATTAAGAAAATGTGGCACATATACACCACAGAATACTATGCAGCCATAAAAAAGGATAAGTTCATGTCCTTTGTAGGGACATGGATGCAGCTGGAAACCATCATTCTGAGCAAACTAACACAAGGACAGAAAACCAAACACCACATGTTCTCACTCATAGGTGGAAATTGAACAATGAGAACACTTGGACACAGGAAGGGGCACATCACACACTGGGGCCTGTCGTGGGGTGGGGGGAGCGGGGAGGGATAGCATTAGGAGATATACCTAATGTAAATGACGAGTTATTGGGTGCAGCACACCAACATGGTACATGTATACATATGTAACAAACCTGCACGTTGTGCACATGTACCCTAGAACTTAAAGTATATTTTAAAAAAAACCAAAAACTGAGTTTTCTTATTCGAATTCCCTGCTTATTGATACCACTTCTTATCATTTCCTCTTATTTATACTGGTTTTTATTTCCTGTACTGAAAAATCACCAAGCTTTGAATTATCCTGAAAGCTACTCTTTCCGATTCTTTTTTTCTTTTTCTTCTTCTTCTTCTTCTTTTTTTTTTTTTTTTTTTTTTTGTGGCAGAGTCTGGCTCTATTGCCCAGGCTGGAGTGCAGTGGAATGATCTCAGCTCACTGCAACCTTTGCCTCCCAGATTCAAATGATTCTTCTGTCTCAGCCTCCCGAGTAGCTGAGACTACAGGTGCCCACCACCATGCCGGGCTAATTTTCGTATTTTTAGTAGAGACGGGGTTTCACCATGTTGGCCAGGCTGGTCTTGAACTCCTGACCTCAGTTGATCTGCCCGACTTGGCCTCCCAAAGTGTTGGGATTACAGGCATGAGCCACGGTGCCTGACCCTCTTTCAGATTCTGATTCAAATAACATTTATTTCACACCTCTGAGAACCTGTGCCAAATATTCTTGTGTGCATTCTTATCCCTACCTTATGATAACCATTTCAGGTAAGTATTGTTCATCTTTTAAACTATTTGTTCTCACAAAATAAGAATCTTTTCAAAATAAGAATCCTTGGCCTCCAGGACTTTGCAGTGTGGGAGGCTGACAGTAAAAGCCATGCTGATTAGAGGTGATGATATTCCTTTGGGATGCACCAAGTGTCCGTGCCGTCTCTCAACCTGTCAGCTCCCTCTTCTCTTTACTTCATCCTACCAAACCCCATCAGCCATCATGTCTGCATCACTCCTCCTGAAATTCTCAAATCCCTCAGCCCTCCGTCCTCTCCATGAGCCCCTAAGCAAATGCACCCCCAGGGCTGCGAAGCACACAGCCACTCACACAGGTGCCAGTCATCATTCAGTTTCCACGTCCACTGGGCCCTTCTAAGTCCCCACTCCCAGTTCTCTACATGGTTCTCCACAGCAGCTTTCTGAAACTTCTGACCTCTCAGAGGTTGATCCCTCAGTTCCTCATTCATCAGGTCCCAACTCCCTCAGCATTCAGCCATTGCAAAGGCATGTATACCTGTGTTCATCCCTGCCTTTGTCCTCATTACCAGGGTTTGGCATCTCTTTCCCCAGAGCTCCGGAATCCATGCTTTTCTGCCCCTATGCACCATCTCCCTGTCCCTTTTAAGTAGCTCCTTTTATAAACATGCATTCTCTATTCTCTGCCCACCCACCACCCCCACTTGAAAGGGTCTGATCCTGTCACCAGGCTGGAGTGCATAGGCACAATCATAACTCGCTGCAGCTTCGAACTCTTAACTCAAGCGATCCTCCTGCCTCAGCCTCCTGAGTAGCTGAGACCATAGGTGTGCACCACCGCACTTAACTGATTTTAACATGCTTTCGTAAGGACGAGGTCTCTCTATGTTGCCTAGGCTGATCTTGAACCCCTGGCCTCAAATGAACCCCTGCTTCAGCCTTCCAAAGTGCTGGGATTACAGGCATGAGCCACCGCACTGCAACCTCTGTTCTCTCTCATAGTAAATAACAACAACAAAAAAAGGGCTCTTCCTTAACTCTCTACCCGTTTCTAGCTAAAGTCCCTGCATTCTACCCCATCACTCCACTGAAACTTCTCTTGCCCAAGTCATTCATGGTTTTCCTGTTTCTAAAACTAACAGATACTTTTAAACCCTCCTCTTTCTTGATCCTACTGGAGCATTTGATACCATTCCTCACTCTATTCATTTTCTTTCCGAAGCTTGAATGGCATTTTTCTCTGACTTCTCGGGTTGGAGGAAAACATCCCTCATGAACTCATCTTCCTCTGCCCATCTGTTAGTGTTTGGTGTTTCCGAGTCTCATGCTTGGTCCCTAGCACTGTACTGCAGGCTCACACAACTATCTATGATGGTCCCTAAGCTCACCTCCTGCCATGCACTCCCATAAATTTCATCCCTGGCTATGGTTTCAATTACTGTATATGCACTGACAACTCCCAAATCTATATCTCCAGTGCTAGGATTCCTGTTAACCTGCAAACCCATCATCTTGAATATCTCAAGTAAACAGCACCCTCTTCATCTGGCTCCACATCAAATATTCGCTCTCTCTCAAGGAAAGGTACTATCAAGGATAGCGTCCTTGTCACTCATAAGGTCCTTCCAAAGCATCAGTTGCATTTAGCAACAGACACCCAATTCTGATGATTGGATATGGGGATAGAATTTCCCCATATTTCTCAAGTACCTGAGACACTCCTCCACAAGTGCATTTTCTTCCCACTCTACAATCCCAGTCCACCAAACACGACTATTGCTTTTCTACCTTGTGTCAGGAACTACCTGTTCTCCACTACCACCAGCGATGGGGTTCTCATTTCAACACACCTGGCAGGTGAGCCCGCTCTACAATCTCATTTTAGCCTCTACTTTCTTCACCTTTCCTGTCACCAGTGGTTGTAGGTTGAGTTACCTGGATGAGTTACCTGGAAGCAGAGACTGGGATGGAGATTAGAGTTCAGGAAGTTTATCAGAGAATGGTTTCTAGGTAAACACTTTGGAAGAGGATGAAGCAGGACTGGACAGGGGGAGAGGCTGTTCTACTACGCAGTCTCAAAAAAACGTCTCAGCCAACCCCACAGGGAGCAATTGGGATGGCCCTTCAGAGTCGTCCCAGGTTGCAGCAAAGGGGCCAGAACTTTCTGCTCACATATGGACCAGTTATTGGATGTAGCCAGTCCTCTGAAGTGGGTGGTGATCTTAGGCCAGATGGCTCTCTCCAGATGAGGGCAATTTCCAGAAAGAGCTGCTGGCTGCTGGCTATTCACTGGCAGCACTCCAACCTGCGGGGGACCTGGGCATCTTAGCGACCACTACACCACTATACTATTGAGGAAGGTGCTTGATTTCTCTGTTTCCTTGTCTGCGAATTGGGGAGGAATAATTGTATTATCTAATAGGGGTAAGAATTAAGGGGGAAAAAAAAAACAACACAGTACCTGGTGGGGCACATGCTAAGCCCTCAATAAGTGTTAAGCTATCATTGTGATTATTATTACTTTATAGGTATATTTTATTATAATATTTTATTAGTTTCATTTTTCACACCTCATTCATTCAGAAGCACCTAAGATTTGGTTATAAGTTACTCTCTTTTTTTGTTTGGTTTTTTGAGATGGAGTCTTGCTATGTTGCCCAGGCTGGAGTGCAGTGGCGTGATCTCCGTTCACCGCAACCTCCACCTCCCGAGTAGCTGGGACTACAGGGGCGTGCCACCATGACCGGCTAATTTTTTGTGTTTTTAGTAGAGACAGGGTTTCACCGAGTTAGCCAGGATGGTCTTGATCTCCTGACCTCATGATCTGCCTGCCTCAGCCTCCCAAAGTGCTGGAATTACAGGCATGAGCCACCGCGCCCGGCCTAAAAGTTACTCTTGTATGCTCTCATAGCACCCTACACTTAACATACTGTATTATTATTGCCTTCTCATCTGTGTCCCTTACTAGAGTATAAATTCCTTGGAAGCATTCACCTCTTAGCCTTACCTACAACCTGGTTGGTCTTGCAGCATGCCCAACCATGGCTACCCATTCTCTCCTACCTCACACAACTCTGCACAAGGCTCTGCCATCTTTTCCCCTCCTTGCCGCTGTCATCCACCAGCCAGCCTCCAGCCCATCCCACTCACTCACTGAAGGTTTGAACCACTGGCTCACAGTCGCCTTACATCTCATTTCCTGCCATCATGCGATGTGACCTTAGTGTCCACAAGGACAATCCAGACAAAATCCTGATCCCTCAGTTCCTTGATCTCCTTACCTCTAATGATCATTATCTCAACTCCTCCTCTCC
This sequence comes from Theropithecus gelada, assembly GCF_003255815.1. Classification (NCBI taxonomy): domain Eukaryota; kingdom Metazoa; phylum Chordata; class Mammalia; order Primates; family Cercopithecidae; genus Theropithecus; species Theropithecus gelada. The sequence goes on along the minus strand of NC_037677.1, from coordinate 23,416,384 downwards.
TGCCCATTCCCGTATCAGGTGTGCAATTCAGGCTGCACCCACCTGTGTGGCAAACTGAGTGTTCTGTGCCAATTGACCAGGCATCATTCCAACTTCTAGTGATCCAGAAATCATTCTGATTGGTAGCACCTTTTTTTTTTTTTTTACAGTCATTAGACGTTTTTAATATTACCCCTACCCATGAGCATAACCTAAAACATGTTCAACTTTTTCCACTATTCTTCAGTCTCATTGAAGCCAATTCATTGACTGCTCTGGTTTCCCCAAATTGTTGGCATCTTTCCTTCCTTTTTATACTAAATCAGCTTAGAGCTAATGATCTTTTAGTAAGATGTTCCAAAAAAAAAAAAAAAAAAGCTTTAACTCTGTGTCTTTTTGTAGTACCGTTTAGGGCTTGTAAGATGCTGTTTTCTCCATGGCTCAGGAAAGCCCTGCTAGAGAGAGTCCCATGCCAAGGTTTATTGGTTGTCTCCATTAATTCATGATCCCCATCCTCAAATGGTCCCTCAATGTGTCCTCAAAATTCCTCACGTTTCCTAGTCAAATTGCTCCCTGGTTCTTTGCAGTCTCCCAACATGCTTCTCAAAATCTCAAATTCCTTCCTTCTGTCTTCCCTCAATGAGCAAATAAATGAGCCTTTTAATGAATCTTATGAAAAAATGAGTTAAAATAATACATGCCCATTATAACAGGGGAACATCCGAGATACATAAAGAAAAGATGACATAATATCTCTGATATTATCCAACTATAGGCCCATTGCTCTGAGGAAATCAATGTTAAGAAGCAGGTGGGAGTTTCTTGGCAAATTCCTTCAAACTCGTATGAACAAATGCAAATATATGGAGACAAGTATATGGGGCATGTATCTGTCCTGACAACAGTGGGATCATGTTATAGCTATCTCTCAGCAGTTTGCTTTTCATAGTTAATCATAACAATGGACATTTCCCACCTTTGCCAATACTTATCATATATATATATGTATATATATGATATATATGTATATATGATATATATCTCATGTCTACATCAAATATATTGTGATATATAGATATAGATGCATGTCAATATATCAATTATATCTTAATACATATAAATATATTCTAGAGATAAACCACCCCTGTTTAGCCTGTGCAAAACTCCAGGATAATTTAGCTGCATAGCTACTCAAAACTCCCTCTATCACAAAGAATTTCCAAACTGCATACCAAGCAAGGCAGAACAGATCATGATTAACTCAAACACTTAAATACGTTCATGTCTAGAGAACTCAAAGAACTAGACCTTATAGGATCTAGAACCAGAAATACCATTTGACCCAGCAATCCCATTACGGGGCATATTTCCAAAGGATTATAAATCATTCTGCTATAAAGACACATACACACATATGTTTATTGCAGTACCATTTACAATAGCAAAGACTTGGAATCAACCCAAATGACCATAAATGATAGACTGGATAAAGAAAATATGGCACATATACACCATAGAATGCTATGCAGCCATAAAAAAGAATGAAGTCATGTCCTTTGCAGGGACATGGATGAAGCTGAAAGCCATCATCCTCAGCAAACTAACACAGGAGCAGAAAAACAAACGCTGCATGTACTCACTCATAAGTGAGAGTTGAACAGTGAGAACACATGGACATAGGGAGGGGAACATCACACACCCACACACTGAGGCCTGTCGGGGGCTAAGGGGGCAAGGGGAGGGAAAGCATTAGGACAAATCTAATGCAAGCGGGGCTTAAAACCTAGATGATGGGTTGATAGGTGCAGCAAACCACCATGGCACATGTATACCTATGTAACAAACCTGCACATTCTGCACATGTATCCCAGAACTTTAAACTAAAATAAAAATTTAAAAAGTAAAAATTAAATAAATAAATACAAAAATTAAAACTAGATCTTGTAAAATATTGAAGTTAGAGTCAGGGCACTTCCACCCAGAACAATTTCTGCTGCACTAGCAAGGTCACACGACATGGATCCCTATTAGTATCTTTTTATGAAGGGATTTGTGTTTGGCATGTTGACATTATTCTAATTCAGCCATTCGCTACTTGATAGACAGCTTATTCATTTTCAGTTTTCTTGCCGTGACAAACAAAGCTGTAATAAATATCCTGGAACATATGGTTTTTCATAATGCTGCTGTTCACAGGAAAGATTTCCAAACTGAAATTCCTGTGCCAAAGAGAATGGATTTTTTTTATTTCATAGAGCTGTTCAGATTACATCCAGAGAGGATGCAGCAATTCACTGCTTCAGAAGCCGGGTAACAGAACACCTGCTTCCCCACACTCCTGACAGCACAAAATGGGATCTCTCCCCACTTCGTTTCTTTTTCGTTTTTTCTTCTGTCAATTTGATTATTAAAAATGTATTTTCTAGGGAAATAGGAATGCTTTTATATTGCTGGTGGGAATTTAAATTAGTTCAACCGTTGTGGAAGACAGTGTGGTGATTCCTCAAGTATCTAGAACCAGAAATACCATTTGACCCAGCAACCCCATTACTGGGTATATACCCAAAGGAATATAAATCATTCTACTATAAAGACACATACACACGTATGTTTATTGCAGCACTATTTACATTACCAAAGACATGGAATCAACCCAAATGCCCATCAATGATAGACTGGATGAAGAAAATGTGGCACATATATTCCATGGAATGCTATGCAGCCATAAAAAGGAATGAGACCATGTCCTTTGCAGGGACATGGATGAAACTGGAAGCCATCATCCTCAGCAAACTAACACAGAAGCAGAAAGCCAAACACTGCATATTCTCACTCATAAGTGGGAGGTGAAAAATTAGAACACATGGACACAGGGAGGGGAACAACACACACCAGCACCAGTCAGGGGGTGGGGGGTGAGGGGAGGGAGAGAAACAGGACAAATGGCTCATGCATGTGGGGCTTAACACTTAGACGACGGGTTGATAGGTGCAGCAAACCACCATGGCACACGTATATATAACAAACCTGCACGTTCTGCACTTGTATCCCAGAACTTAAAGTAAAAAAAAAAAAAAAAAATGTATTCTCCTGGTTTAATTTTACTTACTTGACTTCTAGAAAGTGTGAGTATCTTTTTATATGTTTATTGGATATTTAAATTGTATCTTCTATTGTATCTTCTATGAATCACTTCTGCCCTTTTTCTTATGTGTTTTCTCTTACTGATTTAGAGAAATTCTTTCTATTGTGAATATTAATAGTTTTGTCTGTCATATCTGTTGAAAATATATTTCCCATTTCTTAGTATTTTTATTTACTGTTTGTTCATTTGTTTGCCATGAATTTTTAAAAGTATTTATGTACCAAGACAAATATATCTTTCTGATTTCTGAGTTTACTGGTTTGTTTGAGAGCACTTCACCATTCAAAATTTGCTCTCCAAAGTTTTATTCTAATCATTTGTTGTTTTCTGATATTAAATATTTGTTATTTTTGTATATGGTAGGAGAAAGGGCTCTAGCTTTGAGTTTCTTATCATTCATCTCCATATATATAATATATTAATTTGATCTATATTTAAATATATACTTCTACCTATATTCATCTGTCTATCAAGCAATCAATCTATCTATCTGTAGATAGAGTGAAAATGCCATCTATCTTAGTCTGTTTTCTATTGCTGTAAGAGAAGACCATAGACTTGTTTTCTAAGAAAAGTTATTTCATCATGTTTCTGGAGACTGGGAAGTTCAAGAGCATGGCTCAGGTACCTGGTGAGGACTTTCTTGCTGCATCATAGCAGAGCAGAGTGCATCACATGGCAAGAGGGCAGAAGCAAGAGAGTCAGAGAGTGCTCGCTTTTATATGAAAGCCACTCCTGCAATAATGAACCCACTCCTGTGACAGCAGCATTAATCTATACATAAGAGCAGGGAGATTAAGTTTCCAGCACAGGAATCTTTGGGAGATACATTCAAACTATAACACCATTTTTGCCATGGGTCAAAGTGTCATATATATTTAGATCTGTTTCTGAATTCTTCAGGCTGTTCCACTAATCACTTTATTTCTGTCACCAATTAAAATCTTAGGAAAGCTTTAATAGCCAATAAGCCAGGTTTTTACTTATTAGTATTCTTTATTTTTTCATTATGTTCTTAGATTATTTTGGATATCTATGCTTCAATACTAATTTTTAAATTATTTTTATCCAGTTTATTACCAAAAAGTTAACATTCTAATTGGAATTTTGCTAATTTTGAAGTATTGACCTATTTATGATACCATGTCTTCCCATCTAGCCCCTGGTTCACTTGTTCCTTATTATTTATCAAGAAGATATTAAAGGTTTTTTTTTTTTTTAATAAAGGTCCTCTGCCTTTTTGTTAACTTTTTGGATACAATTATGAAAAAAATAATGTATTCTATTTTAAAGTCTATTTGTAGCTGTCTATTACCAGAAGGAAAAACTACTGGGCTTTGTATAGTTACCTTACATCCAGCTGCCTCGCCAAATAATGTTAGTAATTCTAGGTGTTTCTTAAGTTTACTGCTTATACTATTTGTATGTATAATTTTGCTTCTTTCATGTTCATACTAACTATTGAGTTATTGTTTTTTCACATTTTATATTTATTATTATATCAGCTATAATGATTACTGTGTTATAACTTCAAGAACAATATTGACTAGTTGCACTAGAAGTGGGCATATCTGTCTTATTAAATTTAAAATGGCTTCAGCATTTCACAATTTAGTATCATTTGTCAATTGGGTTTTGTGATTTTATTTTATTACGTTTAAACAATGTATTTCCATTCCTACATTACTAAAAATTTATAAAATTTATGTTAGGAATAACGGCTGTGTTTTATTAAATGAATTTATGAGATTTGGAGCTAAAAACATGTACTTGTCTTTTCCTGCATTGATATACGGAATTATGTTACTAGGTCTTCTAACACTAAACCATCCTTGCATTGCTAGAGTGAATTCTTCTGAGCATGACACAGTCTTCTTTCAATATACAGCTAGATTTGATTTTCAATATTTTATTATTTTATATCTAGATTTAAAATAGAAATGCATTTGTAGTTCTTGTATCTTTTATACTATCTTTTCAGAGTTTGATATTGGAGTTATTCTAAGATAAACTGCATTAGAGACATCTCCATGATTTCTGTGGATTAGAGTGGATTAACATAGGAATAGCCAATTTTTTAGAAGTTTGAGTTAATTCAATTATAACAGCATCTGAGTCTGAACCTTTGTGTTAAGTATAGAAATCAGCATCTCCCATATCATCCATGGCAAATAACCTCTTAAGGTTTTCTGCACCCTCATGGAGTAATTTTAAGAGTTAATATATTGGTAATCCATTTTCTTTCGATTTCCAGAAGTATTTGATGGAATTATTTATTATATTCTTATGTACTTAATTTCTTCCAAATCTCATTTCAAATATTATTTTTTTGTCTCTTTTTTTCCCTAAATCAGGATTGTCAAGGTTTTATTTTTACTTATTTGAGGGTTTTGGTTGCTTTTTAAAAAAGTAAAACCTGTTGTCCCAGCTACTTGGGAGGCTGAGGCAGGAGGATCACTTGAGCCCAGGAGTTAGTCTGTAGTGTGTTATAATCACACCCGTGAGTAGCCACTCCATTCCAGCCTGTGCAACATAGCAAGACTCTCTCTAAAAAAAATAAATAATTAACTAAAAGTAAATTAAGAAACAAGTATTTGTTGTAATTTACATTTTCTAAAAAATATTTATTTTTATTAATTTCAACTACCCTTATCCATCATCCTACTTTCTTTTGGTCCATTTTCCTGATGTTTTAACATTTCTTAATGTTGGACTGTTTCGCCAGCTGAATATGTGGAAGGCAGGAGCCTGGAGGCCAAGCTTAGCTGCCCTCCATGCTCCCTTTACGTCTTCCCTCTGTGTGCCTGTCCACAGTGAGTCACGCATGAGAAGGCAGACTGAAGAGAGCAGAGGACCCAGCCTGGAGGAATAGAGTCTAGAAGGGATCCCATGATCAGTTAGTCATCATCAAAGGTCCCTGCAAGTCACACATTCTAATTGATGTTTTTAGTAATGGCTCACTAGCAACCCTTCCCCTGACAACTAGTAAAAAGCAAACAAAATATTTTTGAAAGCTTTTACAGACATAGAAGGCACAGAAACAGTACAAAAGTAACAAGCACTTGAGAATGCAAGACTGCAGAAAGAAGGGACGCATAGAATTCCATATTCAAGCAATTATTCCTCTTGAGGGATTTGCTGATTAACAAACTGCAATTAGGTCAGAAGCTGAGAAACTGACACTCTGACTGAGGTGGGAGACCAAATTGGAGTTGAGAACCGAGCAAACAAGAGAGATTGAAAGGGATATTTCAGATTTTTCAGTGGGACCCCCCAAGATTCCTAAAGGACTGCATCCAGGAATGGGTTAGAAATAAATCAGAACTCAAAGGACTATGACGTCATCTAAAGGCTCAAATGATATCTACAGCTTTTTTTTTTTTTTTGCAACGCCCATCATTCAATCAATTACCTCTCATACCACAAATAAGACCACATGACCCCCAAAAGTGTGAGCATTAACCAGACCCACAGGAAATTACAGATATCAGAGGCATAAGACAGTTTTTAAAGTAATTATGATTAATATGTTCAAGAAATGAGATAGCATGTTGAAGAAACTCAGTAGAGAACTGGAAACTGATCTTTAAAAAAATGGACCTAATTTTTTAAATGAATTATAGAACTGGAATTATAAACAAAATCAATTGGGTTTAACAGTAGATTACAGAGCTGAAAGGATGAATGAAGATCAAAGCATAGGAAGGTAAAAAAGAATTTAGAACTACAGAAAGGAGCCAGAGAAACATTTAACACAGTAAAACCTTTTAATATACATGCAATCTGGATCCCAGAAAGAGAGGAGTGAGGGAGCAGGGCAAGAGTAATTTCTAATGAACTAAAAGCTCAGAATTTGGCCAGGCACGGTGACTAACAGCTGTAATCCCAGCACTTTGGGAGGCTGAAGTGGGCAGATCTCTTGAGGTCAGGAGTTTGAGACCAGCTTGGCCAAAGCTGTGAAACCCTGTCTTTACTAAAACTACAAAAATTAGCTGGGCATGGTGGTGTGTACCTGTAATCCCAGCTACTGGGGAGGCTGAGGCAGGAGAATCACCTAAACCCGGGAGGTAGAGCCTGCAGCGAGCCAAGACCACATCACTGCCCTCCAGCCTGGGCGACAGAGTGAGACTCCATCTAAAAAAAAAATAATAATAATAAAATCTCAGAATTTGTTCTGAAATTGACAAAAGACATGAAACCACAGATTCACTTCCTCACTCATCTCTCACTGGGGGCATTAGCTCACCCAACATCTTCTTTCCCATTCTCAGGTAGGCTTGCCCTGAGGTCGGCTCGCCCTGAGGTCGGCTTTGTTCTGCCCTCTCCTCTCCACCCTGAGGAAACAGATCCGCCTTTGTAATGATCAAGCTCCATGGTCCTCAGCCTCGGAGGTCCTCAGTACTCACTGAGAATCATTTGGGACACTTTCTAAAAATACAGATCCCCAAACCCCTTCTCCACCCCTGAGATTATGATTCACCTGGTCGGGAGGTGGGGCTCTGAGTATCTGGTATTTTTTAAAGATCCCAAGATAATTCTAATGTGTAGACAGCAGCTGCTCAGCCTGGTACCAGATGAGTCCAACTCTGTGGGAAACATTAGAAAGATATTTTTTCCCCAAGTCAAGCTGAATTCTACAATTCAGACTTGCTATTTATAGAGCTGCTGTTTTTATCTCCATCTGTCTGATTCCTACTATTCTTCATTCAGCTTAGAATTCAAGAGAGAGAGAAAGGGGTATTATTTATTAGCAGTGAAAAACTTAAGGATTCACTAGTTAAAGATCCTAATCATAATTTATTTAATATGAAGAATTACTTCAATCTGACATTTTAGTCCTTAGTCTGTGTTAATGCATGTCTATTTTGATTAAAATTGTAATTCATGGCCAGGCACGGTAGCTCACACCTGTAATCCCAGAACTTTGGGAAGCCAAGGCAGGCAGATCACTTGAGGTCAGGTATTCGAGACCAGCCTAGTCAACATAGTGAAACCTCATCTGTACTAAAAAAGATACCAAAATTAGCTAAGGGTGGTAGTGGGCACTTGTGATCCCAGCTACTCAAGAGGCTGAAGCAGGAGAATTGCTTGAATCCAGGAGATGGAAGTTGCAGTGAGCTGAGATCACACCACTGCACTCCAGCCTGGATAACAGAGCAAGACTCCATCCCTCAAAAAATACAATAAAATAAATACAAATAAAAAAAATTGTAATTGGCATTTGTCAAGAATGTGTAAAAATTATGAGGCCTCTGTGAAAATAGTACATAAAAAGACCAAGGGTGTCCCCATGGTGGTCCCTATGAACTTTGTGTTCCTCTCTCTTGAGTTTTACCTGCTTTTCCTGAAAAAGAAGTTAACTACAGTAGATTAGTGGCTCTAACTGCCTGTAAAAGTATGTGGAAGATTTAGGGGGTGACCCTAGGAGACAGAAGAAAGAAGCACCACTGTATAACTACTCGACTGGGATCTACTGCTATCTCCTCCACAAAATGATAAAGGTATAATGAAGATGAATGCCTCAGAATGCAGACAGATGAGCTAAACAGCAAGCAAGGGCAGTGAAGAATGAGTGATAACTGAAGTGACCCCTAGGCAAGGAGACAGGGAGACTCACTTGGCCCTGGCCCAGGCATCACTAGAAAGACAAAGTAAAAGCGATAAAGAGGGTGAAAGGTTGGAGACATGCTGGTCAAAGGGTACAAAACATCAGACAAGAGCGCTATTGTACAACATGATGACTACAGCTAACAACAGTGTAAATTAGCCAGGTGTGGTGGCACGCACCTGTGGTCCTGGCTACTAGAGAGGCTGAGGTGGGAGGATAGCTTAAGCCCAGGAGTTTGAGGCTGCAGTGAGCCATGAGTGTGCCACTGTACTCCAGCCTGGGTGGCAAAGCAAGATCCTGTCTCAAAAAAGAAAAACAAAATGTAGTGTATACTTGAAAATCACTAACAGAGTAAATTTTAAGTGATCTCACCACACACAAAAATAAGCATGGTGAGGTAAGATGTATGATAATTAGTTCAATTTAGCCATTTAATAATGTAAACATATTTCAAAACATCATGTTGTCCATCATAAACATGTACAAATTTGTCAATTTAAAATTTATTATTATTATTATTATTATTTGACTCACTCCATCACCCAGGCTGGAGTGCAGGGGCACAATCTCGGCTCACTGTAACCTCCACCTCCCAGGTTCAAGTGATTCCCACCTTCCAGGTTCAAGTAATTCTCCTGCCTCAACCTCCTGATTAGCTGGGATTACAGGTGCCCGCTACCACGCCCAGCTATTTTTGTATTTTTAGTAGAGATGGGGTTTCACCATGTTGGCCAGGCTGGTCTCAAACCCCTGAACTCAACTGATGCCCCTGCCTCGGCCTCCCAAAGTGCTGGGATTACAGGCATGAGCCACCATGCCTGGCCAATTTAAAATTTTTTTAAAAAAGAAAGAAATAGATGGAAAGTATGTATTGCCTCTATTAAAGTTAAAATTAAAACCCTACTAAACTTTTTTTAACTATAAATTTCTTTCTTAGCAGTCAGTGAAAGTAAACTGGCTCAAAGCTATACCACAGGGGACTCTGTAGTGCCCATCCATACTTGTTAGCACCAGGATGTCACTGCAGAAGGAGCTGCTGAAACCCCACTCTTTGTGGCTCCCCATTAGCTCTCCTCTCTGGATTGTCGTGACCACTGAACAGTAGCAACCAGGATTCCCAGGAGAAAGTGAAAGATTAGGGTAAAGGAAGTGTTAAAGAATTAAGGATAGAAAATATTGTTTTGTAAATACACAGATCTTCCCTCTGGAAAGAGTAGACTGTATGTTGGGGTGTCATTATTTAGCAAGTATTTGGGTACCTACTGAGTGTTTTATATAGATGTGTTATCTCAGCTCATCTTTGTGGTTACCATATACTAAAAGTGTGAATAGGTCAGGTATGGTATCTTACACCTATAATCCCAGCACTTTGGGAGACTGAGCAAGGAGGATCACTTGAGTCCAGGAGTTTGAGACAAGCCTGAGCAACAAGGTGAGACTCCATCTCTACAAAAAAAAAAAAAATTTAAAGATTGGCTGGGCATGGTGGTGTGTATCTGTGGTCCCAGCTACTTGGAAGGGTGAAGTGGGAAGATCACTTGAGCCCAGGAGGTGGAGGCTGCAGTGAGCTATATTTGCACCACTACATTCCAGTGCAGTGCTCTGGATGACAGAGCAAGACCTAGTCTCAGAAAATAAAATAATGTGTAAATAACAATATAACACTCTAATGTAGGCTATATCTGATTCTATTTAGTGACTTTCCTTTCAGTTTTCATGATAAATTAAATTACTTCAACTGAATGTTACAGTAACAAATGTTGTTGAGTTCTGCTTAGATAAAAAGCATCACATACCAGGAGCCTATAAGATCACGTATATTTCATCATTTACCTGCATTTGACAAGAATGACTCTTTAAAGATAATGTCTTTTTAGCTACCAACTAGAATCATTAAGTTCATTTGCCAAAGAAGAGAGAACATTCACTTTCAAGATGTCAATCAAGATCCTCTAGCACGGATCTAAACATGTAGATGCAATGAATAACAAGTCAAGTACATGAGACTCGCAGCTTCACTGTGCAAAGACTCTGTTAACTTGCATATGTAGGAGCTGCTTTTCCTTGCTTCATGGTTGCTTCCAGAACAATTCAAAAGAAACATAACTCTGACACCCAAACGCCTTGGCAAGTGACATAGGTCTTTCCTGAGGATTTCTTGTGGACACCAGGGAAAGATAACACAGCAGGGCTTTCCCAGTAAATCTGAAGACCCAACATCTTGGTTTGTAAGATTCAAAAGTCAAGATCCAGGTGTCAGATACAAGTTATCTACAAGTATATATAATCAAGATTAGAAAATAGAGAAGTCAAATTCTTGTCCCTTAAGCTTAAAAAATGAAGATCCCTGGGTATATTAGATAACAATCATGTTTGTGTGTAACAGAAATCTTAAAATTAGAGATTTAATCGCACAAGGGTTGATTTTCACACATACAAACAATCTATAAGTAGCTAGTCCAGGGCTAACGAGGCGATTCCACAGAGCCTTCAAATGCCCAGCCATCTTCCACTTTGCTGCTCTGATGTCCAAAGCTTCTAAACTGAAGGTCATCACATGGTCCAAGAGGGCAATAATTGGGCTTGCATTCCAACCAGCAGGAAGGAGGATATGAAAAAAAGGCACATTTCAAGGGCACTTCCTGAAAGTTCCAAATAGTACTTTCATTTATCTCTTTTTGGGCCAAAATTTATTCACATGGTTGCAAGTAGCTACAAGGGAGGCTGGGATGCAGACCTGCTAGCTGGACACATTATCCAAGATTCTGTGTTAAGGAAGAAGACAATGGATTTGAAGTAATATGCAATTCAACAGAATTCATTTTTCCCACCTATACTTTCAGCTTCCAATCAAAGCTTGGGATGGGAAGAGAGCCTTTGAGAGGAGTGGAAATGGAAGCTGGCATGGATTTCCCAGCCTTTTGGCCAAGTCTGCAGGGATCAGAGTTCTGAGTCAGGTGGACTCATGCCCTGATGCTCATCTGGATACTCTTGGAGGATGCCAGTGTCCCCCATACCCTCACAGCTGGTAAATATAGTTGCATGGCAAACTGAAGCCAGTAGGCTGGAAAATGCCATTCACAGTCCCCGAGCCCCAATATGACGTGGAAAGCCCCAGCACGATGTGTTTCTCCTCTGTGTCCAGAATAACGAAGAAAAGACACTGAGAGCTGAAGTCAAGACACTTAGAGGTGCTAAGATCAAGGAGGTTTGCTGGGATTAGCTTCATAAGATTCAAATGCAAGAGAATTACATCACCGTGAAAGATAGTCTGAAAAAATTTGATAAAGATTCCTTTTGAAAGAATAACAGAAATAACTTGGAATCAGTTGAGATTGAAAAAAAGTGAAAGCTGAAATCATGGAGGACTGCTGACAGAAACGAAGGCTTGACTAAATATTATCTCATTGACTAATTGTAAATGTGGTTCCAGGAGAGAACAACAAGATGGTTTCATTGAGAACAAATTACAATTAAGAAGTGGAGAAATATTTTTATATGGGTCTAGCTAAAAAGTTAAACTTTTAGTAATGAATGATTTTATACTTTTACCTGAAGTTGTTGGATATAAAACTGAATTAAGCAAACCAAATGAGAAGTAACTGAGGTAGCATTTTTGGGGTCTGCTTGGTGTCATTCAATTACACCAACACCTTCTAATATCGTTCATGGTTAACATTGAAAATATCTACTACCACATATTTTTCTGTGCTTGAAATTCATTTACTCATATGGGGTTTTCCACTTTGACCAGATTCCTTCTTTAATCTTGGCAAAGATGGGAGGGAATGAAGAAGGGGAGGGTGGGAGGAATGAGAGAAGGTAGGGAGAGAGGAGAGGAAGGCAGAGAAATAGACTAAAGGATAGAAGGTAGAAGGGAATTCTAGACTGATGTAAACTAGAGAAAAGTTTCTCATTTAAAGTGTATTTCTGGGCCAGGTGTGGTGGCTCACACCTGTAATTCCAGCACTTTGAGAAGATGAGGTGGGTGGATCACCTCAGTGCTCTGGGAGGCTGATGTAGGAGGATCATTTTAGGCCAAGAGTTTGAGACCAGCCTGAGCAACATAGCGAGATCCCAGCTCAGCAAAACATTAGAAGAATTAGCTGGGCATGGTAGCATATACCTGTAGTCCCAGCTACTAAAGAGGCTGAGGTGGGAGGGTCATTTGAGTCTGGGAGTTCAAGGTTACAATAAGCTATAATCGGGCCACTGCACTCCAGCCTGGGTGACAGAGCAAGACTCTGTCTCCAAATAACAATAATAATAATAAAATAAAATGTATTTATTTGCTATGTTCATTGGAAGAATATTGCATAGTGTCTGAAGATTGCTGCATGAGCAGAAATAGATTGCAGAGCCTTTGAGGTCCCCAGAATGGGACAATGACATGCTCATAGAGGTCTTCTCTAAGCATGTTGGCCTCACTGCCTGGTCCTGGGCACAGTTCACAAGAGAAGGCACCACTAGAGTGTGAAGATCACATTCGCCTGAAGTTACTCACATCTGTTCCTGTTTACCGCTGTCAAAGCAGTCTTGAATATGTTGCCATCTGCACACCAACCTTGTGATGAGGGCGGGAAGGCATTGTGATTGGCGTCATTTTACAGTTCAGGTGCGGGTAAGACCACAGAGTCATCTTCTGACCTCTTTCTCCTTGTGTTTCACAGTCTGATCTGGGTGTTTAAATTGACTACTTCAGACTACCTCTCTTAGAAAAGGAAGAACCAGTTTAGAACAATGTGCTTGGAGAAATGAAGACTCCCTACGTTCCCTCAGCTCTCTACCTCCCACACACCCACTAAACCCTACTACAGCTATGCCCCGGTGTCTTCAGGGAGCTTACCCAACAGGAGCAAGAGACCTTCTTTAAGCTGAGACCGAAAAGGTCAGAGACACCACTCAGCAAAGAGTCAGGAGGTATGCATTCTAAGCAGCAAAGAGGTTCCCAATATTCAGGAAAAGGTCAGATGTGGGGGCTCATGCCTGTAATCCAAGCTCTCTGGGAGGCCAAGGTGGGAGGATCGCTTGAGGTCAGAAGTTTGAGGTTGCAGTGAGCTATGATGGCGCCCCTGCACTCCAGCCTGGGCAACAGAGCAAGATTCTGTCTCTACATAAATAAATACTCAGGAACAGAGAAGAAAATGCCAGTACGGCTTGAATTTTGTTTGTTATGGGGAGAGACAGCTACGAGATGAGGTTGGAGAGGTGGAGTTGGCATCAGATCTTGTAAGTCTGGCAAGGAGACCAAGTTTTATTCTAAGCACAAGGGCAAGTTGAAATTTAATGTAAGCAAGGAATGACAAATCTAACTTGTTCAGTGAAGCAGGACATACAGTGGTTAATAGTCCAAGCTCCAGAATCAGACGACCTAGATTTAAATATCATTGCTACCGTTTATTAAATGGGTGAGTGTAGGCATATTATTTAAAATCCACATATCAGTTTTTTCATTTATAAAAGAAAGAGAGCAACAATAATAGCCCAGCATAGGGCTGTTTGAAAATGATTTATTTGCCAAGCATGGTGACTTACCCCTGTCATTGCAGCACTTCGGGAAGCTGAGGAGGGAAGATGGCTTGAGTGCAGGAGTTTGAGATCTGCCTGGGCAACATAGTGGGACCTTGTCTCTACAAAAGCATTGGTAAATGTTACTTGTCTATATTTTTAAAAGCTAATGCAGCCTGCTGTGTGGAAAATGGATCGAGGGTGAGAGGGTAAGGGACAAGACCAGCTGAGAAGTTATTGAAGCGGCCCAAGAATAGTTCATGGGGCTATGTCTAAGTAAGTGAGGATAGAGACAAAGAAAAGAGTATATAATAAAGACGTGCTAATTCATTAGATGAGGAAGAGGAAATAATCAATGATGGTTCATGGGTTTCGGGCTGAAGAGATACCTTCTACTGAGATGAGAAAAACGGGGGGTAGAATTGGCTTAAGAAAAAATCAAAAGTTTTGTTTTCTCCATATTCAATTTGAGATGCCTCTTAAATACTCAAGTGGAAAGGTCAAGAAGGCAATTAAATAAAACTAAGTAAATGTAACTGTAGCTGGCTAGACTTCTTGTAGCAGAGAACAGGACTAGGCTCATCATGTGAAACTGGGTGAGGATAGAAAGTGTCAGGAAAAATTACAAAAGACTTCGAAATGGATAAAAAAGATTAGTGGGTGTCCTGTCTAGCTTTATCATCCTGGTTATCTCCATCTTTCATTGTCTTTGAGAGGCTTTGCACCTCTCAAAGACAGTAAATTCTAAAAAACCAGTAATAGTGCAAATGTTTCTTGCTCACAAAAATGCAATTGACTTGTGTCTGATGAAATGTAATGGATTATGGTATTGGTGATAAACCAGTTTTTTTATCTGTTTGTAAATTCATTTCAACATTTCTTTATTGCATATAAACATGTGCTTCTTTGAAACAACTGTAACATCTTTCTCGTTCCCTCATTAGTTAATGAATCAAATAAAATCTTTGACGAGCATGGATTTTATATTTGTATGAGAATTGTAGTTTATTATTTTTAAAACTTATCTGTTAACAAGGACATTTTCCAATGAAAAGAAGATGAAGGGAAAAAAGTGCTTCAACCAAACACTACGTAGAGCTGTGGCCTGTATGTAACTTAACAACCCAAGGAGGAAGAAGGCATCAGAAACATCGTGTAGCCTGGACCTGTTAACTAGTTAGCCTCTGGCTTTGAACCTGGGCCGCTTCATGGAAGGGGTTGTAAGTAGCATCTCGCTTCCCCACCTGAGTTCTGAATATATTGAACAAAAGACAAGTGAATGATTATTGGAAGCCAAAATATCACCTTCTTAATCATAAAAGCTAGACTAGAGGTGGGGTGTGTAGCTTTGTATGAGAGCCAGCTGGGCTTCCTATCACTGAACTCTAGAATTAGACCAACTCACCCAAGCCACAGCACTGCTAAACCAGAGAAATCCTTTCAACAAATGATGCTTGGACAACTGAATAAATGCATGAAAATAGATTGAATCTCAACCTCTACCTCACACCACTCATAAAAATAATTCAGGATTGATCTTAGACATAAATTTAAACTATAGCTAAAACTATAAAACTTCTAGAAGAAAACAAAAGAAAATCTTTGTGATCCTGGAGTCAGCAAAGATTTCATAGGTAGGACACACACAAAAAACAACCATAAAAGAAAAAATTGGTAAATTGAACTTCATCAAAATTAAAAACATCATCAAAGGGGAAAAACCTTCAGTAAATTGTACACTTAAAAAAGATGCATTTCTCAGTATGTAAATTAAAACTAAAAATCTTCTATTAAGAATAGATTTATTGTAAAAATGAAAAAAAATCATAATTCACAAAGTTAATGTTCACAGAAGGAAAATAAATAATAATCAATAATGGTTACTGTTACATGCAGAGCCAAACTATTATATCATAAATTTGCAACACAAATCTACTAATATCTTCTTCTACAAGCCTCTCATTGAAATAGAAATTTATTTCATTTTATTTATTTATTATTTATTTTTTTAATTTTTTCAGATGGAGCCTCGCTCTGTTATCCAGCCTGGAGTGCAGTGGCGTGATCTTGGCTCACTACAACCTCCACTTTCTGGGTTCAAGCGATTCTCCTGCCTTAGCCTGCCCAGTAGCTGGGATTACAAGTGTGTGCCACTAAGCCCAGCTAATTTTTGTATTTTTAGTAGAGATGGGGTTTTGCCATGTTGGCCAGGTGGGTCTCGAACTCCTGACCTCAGGTGATCCACCCACCTCAGCCTCCCAAAGTACTGGGATTACAGGTGTGAGCCACCGTGTCTGGCTGAAATAGAGATTTATTTTAAAATGCAGGAATTTTCTCAAACTAGTTTTCTTTCATTTCTAAGAAAGATAAGTAAAATAGTTTAAGGTAATGAAAATCATAATTTAAACACTTTAATTGAATAAGACCTGCTGATAACATTAAGTGCCTTAGGGAAATAGTTTGTATTGACTTGTATCCAACTCGACAGTGTTTGTGGCCAACATTTGAAAATGACTCGGTCCCCATTAAAAGCTATCAAATATTAATTTGAGGTTCTAAATTAGTGAACAGACCTAATATTCAGGAGGCTGAGGCAGGAGGATTGTTTGAGTCCAGACATTTAAGAATAGCTCGGGCAGCTTAGTGAGACCCCCATCTCATTAGATAAATAAACAAACAAATAAATGAAATATGAAACAGGGTCAGTATTGCAGCATTGCAATACATTCTCATGCACATTTCTTTCTTACGTTAATCAAACTATGACAATCTTGACATACACACATACAGAAAATTATTTAAATTGCAACTGGTAGGAACTCTCCTATTATTGATGGAGTTTCACTAGACAGTCTGAGGAGTTTGTATGCTTTGGCTTCTGTTACCAGAAGTCGTAGAGATCTAGCAAAGAAGACAATACAGGTACTTTAAGTTGGATGAAAAAGCCCTCTAATAAAACTTGTGTTCTAAACTTTTTAAATAGGTAACATTAGCATTTCTTAAATCTTCTGCTTTTTTGTTGTATTCAGTTCCGATACAAAAACCTCTTTGCTGTAGTAAAGCATATATGATTACTTCAATACCCTCCTACAGTAGGTATAAGGCAGCAAGTCTCCACAACATCCCATTGCCTTTTGTAGCCTACGGTATTGGACTGAACTTCCAGAAAATTCATAGTATTTGATTTCACATTTCTTCCAATACAGTTTTGACTTTTCACTCTTTTTCTCTCTCTTTGATTTATATTTCAGATCAAGGCTTTCAACAACAAAATGTTAAGTTATAAAAAGTCTAGGCCAGTGCAGTGGCTCATAGCTATAATCCCAACACTTTGGGAGGCTGAGGGGGGCGAATCGCTTGAGGCCAGAAGTTTGGTACCAGCCTGGGCAATATAACAAGATCCCATTTCTACAAAAAAATAAAAAATTAACCAGGCAAGGTGGTACACGCCTGTGATCCCAGGTACTTGCAAGGCTGAGGCAGGAGAAGCACTTGAGCCCAGGAGGTAGGGGATTTAAGTGAGTTACGTTTGCACTACTGCACTCCAGCCTGGGCAACAGAGCAAGACCCTGTCTCAAAAATTAAATTAAATTAAGTTAATTAATCTATACTGTAGATTCTTCTCTATTTATGAATATGTGTGAAAAATATTAATATTAAAGAGTTTTTTTCTTTTTCACCTTTTATTTTAGATTCCAGGGATATATGTGCAGAATTGCTACAAAGGTATATTGTGTGATGCTGAGGCTTGGAGTCCAATCGAAACTGTCACCCAGACAGTGAGCATAGTACCCAATGGGTAGTTTTTCAATCCTTTTCCCCCTCCCTCCCTACTCCTGTAGTGCCCGGATCTTTCATTCCCATCTTTATAATCGTGTGTACCCAATGTTCCATCCCACTTTTATGTGAGAACATGAAGTGATATTGCAGATTTTTAAATTCTCCCTTATTGTTGATAAATAAGATTGTAACTAAAATTTAGCTTATAGATTTAAAACATTAGATTTCTTTGAAAGCATGAATTGGATAACAGGTCAAGGTACAAAAATATTTTTCACAGTTTTATTGAGGTCCAACTGACATTTAGTAAACTGCACATATGAAAAGTGTCCGGTTTGGTCAGTTTTGACATATGAACACCTGAGCAGGTGGGACCACAGGTACACATCACCACACCTGACTTGATCAATGTTTTTTATTGTAGCCATTCAAGTGGATGTGTAGTAGTGTCTGATATGGTTTTAGCTGATGTTGAAGTCTTCATATCAAGATCCCTGGAAACCATCATGAAAAACGAGATAATGAGCATGTTCATTACTTCTAAGCCCTCTTGTGGCCCTTTGTCATCCTTTCCTTTTCCCTCATCTCTCCCCTTCCCAGTGCTTTCTGTTACTATAGATTAGTTTAAATTTTCAAGAATTTTATATAAATGTGATCACATATTTATGTCACGCATGTGTAATTTATATAAAATCGCACATGATCCTCTTACTAACTGGCTTTTTTCATGCAGCCTAATTATTTTGAGATTCATCCACGTTGTATCAGAAGTTTACTTCTTGTTATTGCAGAGTAGCATTTCACCATATGAATATCACATACTTTGTTCATCCATTTACCTATTGATGAACACTTGGGTTGATTCCAATTTAGGGCTATTACAAATAACCCTGCCATGAACATTCATGTACAAGTCTTTGTGTCAATGTGTGTTTTTCTTTCTCTTGGATAGATACCTAGAATTGGAATGGCTAGGTCATATACTGGGTGTATGTTCAACTTTTTAATAAACTGCTAAACTGTGTTCTGAAGTTGCACCATTTCCATTCCCACCAGCCTGGATGAGAGTTCTAGTTCCTCCATACCCTTTTACAACACTTGGTGTGATCAATATTTTTTTAATTAGACAGGGTCTTGCTGTGTTTGCTATGTTGCCCAGGCTGGTCTCAAACTCCTGGGCTCAAGGAATTTAGGACCGCAGGTACACGTCACCACACCTGACTTGATCAATGATTTTTCTTGTAGCCATTTAAGTGGATATGTAGCAGTGTCTAATATGGTTTTAGTTGATGTTGAAGTCTTGATATCAACAATTATTTTAAGATATTGGGCTGGGTGATATGACTTGCACCTGTAATCCCAGCACTTTGGGAGACTGAAGTAACAGGATCACTTGAGGCCAGGAGTTTGAGACCAGCCTCGGCAATATAGGGAAAATTCCATCTCTACAAAAAATAAAATAATAAAATAAAGTAAAATAAGCCAGACCTGGTGGTCAGGAGGCTGAGGCAGGAATATTGCTTGAGCTCAGGAGTTCGAGGCTGCAGTGAGCTATGATGGTGCCACCACACTCTACCCTAGGTAACAGAGCAAGACTCTATCTCTAAAAAAGAAAAAATTATAAATAAAAAAAAATTTAAGATATTGGCTAGGACATCACTATTTTTAATAGTTACCCCGGTGGTCCTAATGTGCACCCAGAGTTGAGAACCACACTGGATGAAACCAATGGTCCCTTTAATAGAGGAGGTATTTTAAGTAAAGATGTTATAGCCTGCCTTTTCACATGTTTTACAGCCCTAAACCACCTTTTACCAAATCTGGTCTTTCATACAAAAGCTAACTGGTGGTAGCTGCCATTTGCCACCACTGTGTGAAAGGAAATGAGGATAGGAGAAGAAGCTTTTCAGGCCTTGCAGGGTTAATTCTAAGTAAGCAGGAATCGAATAGCAAAAATCCAGTCATCTCAAAATATCCAAAGAACTCTTACAAACTCATCAATAATACAATAAAGCCAAGTAAAAATGGGCAAAAGATCTACAGATAGCAATTAAGCATAAGAAGAGATGCTCAATAACATTTGTCATTAGGGAAATGCAAATTAAAGCAACAATGAGATACCACTGCACACCCATTAGAATGGCTTAAATCTGAAAAAAGCCACAATAGCAATTGCTGGTGAGAGCACAGAGCAACAGGAGCTCTCATTTATTGCTGATGGGGGTGCAAAATGGTACAGCCACTTGGGAAGACAGTTTGGCAGTTTCTTACAAAACTAACCATAGTCTTCTTATATGATCCATGTAGAAAGTAAAAGTTCCTCTTCAAAGTTTCCCTTCTTGTTAAAGAATAAATCATAAGTGTCAAAAATAATAGTTTCTTTTAAAAACTAACTTCCTTCAGGCCTCCTTGCTTTGTGCTAATAACTCTTTGTTAAGCCTATCCTATGTAGCTGTTAAACATGCTCACAGGCATGTAGTACGTTCTATGTCCTTGTACCTTAACCAAGATATTTGTGCTGGACACGCTCACAGGCATGTTCTAGCTTGCAGCCTATGCCCCTTCCTTTTTTGACATAAGCAACTTCCTCTTTTCCTTTGTCTTTCCATTACTTTCACCTATTTAGAAAAGTTTTAAACTGTTAACCAATCGGGTTTTAGTTTAGATTGTGAGGTCTGGCTCCAGCCAATGGAGACAGGACACAGTAGCAGAGACAAACTGCATAAGGGATAAAAATCACTTCCTTCCTTTGTTCAGGTGTGCTGTAGCCATTGTTAATCTGCGATGAGCACCCTTTCTGCAGAAAGTAAAATTGGCCTTGCTGAGAGAATTAAATTTATGTTAAAGTGCTATATATTTGCAGCACCAGGGAACAAGCATTCTGTTTCTAAATAAACATTTTACATATAACAATCCAGCAATCACACTCCTAGGAATTTACCCAGCTGATCTGAAAACTTATGTCCACACAAAATCCTGCATGTGATTTCTTATAGCAGTTTTATTCATAATGACCAAAAGCTGGGAGTAACCAAGATGTATTTCTGTTAGGGAAGCAGGAGCCTAGGATGACACCTTTTCTTTTCTTTTTCAGAGAGTCGCCCAGGCTGGAGTGCAACGGTGCACGATGTTGGCTTACTGCAACCTCCACCTCCTGGATTCAAGCGATTCTGCTGCATCAGCCTCCTGAGTAGCTGGGATTATAGGCGTGCACCACCACACCAGGCTAATTTTTGTATTTTTAGTAGAGACGGGGTTTCACCATGTTGTTCAGGCTGGTCTCGAACTCCTGACCTCATGATCCACCCACCTCAGCCTCCCAAAGTGCTGGGATTACAGGCATGAGCCACAGCTCCTGGCCGACACCATTTTAAAATCACCTCCATCTTAAAACTAGGAGGATGACACCATTTTAAAATCTCCTTCATCTTAAAACTAGCATTGCTTACCAGTCACTTACAAAGCTAAGGAGGTACCTTGGTAATGCCTGCAAGAACAAACTCCTACAGCAACAGAAAGTCCAGATGTTCCAATAGCCATAACGAGATATGCTTTCAAGATAACTATAGTTATGCTTTGATGTACTTACACACTAAACTGTCAAGATAGTTTTCTTTCAATCAATCAAATAATAAATTCTGTCATGCTGTCAACCCACCCACACACAGGCACAGCTTAGTTTAGTCTCGTCATAGACAAGACCTCTACATAAGAAAAATCTCAAACAAAGATGGTGCATTCTTCTGTTTGCTTTCTGAGACACCCTACTCTATATCTGAGTAGCTTTCAATAAACCAACTCTTCTCACTGCATTCTGCAACTTGCCTTGAATTCCTTTTTGTGCAAGATCGAAGAACCCTATCTTGGAGTCTAGCTCGAGACCCCTTTTCTGGCTTTCTATAGATGAATGGATAAACTAACTACAATGTATTTATACAATCAAATATTATTCAGTAGTAAAAAGGAATGAGCTATCAAGCCACACAAAGACGTGAATAAATCCTCAATGCACATTGCTAAGTGAATTAAGCCAGTCTGAAATGGTTACATGCTGTATGATTCCAACTCCGTGACATTCCGGAAAAGGCAAAAACTTTTGTAGTAAACAAAAGGGTAAAATATGCTGTTAAAAGGTAAATATTGGCCAGGCCCAGTGACTCACGCCACTTTGGGATCCCAGCACTTCGTAATCCCAGCACTTTGGCAGGCCAAGGCAGGCAGATCACTTGAGGTCAGGAGTTGAAGACCAGCCTGGCCAACATGGCAAAACCTCGTCTCTACTAAAAATACAAAAATTAGCCAGGTGTGGTAGTGTGCCTGTAATCCCAGCTACACGGGAAGTTGAGGCATGAGAATCGCTTGAACTTGAGAGGCGGAGGTTGCTGTGAACCGAGATCATGCTACTGAATTCCAGCCTGGGTGACAGAGCAAGACTCTGTCTCAAAATAAATAAATAAATTAATAAATAATAAATATAAGTATTCACTTGTCTTTTGGATAAATGTGGGCTTGCTTGTTTTTACATGACTTATCACCCCACCTATCTGACTTTTCAAAATCATATTTTTCTGAATGTTTGCCACCATTTCAATATTTGCCACTATTTCAATAAAGTCATAGCTGCTCTTGAATGAAAAATGTTAATAAAGTAATATCTGCCCTAAAAACTGATTATCCAACCTTTGCTGACTTGCATTTATTATTAAAAGACAAATCTGCATTTATCATCAAAGAAAAATTGTTTTTGCTAATTGATTATTAGCAAATGTGTTAGTTAATACCCAGTGGGTAATGTGTCTCGTGACCTGACTTTCAGGGCCAGAGCTTATCAGAACAGGAAAAAGACACCTAATCCAGTGAGATGCTCATAGGAATTTGGAAGTGGAACACAGGGACTCCCTTCAGTCTCAGTTGGTGTTTGAGATGAGACATGAGGTCAAGCTGGGCTGAGCAGCTGAATGATGAACCCAGGGCTCATCATCCCCCTTGCAAGGGTGCTAGCTACTGACTATTCATAGCAGAGATTCTCCCCAGAAATCACCCTTGACCAAAGGGATTCACTTTGTCTAAAGATATGTCCCTCTACCCAGGGACAGCCAGCATCCAATGGCTGGTCAACGGGAGCAGCTAAAAGATCTGGCCTAGAACTCCCTGAAGAATTGGCTGGGGACTCCGTTGCTGCTGCACCATAGTTTAATTTCTCCCAGGATCCAATCCTTCTTCCTGCCCTACTTTACAGATATTTTTCCTGAAAGCTCTCCTGGGGAACTTTCTGTACCATCTCCATCTCCACAAGTCTGGAGTCCAGGAAACCTGATCCAGGGCAATGGCTGTGGTAGACCAGAGAAAGCTGATCCGCAGAAAAAGGATAAAAAGGTTGGGCAGAGAATATTAGAGAATATTAGATATCAATCATGTAAGCACACAAAGAAAGAGAGATGGAGAGACTCCCTGGGGGTCCTGGAGTTCTTGGTCTTGTCCCTCAAGGCCTGGCTATCCTTCCTGCTGTTCCATGAGCTATCAGAGCTTCTCTCCAATAACTTCCCTCTTGGCTTGAGCCCGTTTGAACGGATTTTGATCCTTGCAAATCAAACAATCCCCATGTGTTTTGTACTTTTAATCAATTATACTAGGTAGTCATGATAACTGGTTTACAGACACATGCTCTAGGGAGAGACAGTGTATGCATATACAGTTGACCCTTGAACAACATGCCTTCGAACTGCATGGGTCCATTTACACGTGCATTTTCTTTTCTTTTCTTTTCTTTTCTTTTCTTTTCTTTTCTTTTCGAGACGAGTCTCGCTGTGTCACCCAGGCTGGAGTTCCGTGGTGCGATCTCAGCTCACTGCAAGCTCCGCCTCCCAGGTTCACACTGTTCTCCTGCCTCAGCCTCCCGAGTAGCTGGGACTACAGGCGCCCGCCACCCTACCCGGCTACTTTTTGTGTTTTTAGTAGAGACGGGGTTTCACCATGTTGGCCAGAATGGTCTCGATCTCTTGACCTCGTGATCCACCTGCCACAGCTTCCCAAAGTGCTGGGATTACAGGTGTGAGCCACTGCACCTGGCCTTATACATGAATTTTCTTCTGCCTCTGCCATCCCTGAAACAATAAGACCTCTTCCTCCTCCTCAGCCTGCTCAACATGAGGATGATGAGGATGAAGACCTTTATGATGGTCCACTTCCACTTAATGAACCTAATAAAGGTTGGATAATCAGCTTCTAGGGCAGATATTATTTTATTAACATTTTTTTCAAGAGCAGATATGATTTTATTGAAATGGTGGCAAACATTCAGAAAATATAATTTCCAAAAGTTAGAATATTTGTGCATATAGGGATGGGTGGAGTGGCTAAGTCATGTAAATATATTTTCTCTTCCTTATGATTTTCTTAACATTTTCCTTTCCCTAGCTTACTTTATTGTAAGAATACGGTATGTCATACATATAACATACAAAATATGTGTTAATTAACTCTTTATGTTATCGGTAAGGCTTCTGATCAACAGTAGGCTGTTAGCAGTGGAGATTTGGGGGAGTTAAGAGTTACGTGTGGAATTTTCAACTGCACAGAGGTCGGTTCACCTAACCCCTGCCTTGTTCAAGCACCAAATGTTTATCTCAGAGTTTCACGAATTTAATGCTTATTTAGTACCCTGACTAACACTGGGCCCCCTCCCATGGGCACAGCCCCTGTGCACTGTCAGTGCAAAGAAACCAGCAGCCAATTTAATTTTAGACCAAGTCCATACTTCTTAAAACCCCCTTCCCCCCTTTCTTCTCACCTCCACCCTTCTCATATCCTGCAGTTTCCCTCAAACCCTTTTCTCCTCGCCTTGCTGTTAGCTCCCCATCAAAGATTCTCTCCTAAGCCTTCTTGAACTCTCTCATGTCTTCTCCACTCCTCTCGTCCTGCTGCTGGTCTTCATCCTTTCCTTTCTGGTTCTCCTCCTGCTGACTACCTCTGGAGTGTGTGAGAGAAAAAAGAGTTGGCTTCAAATAAAGGTCAGGGACAAGTAGCAGGTAAGGAGGCAGGTAGAGGGAGGATCTTGTTAACAGGCAAGAGAAAATATATTCACTATATGTAAAACATGTAATTAGTAAAACTATACTAATTATATATCCCTGATGTGGTTAAAATAGAAATCATGAGCAGAGTTATTTTTTATTGCCAGTTTATAATATTTAAAAATTTAAAGCATTGAAACTTGACTGTGACAGAAAAAGTGAGACGCACAAATACCCAAGATGGTGTCTTGGGTGTCTACTTCTGTGAAGAAACCAACACTTAGAACAGGGGTCCCCAAGCCCCAGGCCACGAACTGGTACCTGTCCGTGGCCTCTTAGGAACCAGGCCACACAGCAGGAGGTGAGCAGTGGATAAACGAGTGAAGCTTCATCTGTATTTACAGCTGCCCCCCATCACTCACTGTATTAGTCCATTTTCATAGTGCCATTAAGAAATACCCGAGACAGGGTAATTTATAAAGAAAAAGAGGTTTAATGGACTCATGATTCCACGTGGCTGGGGAAGCCTTGCAATCATGGTAGAAGGCGAAGGAGGAGCAAAGGCACATCTTACATGGTGGCAGGCAAGAGAGCACGTGCAGGGCAACTGCTCTTTATAAAACCATCAGATCTCGTGAGACTTATTCACTATCATGAGAACAGCATGGGAAAAACCCACCTGCATGATTCAGTTACCTCCTACCAGGTCCCTCCCATGACATGTGGGGATTATAGGAGCTACAATTCAAGATGAAATTTGGATGGGGACACAGCCAAACCATATCACTTGCATTACTGCCTGAGCGCTGACTTCTGTCAGATCAGCAGCAGCATTAGATTCTCATAGGAGCACAAACCCTACTGTGAACTGTGCATGTGAGGGATCTAGGTTGTGAGCTCCTAATGAGAATCTAATGTCTGATGATCTGTCACTGTCTCCCAACAGCCCCAGATGGGACCATCTAGTTGCAGGAAAACAAGCCCAGAGCTCCCACTGATTCAACATTATGGCGAGTTGTATAATTATTTCATTATACATTACAATGTAATAATAATAAAGTGCACAATAAATGTAACGCACTTGAATCATCCTGAAACCATCCCCCCTACCCCCCACCAATCTGGAAAAATTGTCTTCCATGAACCCAGTCCCTGGTGCCATGAACTTAGTCCCTGGGGGACCATTGACTTAGAGGCTTAAGACAGC
The DNA here is from genome assembly GCF_003255815.1 of Theropithecus gelada. Lineage (NCBI taxonomy): Eukaryota > Metazoa > Chordata > Mammalia > Primates > Cercopithecidae > Theropithecus > Theropithecus gelada. The sequence goes on along the minus strand of NC_037677.1, from coordinate 23,390,144 downwards.
CATTTATCATCATCTCTCAGGGATATGAGGCTCAGCGGGATGGTTCTCCCTTGGTCTCTCATGCAGTTGTATTTAGAGAACAGCTAGCACTGGAATCATCTGAAGTCTTCCTGGGGCTGGGTGTTGAAAATGGTGTCTTCACTTCACATCTGATGCCTCCATGCCCCATCATGTGGCTTCATTGCCAACGTAGTAGTCAGGACTTCTTCATGACTGCTCAAGGCCAGAAGAGGCAGGATTTAAGTGCTATGTTCACCATCACTTCTACTCTACTCTATCAGTCAAAGTACATTCAAGGGAGAGGGAGAGAAATAGATCTTACCTCTTAATGGGAAAGGAAGATGTGGCCACGGCTATCTTTGGGAAATACAGTCTACTCCAGATGGCATACAAGTTAGATCTTTAAAAATAAGCTAGATAGTTAAATCAGATAATATCAGCTACAATTGAGGTCAAGTCAAATAAAATAAATGGACACTTTGGGAGGCCGAGACGGGCGGATCACGAGGTCAGGAGATCGAGACCATCCTGGCTAACACGGTGAAACCCCGTCTCTACTAAAAAATACAAAAAACTAGCCGGGCGAAGTGGCGGGCGCCTGTGGTCCCAGCTACTCGGGAGGCTGAGGCGGGAGAATGGCGGGAACCCGTGAGGCGGAGCTTGCAGTGAGCTGAGATCCGGCCACCGCACTCCAGCCTGGGCGACAGAGCCAGACTCAGTCTCAAAAAAAAAAAATAAATAAATAAATAAATAAATAAATGGACAAAGCTTTATAAAATGCTAAACTAAAGAAAAAGTATCTGTTAAAAAAAAAAAAAGAAGAAGAAGAAGAAGAAGAAAGAAAAAGAAAAAGAAAAAGGTAGCAGGATTCTGATTTCAAGTCAACCCAGGTCCCCTTACAGAAGGTGAATGTTATCCGACCAGGAAGAGATTTACCAGAATACATGTTGGATTTGATGGTCTTGCCAACAGAATGAGGTAGTGAGACACAGTCAAATTCCAACTCAGTGTAGACTGAGTTTCTTTACAGTTCCATAGCACACATCTTTTAGCCACTAGCCATCTTCTTCCGAGATACCTAAGGAATTCTGCTTTTATTTTCTTGAGACAGAGTCTTGCTCTGTCACCCAGGCTGGAGTGCAGTGATGCAATCTCAGCTCATTGCAACCTCCGCCTCCTGGGCTCAAGAGATTCTCCTGCCTCAACCTCCTGAGTAGCTGCGATTACAGGCATGCACCACCACGCTAATTTTTGTATTTTTAGTAGAGATGGGATTTCACCATGTTGGCAAAGCTGGTCTCAAACTCCAGACCTCAAGTGATCTGGCTGTCTCAGCCTCTCACAGTGCTGGGATCACAGATGTGAGCCACTGCGTCTGACTGAAGTCTGTTTTCATTGGTCACTCTCCAAAGAGAAAGTCACCTGGGGGTTTTTCCCCCACACCCTCATCTTCATGATGGGCTCTTCATCTGTGTTCATGGCCCCATGGGTCATTCTCTTCCCCACCTCCTAAACTCTTTCTTGCCACTCCTGTATCTTGAAGCTATTTCTGGAGTGTTCTTCTAACCTCAGGCTTTAACTCTGCCCTGAGGACACCATTTCCACTGCAGCTTTCTCAAAACAAAGTGGTTTATTCTCTTAAATTCCAGCCACCTTAAGTTTGGAAGGTGAGTTTGTTGTTCTCCATGTTCCTCACTGCTACTTGCAAATCATAATTGACTAATCTTTTTATTAAAAACAAAACTAAAAGCAAACGAAAAAAGCTTTCCCTTTTGAGGCTCATGCCACTTAACTAAACAATCCAGTTCTGCTTTCTTATTTCAAAACCCTGACACACGACTCCCTGTCGCCCTTTAAGATGACCTTAAATCCTGTCATCATTCTGTTTGCCTGAGACAGTCATGAATTATAACTGTTTCTGTCTTTTTTTTTTTTTTTTTCTTGACAGGGTCTTGCTCTGTCACCTAGGGTGACTGCAGTGGCATGAACACAGCTCACTGCAGACTCAGACTTCCAGGCTGAAGCCATCCTCCCACCTCAACCTCCTGAGTAGCTGGGACTACAGGCACACACACCACAACCAGCTAATTTCTTATTTTGTGTAGAGATAGTCTTGTTGTGTTGTCCAGGCTGGTCTCAAACTCCTGGACTCAAGCGATCCTCCTGCCTTGAACTCCCAAAGTGCTGGAATTACAGGTGTGAGCCACTGCCTGTGGCCTACAACTGTTTCTTAGCTTCCTATCCAGTTGGAGATTTGGTACTCACAAAAGTGTCCCAGTCTTGAGATAATAAATGATGTGGCCACCCCAATACTGACTGACTTAAACAGTTAGCTGGGATTATGCGCATAGCCCCTTAGCCTCTCATTTCCTTGGTCATCTCAGCCACGCAGGCCCATGGTCACCCCTGGACTACGTCAGCACCCGTTATCTCACTACCTCCAGAAGCAAGTTCACCCTGCCTACCTTCTGACCACAATTTCCCATCCTTCCATCTGGTTTGTTTGGCCACTCCCGTGACGGCCACACTTTCTCCAAACCTAGCCCTGCAGGAGAGAGGCACAACCGAGCAGATGGCCTCCACCTTAATTCATGATCGCCAGTTTCAAACGGACGCGCAGTCTGCCTGGAAATCCCATAACATGTTTCTGATCATCTCTCTCTCCCATTCTCTGCAATGACCTTATCAAACTTTCTCCATCTCCCCAAATTCATGCCTGGCCTACCTCATAGTTCACTCTCAGCAGATGACCCTGCTTCTCACAGGGAAAACAGAGGCTTTAGATTAGAATTTCCTTATCTTACAGCCATATGAAAGAAAATCCTTATCTACTCCAAACCCACCCTTCTGCCTTTCCAGTAAAATGAAGGAGGTCTCCTTTCTCTTATCTGGGGGCCCATTCATTTACCTACATTTGGACTCAACCCACTTCCTCCATCTTGAAAACTTTTCACCATCAATTATTTCTACTCTCTTGTTAATGTCAACTCCTCACTCTCATCTCAATTCTTCCTGTTTGAAAATCATTTTAAAAAATACATAAACGGCTGGGTACAGTGGGGCTCATGCCTATAATCCCAGCACTTTGGGATGATGAGGTGAGAGGATCGCTTGAGCCCAGGACTTAGAAGCTGCAGTGAGCTGTGATCGCACCACTGCACTCCAGCCTGGTCAACAGAGGAAGACCCTGTCTCTAAAAATAAAATAAAATAAAATAAAATAAAATAAAATAAAATAAAATAAAATAAAATAAAATAAAATAAAATAAAATAAAATAAAATAAATAAAATAAAATAAAATAAAATATAAAATGTAAGTAAATAAATAAAATCTTCCTCAATTTCATATCCCCCAACCACTGCCTCCCTGTCCTCCTTCCCTTCTTCATAGGTGGTATGGTTTGGCTGTGTCCCCACCCAAATCTCACCTTGAATTGTAATAATCTACACGTGTCAAGGGCAGGGCCAGGTGGAGATAACTGAATAATGGCAACCATTTCTTCCATACTGTTCTCATGATAGTGAATAAGTGTCATGAGATCTGATGGTTCTATAAATGGGAGTTACTCTGCACATGCTCTCTTGCTTGCTGCCATGTAAGACGTGAGTTTGCTCCTCATTTCCCTTCCACCATGATTGTGAGGGCTCCCTTGCCATGATGAACTGTGAGTCAATTAAACTTCCTTTCTTTATAAATTACCCAGTCTCAGGTATGTCTTTATTAGCAGTGTGAGAACAGATCAATACAATAGGCAAACTATTGACAAATGTTGCTTTGCTCACCATCTTCATTTCTTCACACCCTATTCACTCCTCATCCCACTTTGGCCTCCAGCCCCATCACGCTATTACAATTGGTTTCTGAGGTCACTAACATTGCTAAAGCCAATTACCATGTTGCAGTCTTGTCCGACTTGTCCTTGCAACATCTCTGGATATGGCTGACCACATCCTCCCACATTGTGGCTTCCACAGCACTTTCCCCTGGTTTTCCATCCACCCCTTTAACGCTCTTCCCTCTGTGTTCTTTGTGGGCTCTGTATCCTTTGCTTTGGACAGTGGAGTTCCTTAAGGCTTAGCCTGAGGCCTCTGTTCCGTCCCACACCATCTTCTCTCTATGCAAACTCATAAATCGCCACCTATATGATGATTACTTAAAATGTATATCTCGGCCGGGCGCGGTGGCTCAAGCCTGTAATCCCAGCACTTTGGGAGGCCGAGACGGGTGGATCACGAGGTCAGGAGATCGAGACCATCCTGGCTAACACGGTGAAACCCCGTCTCCACTAAAAAATACAAAAAACTAGCCGGGCGAAGTGGCAGGCGCCTGTAGTCCTAGCTACTCGGGAGGCTGAGGCGGGAGAATGGCGTGAACCTGGGAGGCGGAGCTTGCAGTGATCTGAGATCCGGCCACGGCACTCCAGCCTGGGCGACGGAGCAAGACTCCGTCTCAAAAAAAATAAAATAAAATAAAAATGTATATCTCTAACTCTGAACCACACTTCTCTGGGCAAAGGATTCTTATATACAATTCTCTACTTGAAGTCTCCCCTTGGATGTCCGAAAGATTTGTCAAATTCAACTTGCAAGCAATAAAACTCACTATCTTCTCCTGCCCAAATACTCCTCTTCCAGAGTTCCCCATCTTGATGATGGGACTGTCAGCCACCATCACATAAACCTGATTCTTAGGAGTCATCCTTGCCTCCCCCACTCTTCTCCCTCTGCCTATATCCAATCCTCTTAATCTCTGGCCAACTACCTTCTAAATATCTCTCAGGTTCACCCATTTCTTCCCATTTCCACTGCTGCCAACCTAGTCAAAACCATTATACAGTTGACCCTTGAACAACATGGGTTTGAACTGCATGGGTCCATTTATACTTGGATTTCCTTCTGCTACTGTCACCCCTGAAACAGCAAGATCAACCCCTCCTCTTCCTCCTCCTAAAGTTGAGTAACGTGAAGAAGATGAGGATAAAGACCTTTATGATGATCCACTTTCACTAAATAAATAGTAAATATGAGGTCAGTCACAGTGGTTCATGCCTGTAATCCCAGCACTTTGGGAGACTGAGGCAGGATGATCGCTTGAGGCTGGGAATTTGAGACAAGCCTGGGAAACATAGCAAGACCCCATCTTACAAAAAATTATTTAAAATTAAATTAAAGTAAATTAACTGGACACGATGGTGCATGCCTATAGTCCCAGCTGCTCAGGAGGTTGAGGCAGGAGGATCCCTTGAGCCCTGGAGTTTGAGGTTACAAGGAGCTACGCTGCGCTCTAGTCCAGGAAAAGAGTGAGACTGACTCTGAAAATAAATAAAAAATAAATAAATAGAAAATCTATTTTCTCTTATGATTTTGTTAATAACAGTTTCTCTAGCTTACTTTATTGTAAAAATACAGTACTTAATACATATGATATGTGTTAGTCGACTGTATGTTATCAGTAAGGCTTCTGGTCAACAGTAGGCAATTGGTAATTAAGTTTTGGGGGAGTCAAAAGTTTTACATGGATTTTCAACTGTGCAGCACTTTGGTACCCCTAAAACCTAGCATTGTTCTGTTACAGTAGGTAGCTAGTCAGGCATGAGCAGGGTAAGAGAGGGCTCCCCTCACCCCCTACCAGGAATGTCAGGCGACCATCAGGTGATGGTCAGGGGATTGTTAACTGTCTCTCTAAAATAATAATTGATCGCAGACGGCACCAGGGAAAGGCAGTCTCCCGATAGATAGAAACACCTGAAACTGGTGATCAGCATCTTCTGGATGAGATCTCAGGAGTTGGGCGAGTGGGCTCAAGCATTTTACTAAGAGGTAAAATGGTGGAGTTTAACTGGCAAATGACCTTCCAGGAACATTTGACTGGTAAGGGAAGAACATGTCAAGTGAGCATGCATACAACTCCAGTAAACACACTGCGCATGCTCATCTCCCAAGTGCTGGCAGGCCACTGCTTACGTGGACAGCCCACCCCATGGGAATAATCGGGAGGAGGAACACAAGACCCTGAAGCATGTCAGTGTGTAACGCCCCAAGTCAAAAGTCAAACAGCGCGCTTCTCTCAAGTCACCCGCTTGGCCCTCTTCCAAGGGTACTTTATTTTCTTTTGTTACTGCTCTAAAGTTTTCTAATAAACTTTCACTCCTGCTCTAAAGCTTGCCTCAATCTCTTCAGTTGCCTTATGCCCCTCAGTTGAATTCTTTCTTTTGAGGAGGCAAGAAATCAGGTCGCTACAGACCCATATGGTTTCACCAAAGCTAACATACTCTGGTGCCATGTCTCAGATATATTCTGCTGCTAGTAGCTCAAAGGCCAATTGTATTTTCTTTCCCAACTTAGCTCAGAAGTCTTCCTGCATCCATTCTTTTCTTCAGCTGATAAGTTCCCCAAATTATAGCCAGAGTGATTTTCCTGAAGCATAAATCCCATCATTTGCCAGCTTAAAATATTATTTAATATATTCTCATTGCTCTTAGGATGAGAAAATAATTCTTGACGTACTCCACATGACCCAACATGGTTTGCCCCTACTGACCTTACCTCTAACCAGACCTTCCATAACTCCAATCATACCGGTTTCCATTCAGTTTCCAATCCCTCTGCCACTCCCTTACTCCCACCCCATTTCCCAGCCCACTCATCAGCAAAAGCTATTGGTTCTACTGTGCTGGGGTTTTTTTTGTTTGTTTGTTTGTTTGTTTGTTTAAATAGTCTTGCTCTGTTGCCCAGGCTGGAGTACAGTGGCATCATCATAGCTCACTGCAGATTTGAACTCCTGGGCTCAAGCAATCCTCCTGCCTCAGTCTCCCAAGCAACTAGAACCACAGGCATAAGCTACCATGCCCTGCTAATTTTTTCCCCCATTTTTGTAGAGACAGGGTCTTGCTACGTTGCCCAGGCTAGTCTTGAACTCATGGCCTCAAGTGATCCTCCCACCTTGGCCTCCCTGATATTACAGGCACGAGCAACTGTGCCAAGCCTTGGTTTTATTTTGAAAACTATATCTTGATTCCAAACTCTTCTCACCATCTCTACTGTTAGAGTACTAATAAAGCTACTATCATCTTTCATCTGGACTATGACCACAGCCTCTGAGCAATCTCTCTTCTCTTGCTTCAATCGATTTTCTGAATAATCACCAACTGGCAGGATGGCTTATTGCTTAAGTCAAATCCTGCACTCAGTTGCTAAATACATTCCAGTAGCCCCCCGTTGCAATTAGAATAAAACCTGAAGTTCTCAACGCTGGCTACAAGGTTCTGCTTGTTCTGGTTACCTCTCTGTCCCCATCCACTATCACTGCCCTACTCTTTGAGAACATTCCAGGCACACTGGCCTGCCTTCTTTTGAACTTCCTGTGTTCCTATCTCAACCCCTCTTCTTGCTCTTCCTTCTCTTAGAATCCTTTCCCAAGTTTCTGAATGGCTGCCCCTTCTCATTACTTTGTAAAGAGGTGATCTGATCCTTGACCACTTTCCCTGCCCCACGAAAGTCACTCTCATTGTTTGATTTTACATTCTATGTGGCACTTACAACTCTGCTCAGAACCTTCCACTGGCTTTCCATCTCACTCACATCAAATTCTCTACCACAGCTCCCAAATAACACACAATCTGGGCACCATTTCCTCTTTGATCCCATCTCCTATCTGTCCTTCCCATCTCACTCTGCTCAGCCCTACTAACTTCCTTAGTGTTTTTCCAATATCTTAAGTGCTCTCCTAACTCAGGGTCTTTGAATGTGCTGTTCCTTCTGCCTGGAATATTCCCATCTAAGAACCCAATGTGGATTAATCTCTCATGCCATTTAGATCTAGCTCAATTGTCACTTATCAGACAGAAACACCAGTTTCAGGTGTTTCTATCTATTGGGAGACTGCCTTTCCCTGGTGCTATATTAATTAGGATAAATAAATAATATATTTTCTCTCCTTATGATTTTATTAATAATAGTTTCTTTTCTCTAGCTTATTTTATTGTGAAAATACAGTATTTAATACATATAACATAATATATGTTAATCGACTATGTTATCAGTAAGGCTAATAATTGGCTATGTCCAATTATTATTTTAGAGATAACAACCGCTTGATCATCACCTGATGGTCACCTGACATTCCTGGTAGGGGGTGAGGGGAGCCCTCTCCTGCCCTGCTCATGCCTGACTAGCTACCTACTGTAACAGAACAATGCCAGGTTTCAGGAGTACCAAACTACCGCACAGTTGAAAATTCATGTATAATTTTGACTCCCCCAAAACTTAACCACGAATAGCCTACTGTTGACCAGAAGCCTTACTGATAACATAAACAGTCAATTAACACATATTATATGTATTTAAATAAATACTGTATTTTTACAATAAAGAAAGCTAGAGAAAAGAAATTTATCAAGAAAATCATAAGAGAAATTATATATTCTATTTATTTATTTATCGTTTATTTACCCTAATATAGCCACTCCATCACCATGCCCATCACTCTCTGTCCCTCAGCTTTTAACTTTCCTCAAAAACACTTACATTCCTTGACATGTTAAATATTAATTTGTTTATTGTCTGCTTTCTACCAAATAGAATGCACCATGCATGAGAGCAGAAATTGTTCCCTCTATTTTCATTGTTCTTAGAAGTGTAGGTGCTTAGGAAATAGTTTCTCATTAAATAAATGACAGAACTATTTGAAATTGCCTAATTAACACATGCGTCTAATTTCTTTCTTTATATCTCCACCACCTTCCCCGACATATAAGCCTTTGAAGACACAGCTGTAAAGGAGAAGAGGAGGGTTATTCAACCGCATTTACAAATCATAACTGATTTTAACTTCCGTATTTTCAGATCTCTCCAGCAACTTTCTCTCAGGAAACTCCACTCCCAACTGACAGGTGCTATTTCCAGCCAGTCCTTTGCTATTGCAAATAGTGAGTCCATGAGTGCCCTGTGCCGTGTGCGTTACTTATTTTCATCAGCAGATCTTCGTTTTTACACTCTTGGAAGTGGGATGACGGGGTCAAAAGGCGAATCCATACATAAGTTAAATAGATACTGCTCAATTCTCTTCCACGAGGTTCAGACCATTTTGGATTTCTATGAGGAATGCATGATAGTGCCATTCCTCTACACCCCGGCCCGCCAACTGAGCGTGTTTAAACGTGGGGAGGACGGAGGAGGGTGAGGTTACCAACCTGACGGCTGAGAAAGGGCCTCTGCCCAGTGCGCCCTTCCTCCACTCCCACCCGAGAGACAGCTGAACTCCGGGCCCAGACGCGCGTGTTGCCAGTCTAGCCCTGCACCACGTCCCCTGAGGGCGGGCTGCAGGCGGCCGGGAAGCCTTGCACAATCGGCCCAAAAGAGGAAGCCCAGAAAGTGCTGAAGTAAACACTTAGGCAGACCGTTGCAACATAAATCGGCCTCTCAGTCTTTGGTGGAACCATCACTTGGCCCCAAGTCCCTTAGTCCCTCTCGCGTCTAGGCTGCAAAATGGGTCCATTCGCCAGGAGACGCTCCTGAGAGGAGCGCGCGCGCGGCTCAGGTAGGGGAGGGATGAGAGAGGAAGGCGCAACGTTTCCCAGAATTAAAAAAAAAAAAAAAAAAAAAAAAATCCCTTCAAAGTTGTTGTGTAGTAGGGGTGGGCTGGGGGATAGAAAATCAGGCGCAGACTCCAAGAGTTGGAGAAAGCAGCCCCTAACTCGGAGTCCTTTACGCGAATGCTTGTCTGTCCCACTGTCTCTAACCAGGGGCCCCCCTTGCACCTCGGAGCAAAGCAGCTCGGATAGCGCCACACGTCTGCGCGCTGCGTGGAAAGGGCAGGGCTGACAGCACTTCCTCCCCGGGGTAGCGACCTGGAGCCCGGGTGCGGCCGTCTGCACCGCACTTCGCTTTCCACGCCAGAGTCCCGCTGCCTTCCCGCGCCCCGCCGCGCCTGGCAGAGCAGTCGAGGTAAGTGGCGCTCCCGGTCCCGGGAGCCCTGGGAGCGCCAGCACTGGCCCCTCGGGGCTGTAAGGAACTCGTTCGTCAAGCCCATGGGGTCCGATGCCGGGCGCTGCTCCAGGCTCTGGCCTCGTGAACGCGCGCCCCCCGGCGTGGCCCTCGAGCACAGCGGGTCCCCAGGGTCCCCTCCGCTGATCTCCACACTGGACTCGGCTCGCGAGGGTCGGGGTGTGGGGGTTTGGGGTTCGGGCTTGCCTTTTCCCGAGCTATTGCATCAGATTTGACAGATTTCCTGCCCAGGAAATTGCTGCAAGGTCAAACGGGGAACTGCTATGAGCTCTTGCACGTCCAGCAGGTCAGCAGGTCAGCAGGTCCAGGAGCCCTAATCTACCCGAATCTGGAGGCATTCTTGAGGGGCCTTTTCGGGCACTGTAGATTAAATGCCAGCCGTGTGAGAATTTGAGTGTGGCTCGCCGTCTGATGCATTTTAGAGAGTTTCCTTCCTCTAAAACTTTTGGACAACTCTTTCTTCTTTTTAAAAACAACGTTTTCCCCTGAATTATTCTCGTTTTCATTTTAAAATACCATAAAGGTAGATTTGGACACAAGGCACAAGTTTCGTAATTTGGCTTGAAATGGATATTCAGAGGGGCTTTTATAGAATGAAGGAAACTAACTAGGGTGTCCTGTTGGCTCCAAGAATCTCTGCGCAGGTGTTCCGCCAAAGACCTAGCCTGGTGTACCTCTTACTTTCCTTCCAGGAAGATATTTCTTAGCATTCATACCTCTGTGGAACGTGAAATGTGTTTCCTAGAGCCACTCAGGGCACAGCGGTACAAAAAGAACTTTTCATGCGATCCTTAACGAGACGGAGTACTAGAGGAAAGTAACGCAAGAAAAAGGCCCCTTAGTTTATTACGCCTCGAGATGTTTTTTTCTGGTGGCATAACATGGTTTAAACAAAGGCGCTGGTACTAGCTAGTATTCTTTTTAAAATCTGGGTCTCCAGACAGAAATTTCAGAAAGGAAAAGTTTGTCGTTTTTCATAAACCTAGAGCAGCGATTTTCCCTCTGGCCTCGCTGGAATAATGGATGGCACATGGGCCAGGACGATGATGCTGGCTGGCGAAATTAGCAAGGATCTGCTGAGAAATACTTTGTAACGTCTTCTAGTGGTATTTCCTGTCTGCTCAACATGTGTTGTGAAAGGTCTAAGAAATTTAACTTCATCCTTAAACTATTAATAATGTGTGTCCTTAAACTATTAATAATTACTTAAACTATTAATTCCTGAACTATTAATAATTACTAATATTTGTGTCTTTTCTTAGCACTTGGGAGACCTGGGTTCTGGCTCTTATATCTGCCCCAACTAGATAAGGATTATCTTGATTAACTTGCATGACTTCTCCCTGGACTTCAGATAACATCAGTCAAGTGAGATGATTGGACTACATTATGTCTGTCCTTAAAATAGCAATTTAGGAGTTGCTATAATTCTTTGAACTGGTCCCAACTGGAATACTGGCAACATTAGAATTGCTGATCATGAATTTTTTTAAAATGGAGAAAATAATTATAATCGTGATAACAGATTTTCTTACATTCTGAAATATCAACATCTTTGAGGTCTTTTGTTTCTGAGAAGTTCCTGTAAAAGCACAGTCAATATCTGGCCTATAGATAAAAAGGCAAACTTTCGTCTTATTTGAAAACTGAGATAAGAAAGAGCCCAAACTTGAACAGGTCAATATAATATTTTGAAATCCTTCAATTGCCATTTCTCAAGAAATATAACTTTGTAATAAGAATTACTTTATGGCATTACTTTAAATCTTAAACACAATACTTACTAGGTTTTATAGTATTTATTACATTTTTTGTATTTTTATATCCTAAGAATGTTCTCCAGTTATCCATTATTGATTTGCCCTTTTTCACTCATCAATGAAAGTTTTAAATAGTTCCATATTAATATTAGAATGAGCTACTTCTAAAGTTCATTGCCATAAATGTCTGTTTGATATGCCACTTTGAATTTTCTTTAAGCCATCTTACTTTCAAAAAGCATTATTATTTTCATTTACTTCTAATTCTCTTCAATTTTATTTTAATTATTTTTATGCCTAAAACATTTTAGTGAGTCCACAAATCTTATAATAAATTGTCTGCCTGCCATAGCCTATTGGACCACAATCATTACAATTTTATAGGACCTCATGAGTTTATTTTATGGGGACTAGAGTGATCTTACGAATTCTCACCTCAAAATACAACAATTTTTATTAACACAACTGGTATTTTCTCAGTATGAAAATGTATGTGTGTGTTTTATGTCACTGATGTCATCTAAGAGGCAAGTCACTTAAAGCTTAAGCATTTATTATAAATTCGTGTACATAATAAATGCCAGATTTTAAGGTGTAAGGTTTCTACACTGGTTGCATGGGGATTTTTTAATATGTATTACACTTTTAATTATCATGAGAAACATGACTTTTAGAGAAAACTGCTAGATATCCAGAACAGTAATCATTAGATTTCTCTTGAAAAGAGAGAACTAGCCACATGAAGGAATACCTTTACACGTATACCCAGTTAAAGAGACTAGATTGTACCTGCAGTGTGGAAGGGCAGACCCTGAGGACAGCTTTGGGGGACTAGAAGATGTGACCTGCCACCACTGCATCATCATTTCCTAGCCAGTTTGTGACTCCAAAATGAGGACTCTGAAGATGTTGACTAAATATGCAGAATATATTAATTTCACTGAGTGGTACCATGGAAATGTCACAAGCCCCTGAGATCCCATTGGCTCCACTGGTCCCAAACCTCAGGCATGAGCAAGCAGAGAGGTAACATTCTCATTATCCCACATATTCTGGAGCTTGATTCCATGACTCAGTTTTCAAACATTTCCTGAGCATTGACCATGAACTTGAATAATTAAGAATCATAAGAATTATTTTCTTTCTTCTCTGTCAACTCAGTTTTCTCTTTGATCATCATATAGTAATAGTAAATAATAATTATTATAATGTTTACTTATAAATGCTACCTGGCCCTGTACTAACTATTTTAGATGTGTCATCTTGTTAATCGTCATATCAAGATGAAAGCACAGAAAGGGTAAGAAACTTACGCAGGAAGTAAGAAACAGAGCTGTTGTTTGAACTGGGCCATCTGATAGTAGCACCCATGAAAAAACCTGGGGCCTTTCCACAATGAGTTTATAGTCTGGAAGAGGAGATGTAACTAGATGTAAGAGGACATGTAGAATTCCGTGTGGAACTAGAGTTGAGTGCTGTGGGACTACATATCAGGGTCCCTGGTCTCCCCCAACCAGGGTCAGGGGAGAAGAATGAATAGAAGGAAACCAAGAAAGAACTTGTCTTGTTATTCTTGGGAAGACAAGACATTATAATCAACTTTGAAGTTATTATCTTTACATGTGTCTTGAAAAAAGAATCTGCTTTGTTAGCAATCGTGTGTTTTCATTTTTGTGTTTATTTTATTCTAATCCCATGTGACAGCCGGCTAGGTGGATTAAATCAACAAAGCAGTGAATTTAATATTTTTTTCTGATTCTGTTGGGGATCTGTTTTATTTAGTCTCATGTCATAGACTCATCAGTGAGATGGTTGTGGGCTGGGATGGGGGATACATGCTAAATCACCCGGCAATTGTGTTTCCGCAAACTGACAGGAAGGTTTGCATCCAGACAGCTACATCACATCAAACTGGAGAGAAATAAAAAATGATATTAGAGCAAGTGAATCATGACTAGATTCATTTCTTCCTTCACGTTTTATTATGAAATGTTTCATATCTACAAAAGATGATGTATACCTATAAATCATAGCAAATAATAATAAAGCCAACATCTAGGTACCTATCACCCAGCTTAAGAAGTAGAATATTTTCCAAGGCATTTCCTGGTCTCCTTCCAATAACATTTCCCCATTTCTCAGCTAGAGGTGATCATTCTTCTGAATGTGCTAATTTTTACAAAGCTTGTAGGAAGCCTGTACATACATTTGTAAAGGATGGTGTCAAACTGGGGATTAATGAACACTGGCATGGTAGACTGGTGTCAGGTTCCCCACCGACTCTGGGTGGTCACAAGTAGTGTGTGCTGTTCAGTAAAGACAGCTTACTTTAATTGAATAGCATAAAAACAACATGTATTAGAAATAGTTAATAGTAAGTACCACAGAAATTGTGCTACCTTAGACATTGATAAAGTGACCAAGAATCATCAGTAAATAACTATGATTTTTAAGTGGAATAAAGAATATGTGGCTGGGCACGGTGGCTCACACCTGTGACCCCAGCACTTTGGGAGGCTGAGGCAGGAGGATCACTTGAGGTCAGGAGTTCAAGACCAGCCTGACCAATGTGGTGAAACCCTGTCTCTACTAAAACTACAAAAAAATTAGCCGGGTGTGGTAGTACATGCCTGTAATCCCAGCCACTCAGGAGGCTGACGCAGGAGAATCGCTTGAACCTGGGAGGCAGAGACTGTAGTGAGCCGAGATTGTGCCATTGCACTCCAGCTGGGGCAACAAGAGTGAAACTCCATGTCCAAAAAAAAAAAGTAACTTATATGAGGAAAATAAATAAAGGAGGCAAAAAAAAAAAAAAGAATATATAACCTAGGAAGTGATCACCACTATTTATTTACTTATTTATTCACTCATTCATTCATTTTTGAGACAGGGTCTAGGCTAGAGTGCAGCGGCATGATTAAGGCTCACTGCACCTTAACCTCCTGGGCTCAAGCAATCCTCCTGCCTCAGCCCCTCAGGTAGCTGGGATTGCAGGTGCGTGTTACCATGCCCAGCTAATTTTAAAAAGTTCTTTATAGAGACAGGGTCTCATTTTGTTGCCCAGGCTGGTCTCGACCTCCTGGGCTCAAGTGATCCTTCCAACTTGGGCTCTCAGAGTCTTGGGATCACAGACATGAGCCACTGTGCCCGACCAGATCTCCAGTTTAAATACGATTCAATCATTTTCAGTCAAAAATGTTTGCTAAGCACTATGATAGATGCAAGGAATGTCAGTGAACAAGAGACAAAGATGTCTGCATTTATGGAGTTTGTATTCTGGTGGGCAGATACAGATGCTAATCAATAAGCATAATAAATAAGTAAATAATATAGGTATTAGTAAATGAAAAGCAAGGTGAAGTTGCAATATGAAATAAGTGGTCAGGCTGGGCCTCATTGAGAGGATTTCAGCAAAAGTTTGTAGGAGACAATGGAGTTAACCAAGTGGCTATCTGGGGGAACAGTGTTCCAAGCACAGGGAACAGTCAAGGCTGTAGGGCAGGGGCATATCTGGGGATTTGAGAAGCAACAAGAAGGTCCACGTAGTTAGAGGTAAATAAGCAAGGGAGAGAGAAATAGATGTGGTTGGAGAAGTATGAGAAAGGCAGGGAGATAGCAGATCATGTGGGGTTCCAGAGGCCATTATAAAACTTTGACTTTCACACCGAGTGAAATGGAGGGGCCATTGCAGGATTCTGAGAAGGCGAATAACATGATCTGACTTAAGGCTCACTCTGACTGCTCGAGAATAAACCTGGGGGAGCAGAGGTGAAAGCAAGGAACCCATGACAAAGCGTTGGATTCTGCGTATATTTTGAAGGTAGAGCCAACAAGATTTCCCAACAGAAGGAATGTGGGGGGTTTGAGAAAGTGGAGTCAAGGATGACTTCGAAGTCTGTGGCCTAAACAAGTGGAAGGATGAAATTGTCATCAACTAAAGTGGGCAAGTTGGAGGGGAGATGATTAGAAGTTCAATTCTAGATGTAGATATGAAGTATTGATTGGGAATATTGATGTGCTTATCATATATAAGGTTAAGAGCAGGGTTACTATTTGAGAAGATACTGTTATTGCTCCTATTTTGCAAATTCGAAATGGCAATTAAGGGAGTTCAGGAAATTTGCCCAAGGCTACACAGTTTAAGAAATGGGACATAGGCTGTGTGGTGGCTCAGGCCTGTAATCCCAACACTTTGGGAGGCTGAGGTGGGCGGATCATGAGATCAAGAGATCAAGACCATCCTGGCCAACATGGTGAAACCTCATCTCTACTAAAAATACAAAAATGAGCTGGTTGTGGTGGTGCACGCCTATAGTCCCAGCTACTTGGGAGGCTGAGGCAGGAGAATTGCTTGAAGCCAGGAGGTGGAGATTTCAGTGAGCCAAGGTCACACCACTGCACTGCAGCCTGGTGACAGAGTTAGACTCTGTCCAAAAACAAAAAGGAAAGAAGGAAGGAAGGAAGGAAGGAAGGAAGGAAGGAAGGAAGGAAGGAAGGAAGGAAGGAAGGGAGGGAGGGANAGGAAGGAAGGAAGGAAGGAAGGAAGGAAGGAAGGAAGGAAGGAAGGGAGGGAGGGAGGGAGGGAGGGAGGGAGGCAGGCAAGGGAGGGAGGGAAGGGAGGGAGGGAGGGAGGGAAGGGAAAGAGGGAGGGAGGGAAGGGAGGGAGGGAGGGAGGGAAGGGAGAAAGAGAGAAGGAAAGAAGGAAAGAAAGAAAGAAAGAAACAAAGAAAGAAACAAAGAAAGAAAGACGGAAAGAAAAGGGGATATAAAACAAAGTCTTTGCAACCCTAAAACCTTTAATTATTCTTTCAAAACTTGGAGAAGGAGTTGACCAGAAATCTTTATTAGGTAGGTAAAATAAGAATATAGTTGGCTAATCAGCAATGTTCTACCTCCATAATAATCAAAACAATGGAAATTATTTTTGAGAAGTGGAAAGCAAGAAATGAATACTTAAAAGCCCCATCCATAAAATTTTTTAAATTGTTTTTAACCGAGATGGGGTCTTGCTATGTTGCCCAGGCTGGTCTCAAACTCCTGGGCTCAAGTGATCCTCCTGCATCAGCCTCCCAAAGGGCTGGGATTACAGGCATAGGCCACCATGCCTGACCACATACATTCTTGATGTGTGATGTAGACATTATGCAATACAAGTCTTCCATGACTGTGCAGTTTAAAAACAACATTCTGGAGAAGGGAGGACAGAGACCTTTCCCACAAAGAAGTTTTTTGTGCCTGGAGGTTTAAAATGTTCATATTTTCAAAATCCAAACCAGATTTGGAAGATAGGAATGTTTCCCCCTTACACAGCTGGATTTCAAATGGATTCAAGTGTTAGAGCAGGGCTAACAATTCTCTAGAAGCTGTTGAAGAATGTTGGATAACACTGTTAAGATATTTGGAAAGCTGAAAGTGGTTAGGAAGTAACCAGTGATCGAGATAGCTGACATTTCATTTATCTTAGTTATTAACTGCTATCAAGCCAGTGTAATAATGAAATAGTAATATTCAGTAGAATGCTGCTAAAAGCTATTCATTACCACCTGGTAGACTGTTTTCCATGGGGCAGAAGTTCAGTCTTTCAAGTGTGTTTTTAGGATTTCATTTCAAAAAGAAAAGAACAAATTAGTTATGTGGGGAAGCGGGGAATCCCACAAAATCTTTTTCAGGTGATTTCACATCATATTATAGTGTATTATCACAATTAGGTTACTGAATCAGTAAATTCAGTAAATTTACCTAAGGCCACTGTTTTTATAGCATTGACAAACTCATGCATCTCTACTGATCACATAACATTCACAAGTGACAGGTAGGGCAATGAACTCATTAGGTTTTGGATGCAGTATTGTTTTCCTTTTAAGATAATGGCTTCCTTCTGATTAAATTTCATAAACGGTATGGCTTAGCAAACCAAGACTGTTTCTTCATGTGTTTACTCATTCTGTGGCGTTGTATTTCCCCTGTTGTAAGCAACACACAGGATTGAAGCTGCTTGGGCCATGAATGTGGGTAAGTGCTGTGCAGTGTGGTGAAAAGACGGCCATGAGACCACTGCAGGATGCCCAAGCTAAAATGAACAGTACTTATTGTTCCTCAAGACCGGGTTTACAGAGTGGGCCACAGTACTGAAACATACACTTCAACTGAATCAGACTCTGCTCAGTGTAATATAATTGGAACTTTTTCCAGTTTCACCACACGTCTATTGATGGCCAACCCCACGCCAGTGTAGGGGGCATGTGTAACTAAAATAGGGTAAGATATGGCCCCTTTCCCAGTGTGGTGGCTCACACCTATAGTCCCAGCTACTTGGGAGGCTGAGGTAGGAGGATTGCTTGAGTCCAGCCGTTTGAGGCTGCAGTGAACTATGATCACGCCACTGCACTCCAGCTTGGGTGACTATCTATCTATCTATCTATCTACCTGTCAATAGATAGATAGATAGATAGATAGATAGATAGATAGATAGATAGATANCTACCTGTCAATAGATAGATAGATAGATAGATAGATAGATAGATAGATAGATAGATAGTCCCTACTCTCAAGAAGCTTCCAGTCTAGTGAGAAGGACAGGCATATAAAAAAAATACATGACAGTGCAGAATGTGCAATGTTTGATACAGAAATAATATGGTGCAGACAGTGATTATAGGGCAAATATTATGTGGGGATGATCAAGAGGTGCTTTGAGGGAGAAAGATATAGACATGCCTTTCTAGGCCAGGCGTTGTGGCTCATGCCTGTAATCCCAGCACTTTGGGAGGCCGAGGAGGGCAGATCATGAGGTCAGGAGATTGAGACCATCCTGGCTAATACAGTGAAACCCCGTCTCTACTAAAAAAACACAAAAAAATTAGATGGGCTTGGTGGCGGGCACCTGTAGTCCCAGCTACTCAGGAGGCTGAGGCAGGAGAATGGCGTGAACCCGGGAAGCGGAGCTTGCAGTGAGCCGAGGTCGCGCCACTGCACTCCAGCCTGGGTGACAGAGTGAGATTGTGTCTCAAAAAGAAAAGAAAAGAAAAGAAAAGAAAAGAAAAGAAAAGAAATGTCTTTCTATACCTTGTGGCCAAATAGAAGAAAGATACACCAGGCACCAGATTTGTAAAACACTTTAGCAGTGCTGAAGCATAAAATGCAGTGGGAAAGGAAACGGTGAGAATCTAATGTAACACAGAATGAGTAATATTCAGATTACATTCACACGATATGGTCCCCGCAACCCAACATATTTGAGTCAAATACTGAGGCACTTGCAATAACAGAACTGTAGCACTCTGGACCAGAGCTGTCCAGTAGAAATACAATGGAAATTACATGTTAAACTTTAAATTTCCTTGGTGCCACATTAGAAACAGTAAAAAGAACCATGACATTCTTTTTTTTGAGGGAGTGCCCCACTCTATCACCCAGGTAAGAGCGCAGTGGCATGATCACAGCCCCTCCCATCTCATTTTTTGAATTTTTTGAGAAACCAGGCACTATGTTGCCCTGGCTGGTCTTGGACTCTTGGGCTCAAGCAATCCTTCCACTTTGGCCTCCCAAAGAGCTGGGATTACAAATGTGAGCCACTGTGCCCAATTGTGATGTTAATTTTAATCACTTATTTTATTAAATGATATATCCAAAAATGATAATAGCACTGTGGATCAAATGATTATTTTTGGATATTTCGTTTAATAAAATAAATTATTAAAAAGTGGATTGTTTGAAGTTATATTAAATTTAATATGTTTGAAATTAGACTTAACAGTAAAAATCAAGTGACATAAATTTTTACTAAAAATTTTAAAAATAATATCTTAATTTTGATATACTTCAAATTATATTACATTAAAGTAATAGTAAGATTAATATTTTTTAAATTTTTGTAGAGATGAGGGTCTCACCATGTTGCCCAACAATTTCTGGCCTCAAGTGATCCTCCCACTTCAGCCTCCCAAAGCACTGGGATTACAGGCATCCTGCCAGTAATAGTAAAATTATTAATGAGCTATTTTATTCCATTTTTTATTACTAAGTCTTGCAAATCCAGTGTGTTTTCACACTTACAGCACATCTCATTTCAGACTAGCCACAATTAAAGTGCTAAATGGCCTCATGTGGCTAGTGGCTGAACTGGACAGCATAGATTGAGATAAATTCACAAGTATTGCATCCTATACTATGTGTTGACTATGCACTGAAAGGAGGATATTAGGTGAATTCTAAAGTATTCAGAATTTTCTAGGGTAAAGGAAGTAAACAACATTTGCAATTAGTTTGGGGCCTGTCCCTACAATCTGATTTTAATTCATCTTTAAACCTACACCCAGAATGCATTATTTGCCCTCTGGTAACAAAAACAACCTCGAATAGTCATTTGCTTGCTTTCCTTTTTATCCTCTTTCTCCCCCAACTCGCCACCACCTTATATATTATGGATTCTGCCTAAAAGTAAGAAGGACTGAAAAAGAACTGGAAACAAATGGCGAAGCAGGATGCCCTAAACCCACATCCGGCAAAATGTGATCTGTTGCCCTAGGCAACCATGGTGGTCAACCCTTCTGTTTTCTTTTCTTTGCTTCCACCTGCTAGTTCACAAGCATAACACACTCTCATCAACAGCCACTCTCTTTGTGGCGGTGCTCAGCTCCAAAATTACGCCTCCCTTTCAGGGGAGGGCAGTAGTGCTAAGATTTGGAAAATGGATTGGAGATGCCTAAGATATGACTCAAAAAAGACTCGAGGAAATTCCAGTGCAGTTCTTTCCTTGTTAAGAATGGTTACGAATCCCTGTTCTA
This sequence comes from Theropithecus gelada, assembly GCF_003255815.1. NCBI lineage: Eukaryota > Metazoa > Chordata > Mammalia > Primates > Cercopithecidae > Theropithecus > Theropithecus gelada. The sequence continues at coordinate 23,369,594 of NC_037677.1, read as the reverse complement.
GAAACTATACTTACAGATGTCCTTCCAGTGGCTTGGTCTTTTAAAAGTGTGCCTGACCTACAAAAAAAAAAAAAAAATGGCGGTTTAACTCAGTCTCCAGGTGCATGAAAACGCAACAGACAGAAGTAACCATCCCCTTGTGGACTTGGGTGTGTGTTTATGTTTGTGTGTGTATATATCTGGTGTGTGAAAGAGAGAGAGAGAATAAATGATTGACACTTTTTTTCCACTGTTGGTTTTAGAGGGAAAACACAATAATAAAAATGATGATGATGATGATGATGATGATAGAAATAATAGCTGATACTAATATGCACCAGACATTATAATGAGTACATTACAGGCACTAACTACCTCATCCCTATGAAGCAGGAGCTGTTGTTTTGTTTTGCGCGTGTGTGTCTGTGTGAATCTTTAGTTTCTTTCTACATTCCAGTTGAATAGAAATATTGGCATTTGTTTCAATGGGATATCATCTTGATTGACTAGAAGTGTTCCAGATATCAAATCATTACTGCCAATGTGATTCCATATTCTCCTATACAGTTATCCAATTTTCTCATCAGAACTCACTCAAAGGTGCTTGAAGGCCAGGCACTGTGGTTTATGCCTGTAAACACAACCTTTTGGGAGACTGAGGCAGCAGGATCCCTTGATCTCATGAGTTGGAGACCAGCTTGGGCAATACAATGAGACCCTGTCTCTACAAAAAAAATTTAAAAACCAGACATGGTGGCATTCTCCTGTGGTCCCAGCTACTTGGGAGGCTGAAGCAGGAGGATCAGTTGAGCCCAGGAAGTCGAGCTGCAGTGAGCCATGGTCATGCCACTATACTCTAACCTGGGCGACACAGCAAGACCCTGTCTTTAAAAAAAAAAAAAAAAGGGGCTTGAGTATCAGCAACATCCTGTCAGAAATGGTAGTAAGGAAAGTAAAAATATGGAGAATGGTTTACAGCATCTCAGAGAAGGGTATAAGAGGGCAAAGGGGGTTTCGTTAAACTCTGGACAGTTTTGCAGTGGATCAAATACGGGCATTGGAATTGGCATTATATTTATTGGAAGGCTTACAAATACTCAGCCATTAAGTGAGTCTGTACATGCAAAGCACTTAGAATAATGCCTGGCACGTAGTATGCACTCAAAAATAAAATATCTTGTTTCAAACATTTAGAACAAAATAAAATTAAACCCCCCCTAGAAGTTACCCTTGAAAACAACTCAAATATTATCTATCTTCCTTGTATTTTGACATTTGAAATAAGCCTTTGTTATTCACATGCCTCTAAGGGCCTGAAACATTGTAGATTAAACACAATTTCACAGCCACCATATTTTAGTCAAATAGTCCATAGGTAGATGATAAGGGTATACACTAATATCTCTATTCTTTTCTTTATTCTTCTCCTTCTCTTTGTTGAGCGGTTTTGGACAATTACTCTTTGTGGAACACTCCACCATGGCTGTGGAAAACTAGTAAATGTAGAGTTGTTTCCTGCTCTCTGCCCTCCTAGAACTCAGATCCTTTTTTTTTTTTTTTTTTTGAGACTGAGTCTCCCTTTGTCTCCCAAGCTGTAGTGCAATGGCTCGATCTAAGCTTACTGCAACCTCCGCCTCCTGGGTTCAAGCGATTCTTATGCCTCAGCCTCCCGAGTAGCTGGGACTACAGGCATGTGCCACACAGCTGGTTAATTTTTGTATTTTTAGTAGAGATGAGGTATCACTATATTGGTCAGGCTGGTCTCGAACTCCTGATCTCAGGGGATCCACCCACCTCGTCCTCCCAAGCTGCTGGGATTACAGGCGTGAGCCACCGCGCCTGGCCTAGAACTCAGATTTCAAGCAATGAGATGCAGCTGTGTGAAAAGTGTTAACTATTATAGATTGGCAAAATATACAGGACGATAAGAGACAGTAACTATTTCTAAGGAAAGATAAATTGTAAGAAATGAAAGGGGTGTTTTATTTTAAATAATCTTTATCATATGCAATTAAGGTGACATGGAAGGTGTGAAGGAAAGAAACCAGGTTGGGAGTCACATTAGAGCTGCCTTTGTTTTACTTTATTTTTGACAGATGTGGGTTCTCACTATGTTGACCAGGCTGGTCTCAAATTCCTGGGCTCAAATAATCCTCTCGCCTCAGCTTCCCAAAGTACTGAGATTACAGACAAGAGCCACGGCGCCCAGCCTAGAGTTGCTTCCTAATTAAGAATGTATTACTAGTGGATTGAAGCATTTCTCTCAGTCCTCAGGAGGAACTCTGTGCTTTACTTAAGATCTGATGTAACTCAGAGGCACCTTGGATTTTGCAAAGGATGCATTCTACTTTTGCCATTTGGACATCCAGAATCACATTTGGACATCCAGAATCACATCTATGGCCAAATTCCGCCACTGTTGAGATCCTATTCTATTTTTTCTTCTCTTGTCTTGTATCTGTAAATTACCTTAAGCCCTTTTTCAGGAGATGTGGAATAAATAACTAATAAACACTGTAAGAAAGCCATTTATCTTCCCTACCTCTAAGTTTTCTCAGTTATAAAATGAGATGCTTGGGTTAAGTTAAACTGAGCTTACTTTCCTAGTTCTAATGTTTTAAGACTATATGCATGAAGACAGGATCGTGCATGAATGAAGGCGATCTTCAGTCAATCCTCAAAAGCAGTAGATATGGAGACATCCTATATAAGAGTATAAATAACAATAACTTGGCTTAAAACCATTGAATGAAGTCAGTATATTAGATCTCAATTATCAACACTTCCTCTCGAAACAAGGCATTTATCTGGTTTTAAAGATGGTTAGAACATGTAAATGTACAAATAAATAAAAGCCCTTTTGTGCTGTATATGGTGGCATACATGAAGACTTAGGAGACATCAAATTTACCAATGATCCACTTCAGTGACAGACATTTTTTTAAATAATCAGTAATTTTAAGGTTTTATTGATTATATCAATCATATATTCTCAGATGAAAAAAATGTATATTTATTCCTTCCCTAAAAACCAATAAAACCTTTAAAAAGTGTTCCAGTCTTGCACGATTATCTAAGGTAGGAATTGTTTTCATTGTACAGACGAGGAAACTAAGCCAAGAGAAAGGTTAAATGACTTGCTCAAGATCATCCAGCAGCTAAGTATATTTACAAGTACATGGTGTGTGTCACATACTTGAATGAAAATACAAGATGCCATGCCTGAATTCACTGTGTGATGTGAAAGACAGGCATGCAAGTTATATTAGATGTGGACATGTGGACACCATCACAAACGTATTAACAAGGAAGCCACCAATTGCCACCTCTTAATAATCACAATTCAGGTGTTCAGAAGACAATGTAGTTATCTAATTATCCAATTTCTCTAGGCCTGATTTTCATAACCTATAAAATTGAAATCATGCCACTGTCTCATAGAATTGTTTCGAGAATTAAATGAGATACTATAGATGTCTGACCTGTAGTAGTTGTTCCATATTTATAACTCCTACTATTCTTTTTAAATTTTTACATATTTAGGAGGTACGAGTGTAGATTCCTTACATGCATATATTTCATACTGGTGCAGTCTAGGCTTTTAGTGAACCCGTCATCTAAATAGTGAACATTGTACCCAGTCGGTAATTTTTCAACCTTCCATATTTTGTAGCCTCCAATGTCTATTTTTCCACTCTGTATGGCCACGTGTACTCATTGTTTAGCTTCCAATTATAAGTGTGAACATGCAGTATTTGATTTTCTGTTTCTCAGTGTAGCTCCTACTATTCTTATTTTAAAGTAGGTGCTGATTATGTATTAATATGAGCTAGCATATATTTCATTTTAAGTGCCAGTGGTGGTGCTGTGCCAGTACTAAGAGAGTTGAGGTATAACTATTGCTCCTGTAATGTAGCTGAAGAGATTTAAAAATGTCTATAGATTGATAAACAAGTCATAAAGCAGGTCATGAACTGTCAAAGTCATGATTCTGACACTGCCAGAATGGAGCTGTGGGTCTTGAGTTGGCTTTGTGTAGTGGGTAGGACTTATCTGAGTGGAGAAATAGCACAGAGGTAATGACCATGGTATGTTTAAAGGAGGAGAAATAAACTCTTCACTATAAGCCAAGGTTTAATGAGGAGAAGATGGAGATGAACTTGGAGTGGTGCGCTGGGCATGGATTGTGGGTGAGCCCATCCTATGAGATACTTGCTCTGAGCTGGGAGACATGAGGACAGCCTGCATACACCGTTGACAGTGAGGGTGGGACAGGGCTTTCCTGCCAGGTCCCTGCTCCTCGACTAGAAGTACTGGCCTTCCTCCTCCATCCACTCCTTCATCTCCTGCTTGCCTTTCTCTGATGATGTGGACTTGCCAGACTTGGTGTTTGTCCCCTCTGGACCTAGAATGCTCAGATATCCTACTGACCTGGCCATGGAAACCACTAGTGTTCCTCTGGGCTATGGCACAGACTCTAGCTCTCCTGAAAAAGGCCTCAAGGGACGGTTGCCCCTGGCAGATACTGACCAATAAGCACAGGGAAAACCATGCTCAACATCATTAGTCATAAAGGAAGTGCCGATCAATACCACAATGAGTACAACCACCATGGAGAACAATTTGAAGTTTCCTTGAAAAACTAAAAATAGATCTACAATATGATCCAGCAATCCCACTGCTGGGTATATATCCAAAAGGAGGGAAATCAGCATATCAAAGAGATATCTGCACTCCTGTGTTTGTTGCAGCACTGTTCGCAAGATTTGGAAACAACCCAAATTCCATCAACAGGTGAATGGGTAAAGAAAATGTGGTACCTATACACAATGGAGTACTATTCAGCCATGAAAAAAGAATGTTATCTTGTCATTTGCCACATGGATGGAACTGGAGATCATTATAAGTCAAAAAATCCAGGCGCAGAATGGCAAACATGGCATGTTCTCACTTATTTATGGGATCTAAACATAGAAACAGGCCCAGTGCAGTGGCTCATGCCTGTAATACCAGCACTTTGGGAGGCCGAGGCAGTTGAACCACTTGAGGTCAGGAATTCAAGACCAGCCTGGCAAAAGCCCATCTCTACTAAAAATATAAAAATTAGCTGGGCGTGGTGGTGGGCGCCTGTAATCCCAGCTACTTGGGAGGCTGAGGCAGGAGAATCGCTTGAACCAGGGAGCCAGAGGTCAGAGGTCACAGGATTGCAGGACTTTATTCCGGCTGCTCAGGAACCTGATGGGACAAGGAGCTGAGATTGTGCCACTGCACTCCAGCCTGGACGACAGAGTGAGACTCTGTCTCAAAAAATAAAAAATCAAAAAATAAAAACAATTGAACTCCTGGAGATAGAGAGTAGAAGGATGGTTACCAGAGGCTGGGAAGGGTAGTTGGGTTGGGGGAGATATGGGGTAGTTAATGGGTCCTAAAAAACCAGAAAGAATGAATAAGACCTAGTATTTGCTAGCACAACAACGTGACTATAGTCAATAATAATTTAATTGTACATTTAAAAATAACTCAAAGAGTATAACTGGATTGTTTGTAACACAAAGGATGAGTGCTGGAGGGGATGGATGCCCCATTCTCCATGATGGGATTATTATGCATTGCATGCCTGTACCAAAACAACTCATATATCCCATACATATATACACCTATGTACCCACCAAAATTAAAAATTAAAAACAGAGTGAGATACCACCTCACACCCATTAGCATGGCTATAATCCAAAAGAGAGACAGTAATAAAATATTGATTAGGATGTGGAGAAATCGGGAGGGCTTTGAATGGATCTCCACAATCTGACAACACATGATGAAGCAGAGAGGGAACGATTTCATTTTTGACGGCTGTCTCTGCTCAGAGACTGTCTCTGATGCAGGACTTTATTCTGGCTGCTCAGGAAATGGATGGGACAGGATGCTAAATGGCGTTGAGTAGTTCCGATTTTTTGCCAAGAGGCAAATGAGAGAGATGCCCTCAAAAAGAGTATATGATATTGCTCGGCTAATTTAAATATAAATATGGGCCATGGAGTTAAGTACTGTTAGTTTATCATTAAGAAGAAAAAAGTCAGGGCCAGGCGCGGTGGCTCACGCCTGTAATCCCAGCACTTTGGGAGGCTGAGGCAGGCGGATCACGAGGTCAGGAGTTTCAGACCAGCCTGGCCAACATGGTGAAGCCTTGTCTCTACTAAAATACAAAAAAAATTAGCCAGGTGTGTTGGTGGGCGCTTGTAATCCCAGCTACTTGGGAGGCTGAGGCAGGAGAATTGCTTCAACCCGGGAGGCAGAGGTAGCAGTGAGTTGAGATCGCGTCACTGCACTCCAGCCTGGGCAACAGAGCCAAAAAAAAAAAAGAAGAAGAAGAAAAACATCTTTGGGGATGCTCACATTAACTGAGTAAAGTTACATGGTTACTGTCATGCAAAACACATATGAAATGCAGACACTTCCCGAAGTTGAATTTTACGCTATCTCTGCTGATTTAGCTGTTTAGAGTTTTGGTGGATTTCTTTTTTTTTTTTTTTTTTTTGGCTTCTGTATTTTTAAGGCAAAGATTCCATGCCAGATTAATGAATAATCTTTCTATGGAGGGACTCAATCCAAACCGGGTTTACCAGAGTCTATTTCTTTGAAGGAGCAATCGTAAAATGGCTCTAAATTCATTTGAATTGGTCTTGGGTTGTAGTACTATCATACTTACTATAATCTCTTTGTATTTTATCATGGAGACATACAAACGTTTGCACAAATGACTCGGTAAGTATTGTTTATCAAATGGCAGAGACTGTTTGTTATCAAACCACAGAGAGAGAAAGAGCTTTTTTCCCTCCCTTTAGGTATTAAAAACAAAAGCCCTCCGCTCTCGGTAGCATTTGTTAAAAAAATAACTCACATCCTACACAAAAACGTAACCCAAAATGGATCATAGACCTGAATGTAACAGCTAAAATTATTAAAATTATAAAACCCTTAGAAGAAGATGTATGAGTAGATCTTCATGAACTTGATCTAGCAATGTTTTCTTAGATAGAACACCAAATGCAAAATAAACTGGACTACATTCAAACTTAAAACTTTTGTGCTACAAACAATGCCATCAAGAAAGTATAAAGACAATATACAAAATGGGAAAAAAACATTTGAAATCATATATCTGAAAAGAGTTGGTATCCAGAATATTTAAATAACTCCTGCAATATAATAATAAAAAGACATATAATCTATTTATAACTGGGAAAAAATCTGAGCCAACATTTCTCCAAAGAAGATATAGACGTGACCAATAAGCCCATGAAGAGATGCTCCACATCATTAGGCATAAAGGATATGCCAGTCAAAACCACAGTGAGATACCACTTCACACCCATTAGCATGGTTGTAATAAAAGAGAGAGGCAAGAACGGGTATTGATGAGGATGTGGAGAAACTGGAACCTTCGTAGACTGCTGGTGGAATGTAAAATAGGCCACAGCTTTGGAAAACAATGTGTCAGTTCTTCAAAAGTTAAATACTTACAGAGTTACCATATGCCCCAGCAGCTGCACTCTTAGGAATGCCAAGAGAAATTGAAACATACATCCACACAAAAGTGTGCACACAGGTGTTCATAGCAGCATGATTTGTATTAGCTGAAAAATTGGAAACAACCCAAATGTCCATCAACTAATAAAAAGAAATGAAATGTCAGCACATATTACAGTTTGGATTGAACTTTGAACACATGATGTTAAGTGAAAGAAGTCAGACACAAAAGACCTCATTAATGTATCATCCCATTGATAGGAAATGTCCAGAATAGGCAGCTTTATAGAGACAGAAAGTAGAATAATGGTTGCTTAGGAATGGGGAGGGGAGGAGTGAATGGATACGGGGTTTCTTTTATGGGAGAAGAAAATGTTCTAAAATTAGATTGTGGTGATAGTTGCACAACCCTGTGAATATGCCGAAACCATTGAATTATACACTTTAAATAGGTGGATTGTTTCATTTCACCTGCATTCAAGGAGCTGCTCTATCCATGGGAAAATGGAAGGATGCATTTGGTACAATTTGTGCTCTGAGGTCAGTACATTAAGTAAAAGCCTTTGGTATGCCTGGGAATTATAGGGAAAATAGCAGTGATAGCAGCGGAGTAGGTTTTAGGAGAGAACAGGATGGATGTCTGAAAGATGAGGTGGGAGGGGTTGATGCGGGTTGGACTCTGGAAAAATTTAAAAGCCACCTTATGGAGTTTATATTAAATCCCACGGACAGTAGAGAGCCACTGAAAAGTTTTGCTACTTGAAAGAATATGACAGAACTGGGTTTTAAGAAGAAAACCCTGGTGGCATTATAGAAGCTGATTTAAGGACAGACTGTGGTGAGCCTCTGTAGTCCCAGCTACTCAGGAGGCTGAGGTGGGAGGATGGCTGTGTCCAGAAGGTTGAGACTGCAGTGAGCTGTGATCATGCCACTGCACTGCAGCCTGGGTGACAGAGCAAGACCCTGTCTAAGAAAAAAAAAGGAGAGACTGTTTGAGCCTCTGTAGGCATATGAAAAATGAAAAAGAAAAGAAAAGAAGGAGAAATTGGAGATAGGAAGATGAAAAGTAAGCCGGGGGCAGAATCCTGATAAGATGTGGAAGACCTGTACTAGGGTGGTAGCTGGGGAAAGAGTGGGACAAGTTCAAGGGCATTAGGAAGGCTAAACTGACCAGACAAAGTGATCACATGTGGGACTTCCAGAATAGGTGATGCTTCTGAGAACACTGGCTTAGTGAAGGTCATCAGGCTATAGGTCAAGATAAATGTAGGCTGGCTTTTTGGGTGTTTGTTTTTTTAGCAAGAGAGGGATACTATCTGGGAAGAGGAGTTCTTGTGTCCAAGTGGCTCCTTTTAGAGACTTGCAGCACAGGAGCTAGGCTGTGCTTGGTCATTGCAGATGTTCACAGCCATCGAGTCAGCCCACTGGTGTTTCTTCTCCGAGGCTCTTCTTCCCTTTCTCTGGTCTGCTTTTTCAAATGCTAATGTACACTTTTTTTTCAGTTCCCCAATTTCTGGTAACTATCACATTTGAATTTTTCTTTTTTAAGAGACAGGGTCTAACTCTGTTGCCAGGCTGGTCTTGAACTCTTGGCCTCAAGTGATCCTCCTGCCTCCGCCTTCCAAAGTGCCAGGATTACAGACATCAGCCACTGTGCCTGGCCTCACATTGGATTTTGCTGTCCTTTGCCCAGACATCCAGTCACAGCCTCACTTCACTGCACTGTTCAACTCCTAAACCCAGGATCTGATTTTCATCCAGGGCTTCTCTGTGCTGACTTTGTCCCCAATTCCCAAGATAACATCTGGCTTGGATCTCCCTATACCAAAACCTATACTGGCAAGCCAGGGGACCTGGGAACAGGCTGAAGAGGAGGCTGGATTGGGGCCATGTTGCATTTAAACCACTGGTAGGGCTGCCTGGTGGAAACGCTCTGTGTGCAATGCAAATTGCAGGGCTTAAAAATGAGGAGAGAGATGAAGACACGGATAAGTAAGAGTTTTATGCTTCCCTCTGAAGCAATATCTACAGAGATTAGATAACGGGAATAAGTATAATACCAAACAAAGATCAGGGCAGATTTATCCCAAAGATAATCTGGATCATAGCTACAGTGACCAAATTATTTGCTCTGAAAGGGTAAACTCGTTGCCACCATTTCTTCAGAAATTGCTTAAAGCTGGGTCTTTTTTGGCATTTATGTAATTTGGATATTTTTACGACCTGACTAATACCTTTGTCAAGACAGCCCCCTTGGACAGCAGAGAAGATGTATGGAACCGAAAGTGCAAGGACTTAATGAATGATTTCTTGAAAGTGTTACTGAAACTGGGTGTGATGTCTCATGCCTGTAATCCCTGCACTTTGGGAGGCCAAGGCGGGCAGATCACCTGAGGTCAGGAGTTTGAGACTAGTTGGACCAACATGGTGAAACCCCATCTCTATTGAAAACACAAAAATTAGCTGGGTGTGGTGGCAGGCACCTTTAGTCCCAGCTACTTGGAAGGCTGAGGTGGGAAAGTCGCTTGAACCTAGGAGGTAGAGGTTGCAGTGAGCCGAGATCTTGCCGTTGCACTCCAGCCTGGGTGACCGAGCAAGACTCTGAAAAGAAAGAAAGAAAGAGAGAAAGAGAGAGAGGGAAAGAAAGAAAAGAAAGAAAAAGAAAGGAAAGAAAGGAAGGAAGGAAGAGAGAGAGAGGAAGGAAGGAAGGAAGGAAGGAAGGAAGGAAGGAAGGAAGGAAGGAAGGAAGGAAGGAAGGAAGGAAGGAAGGAAGGAAGGAAGGAAGGGAGGGAGGGAAGAAGGAAGGGAAAATATTACTGATACCTTTTCTGGAAAGATCCATGAACACCTGACCAAAAAATTAACAAAGCTCATCTCCCAGTATCACTTTTTTCTTTCAGTGTCTACATCATAACAAACCTAAGTTGTATCTTAATACATTATTTGCCTTTTATATCAGAACATCACTGGACCATTGTAAGGGAGTAGTGATTGATAAGTTATTAATGATAAAATAGGTACAAAACAAAGACTATAATATGCTATTGCCAAAAAATTAAGGCCATATTTACTTTATGTTTTGGATTCCGGTAGGATTTTAAAGGACCAAATTCTTTGATATTTTTTAATATATTTTCACATAACTTATGTTCTATTTTCTACTTTATTTTTATTTACTGTCCTGTTTTAATTATTTTCTGCTTTCATTACATTTTCCTCCAAAATTTCCTCTGAAATTGACTCTAGTTAAATTGTGTATAAGTGTGTATTTTCTTTACTGTGGTTATTTTCTAGATAGTTTGAAATTGTCCTTTTGAAATTTTCTTCTCTGTTTCCTCAGCTGTTAAGTAAAATGTTTTTTACTTAAGGAGTTTTTTTTTTTTAATTTGTTTTAGCCCTCATTATTCATTTTCATTATTATTGTATCTTGGTCAGAGAATGTGGCTATTTCTCCTTTGAGAAATTTATTTAGATTTTCTGGCACATAACTAGTTTTCAATAAATAATTTATAAGCTAAGCCTAATTTTTACTCAAATCCCCTATAACATATTTATATCTTTCCCCTATTAATCAGTCAAATATAGAAATTAAATTTATTACCATTGTTAAGGTCATAATTTTGTAAGTCAAGTTTTTACTATTATTTTCTATTGATTTAGTCTTAAAAATAATTTGTATAAACAAAATAATGTGTTTTTGCATGGAAAATTTAATGATGAATCAGTTCTGAACCAAGACAAATAATGCTAAATTCTTAATTACAGTTGTTGCCTCCAGAGAAATAAAGAAAATAATTAGCTGATGACAAGAAGAACACTCTTTGTAAAGTTACTGAGCATAGTAACAAATAAATAAACAAATAAAACACCCTTCTTAGAAATAATTATAAAATTTGCTAGTCAGAAACAATACATGAATGATACATTGTAGTATGCATTTTGTTTTCCCTAAGAATTTTTAGAGTCATTTAGAATTTTAGAACGTAGTCAAGAAAGACAAGGAATTTGTTGCAGTGCACTTGTCCATCTCAAATTGTCCTCCTCACATGGACTCCCCAGCAATGTTTAGGAGAATAAAGCCACAACAAGGAGTGAAGAAATCTCTTTCCCCTTTTTTATGAGCTGCCCTCACAGTAGGATGTTATATTTTTGCATGCATATGTTCATTGTTCACAATAGCACTATTCACAGTAGCAAAGACATGGAATCAGCCCAAATGCCTATCAATGATAGATTGAATAAAGAAAATATGGTACATATACACCATGGAATACTATGCAGCCATAAAAAGGAATGAGATCATGTCCTTCGCAGGGACATGGATGGAGCTGGAAGCCATTATCCTCAGCAAACTAATGCAGGAACAGAAAACTACACACTGCGTGTTCTAACTTATAAGTAGGAGCTGAATGATGAAAACACATGGACACATTGGGGGAACAACACACACCTGTCAGAGGGTTGGATGGGGAGTGGGGAGAGCATTAGGAAGAATAGTTAATGGATGCTGGGGTAAAAGCTCACTGCTGCCAGCACTCACTCCTTGGTCTAAGACGGTAGGGACAGAACTGCCCCCAGAAGATTCTGGTTTTCCACGTTGGCTTTCACTTCATGTTGTTCATTTCCACCTCCTAGGTCTCGTGTCAATGTATCTGCTTGACTAATCACAGGTAGAACCCTAACTGCAAGGGAGCCTGGGAAATATCATTTCTAGATTTCCAGCTTCTATATTATAGGAACACATCATAAAAGGCACTTGGAGAGGGTGTTCAGAGAGCCAGTCAAAAGTATTTACCACAAAAGTATTATAAAACGAAGGAAGGGAGAGAAAGAAAGAAGGAAAGAAGGAAGGAAGGGAAGGAGGTAGGGAAGGAAGGAAGGACACGAGGAAAAAAGGAAAAACTCTTTTTTTCTTATATAACTTATACTTTTGCTTTTATGCATAGATTCATAATTCAACAAGAATTTATTTTGCATATGGCAATGAAGATAGGGATCTGAGTTTATTTCTTCCAAATACATAGCCGATTGTTTCAATACCACTCATTAAATACTCCGTTATTTTTCTACTAATTACTAACTGCCAACTTTTTCGTACATTAAATGTAAATTCTGAAATCTTTGTCATTTTCCATTGGTTTATTTGTGTAAATCCTGAAATGCCAAATATGTTTATTTTTCTTTAAAATGCATTTTTATTACTTAGGAATAATCTTTTTTTTCAGGAATAAGGTTTTATTCTCAGATAAAGTTGAGAGTCAACTTGTTGACTTTCTTTTCTTTTCTATAAATACATTTTGGGACCTAATTGAAGTTGCAAAAAGTTTCTTATTCATTTAGGAAGAGTTACCATTTAATATGGTAAAGATGTCTCCCTACATTAATTCCCATAACATGGTAGTTCCCTTCATTTTTTTGTCTTTTATCCATATAGTTTTATTATTTTCTCTATCTTGAATTGAAAAATTGCTTATTATTTATTTCTATGTTTTTCATAGTTTTTTGCTGTTGTAAATCTGACTTTTTGCCATGTCATTTTCTAATATTTATTGGTGTATATATAGGAACACTATTGATGTGTATATATTTACTTCACATCAGCCACCTTATTAATTCTACTTTTCACTACATAAAAAATTATCTTGAATTGTTTATGTAGACAATTGTATCACCTCCATATTTTGCTAACTTTGTTTTCTCTCCAGGTTCTGCAGGCCAAATCCACTTGGCTGCTTCTGTAGATAAAGTTTTATAGGCACTAGCCATGCTTATTTGTTTGCATAATGTCTACAGCAGCTTTCCCTATAACAGCAGACTTGTGTGATTCTGACAAAGACCATCTGACTTGCAAAACCTGAAATATTTACTATCTTGTCCTTTATTTAAAAAGTTTCCCAAGTCCTGCCATAGACTGTTTATAAATGTGAGATCTTTTTCTGGACCTCTTACTGTTTAAGACTGCCAAAACAAAACTAAATAGTAGCAATAATGGCGGGACCCCTTTGACTTGTGTTTTACATAGGAACATTTTTGGTGTTTTACAGTTAGAATGATGGTTGCCATTGGTTTCTGGTAGATACCCTCTATCGAGTTAAGGAAAATACCAACCGTTTCAACCTTACTAAGAGATTTTTATCAGGAATGGGTATTTAATTTTAGGAACTTCCTGCTCACCATGCATTGAGATGATCATTTAGTTTGTCATTTAATATTTTAACTTAGTGAATTATTCTGATACTTTTCCCACTGGTGAGCAGTTCTTGTACTCTTAGTTATTATGTACTATCCTTTTAGAGTATTTATGGGATCAATTTTCTAAAATTTTATTTAGGATTTTTTCATCTATATTTGTAAGTAATCATGATTTGTTGTTTTCCTATTTTAGGAACGCTTTTATTTTTAGTGGCAACTTATTCTTGTTGCTGTCATCTGAAATCTGTCTGAAGACAGCAATCAGAATTGTTTAAAAGGCTCTCTTCTATTTCTTTCTTCCACTTAGTTTCCTCTGGGGTCAATATCTTGGTTTTTAATCTTGATGCTTCATGCTCTTGTTACTCCTCAAATATTTGATGACCCTGATTGTCGATTCATAATTTTAATGAAACGGTTAGAATGATATAGAAGGTGGTATAGATTTACTTGGGGACTAGAGCAAGCCTCCTTCCGGACTGACAGGCAAACTGTGGCATTCTGTAGATGAGCATGGGCATTTATAAACAGGCAGATCTACCCTTTGGGTTGGATGAAGATCAAACAATAAGCTTCAGCCATCGTTGAGTGTTATTTGCTGAAGCCAGCAAAAATATGTACTGAAAACAGAGCACGCAAGAGTGCTTAGTAAAATTCACTAGAAGGCCAGGCATGGTGGCTCATGCCTGAAATCTCAGCCCTTTGAGAGGCAGAGGCAGGAGCATCATTTGATGCCAGGAGTTCAAGACTAGCTTGGGCAAGATACTGAGATCCCATCTCTACCAAAAAATTCAAAAAATTAGCTGGGGATAGTGGCACACACTTGTACTCCTAGCTACTCAGGAGGCTAAGGCGAGAGAATTCCTTGAGCCCAGGAGTTTGAAGCTGTAGTGAGCTGTGATTGTGCCACTGCACTCCAGCCTGAGTGACAGAGGGAGACTCCATGTCTAAAATAAAATATAAAAATTCACTGGAATGTGGAAATTTCTTTTCCCACTCCCTTCTGATTGGTTGATTGATTGGATGCTTGACTTGTTGGATGGGAATCTGCCTGACTGTTACGGTGTCCCAAGCTTTCTGGGCACTGCTCTACTTGTTTTTTTGGCTCAAGACCCACCTTTGGAATCAATGAGGTATTTTTTCCACATTATTTAAGGCAAGGGTTCTTGCTGATTGTACACTGGGGGCGATTATGGCAGCCCATTATTCCTTGTGACAGAGAAGTTAGATGGCCCATAGCATTTTAAAAAGATTTTTACTATAAGTTCTGGGATATATGTGCAGAACATGCAGGTTTGTTACGTAGGTATACATGTGCCGTGGTGGTTTGCTGCACCGATCAACCCGTCGTCTAGGTTTTAAGCCCCGCATGCACTAGGTATTTGTCCTAATGCTCTCCCTCCTCTGGCCCCCTACCCCGACAGGCCCTCATGTGTGATGTTCCCCTCCCTGTGTCCATGTGTTCTCATTGTTCAACTCCCACTTATGAGTGAGAACAGGACCATAACATTTTAAATAGTGACTCCTCTGGTTGAGTGTCCCTGGATTCCCATCTTTGCTGACTTGGAGCTTGGGTGTCTGCCTTGGCTCTGTCTTCAGCAGCCCTCCTCTAGACCCATACTGGACTCCACATTTTTAGCTTTAGTTACTCAGTATCTACCGTCCCTTCTCTGTAGCATCTTCCAGAAGTTTCTCAACATTACTGATACCATCCTTCCATGCTTTCCAGACTGTTATAAAGTCATTTCATTGGAATTTTAGGAGACAGTATATAGTCACTCCCACTATTTGGAACTAGAAGTTTTCAGTACATTTTAAATGTATAATACCCACCTATATGCAAACACCACTATGTACCAGTTGCTGTGCCCAGGCCTGACTGTGCTCATTTAGTCTTCATGACAAATTTATTTTATTTTATTTTTTGAGACAAGGTCTCACTCTGTTGCCCAGGCTGGAGTGCAGTGGCACAATCATGGCTCATTGCAGCCTCAGATTCCCAGGCTCAGATGATCCTCCCACCTCAACCTCCTAAGTAGCTGGAACCATAGGAACACGCTACCATGCCCAACTAATTATTATTACTTGTATGTGTGTGTGGAGACAGGTTCTCGCCATGTTGCCCAAGCTGGTCTCAAACTCTGGCCTCAAGAGATCTTCCCACCTTAGCTTCCCAAAGTGCTGGGATTACAGGCGTGAGCCACCATGCCCAGCCCACAACAATTTTATGAATTTTCCCAGCCCTGTTTTACAGATGAAAAAACTGAGGCTCAACCAGGTTAAGTAAGTTACTCAACATCATGCAATAGTTAGCACTGAACCTGAGTTTCACTCATTCGGTTACCACATTCACATCTAATAAGTGTTCTGATGATATAGCAGAGCCCCAACAGGTACCATCTGAAGAACAAACAGGGATAAATCCAAGTTCCTTATTCTCTGTTTTTATTTTATTGATACATGAATTAAATAGAGAATTCACTTTTGTGGTCTAAGAAAAACCAACAGAGAACTCTGGGGCATTCTGTGTTTGCAAAGACATTATTTCCATTCTAGACATGTGCTTTCTCGCACAGCTGTAAGGGAGAAATGAAAAATACAATAGCTGCAGACCAGGCGTGATTCCCATGTAGACTGTGCAGAGAAAACTATGATTAAATGAAAAGATTCTCATTTTCCATATATGAAAAAAATACCCGTAGGAAAGTGTGTGTCAGTATCCTTCACTAAGAAATTGAGGAAACTCATGTAGAGCATAAAATGTGATTAGATGTCCACTGAATTGACAGGCACCCTTCATTGCTTCATAAATGTGCTCAGATCTCAACCAGTTTGCTGTTTGTGACACTCTGTAGACAGGTAAATGTCTAGCTAGTTGACATATTCACGGACACAAGTTTCTATTTTTTTCATGACAAGCATCTCATCATTATGGCAAAAGAAAATAAATTAGTAACAATGATGACATTTTATATATTACGTGTCATAATGATATAATAATTACTCATTGTAATTAATAATAAATTAATGATTTTGCACCTTCTGATGGGCAGATACAGTGCTCAAATTCTCCATAGAAAAGACATTCACATTTTTAAAGAAAAAAATGTATAATTATGTCATTATTAATTTTTAATGTTCATCACTTAGTAATTATCATCTTTAGATGACTAAAGACTGACATTTTGGGCATGTTTAAGCACCGAATTTTGACATAAACATGTCATTCACCAGATGTGTGTCCTTGTGTGATACCTATCTTCTCAGAGCCTTCATTTCTTCACTTGCACAATGAGGATAATATATTTTGCAGAGAGGTGGAAAGGATGAGAGGTATAACCTCTAAAGCATAATATAGTGCCAGATGCAGTTGCCCTGGAGATGGTAGGTATTAGGATAATTTGTTACACTTACCAATTTCGGCTCAACAAACCACCCCAAACTTAGAGGTGTAAAGCAGACCATTTTATTATGGTTGCAGGTTCTGTGGGTCAGGAATTCTGAGAGTCCACAGCAGGGCTAGCTTGTCTTAGCTCCATGATGTCTGTGACCTCAGCTGGGAAGACTTGAGCAGCCAGGGGTGACCCAAACAGCAAGAAACTGGGCTCATCTGGAGGGTTTTTCACTCTTGCTTGGCCCCTCGGCTGAGCTAGGACTGGCGTTGATGAGACCCCCTTCTACAGCCCCTCCGGGTGTCCTGGGCTTCTACTATCAAGGCAGCTGGGCTTCCAGAAGGAATGTCTGGAGAGTGAATGTTCTGAGAGGCCCAGATAGATGGCTTTTGATGGTCTGACTTCCAGAGTCACATGGTGGCATCCACCACAGCCATCACAAGGCTGGTCATGTTCAAGGGGATGGGACACAGACCCCACTTCTTAGTGGGAGAAGTGCCAAAGAATAGGAGGCCATCACCATCATTATCATTACACTGTGAATATGTTTCTTGAATATGAAAAAGAAAGTTTTTCATCATCCAACAGGAATTAAGTGAATATTTGCTTCAAGAACTTATGCAGTTGGCTGGATGCAGTGGCTCACACCTTTAATCCCAGAACTTTGGGTGGCTGAGGTGGGAAGATCACTTGAGGCCAGGAGGTGGAGACCAGCCTGTGCAACATAGCAAGAGCTCAGCCCCACAAAAAATAAAAATAAAAATAAAAAATTAGCCAGCCATGGTGGTACACACCTGTAGCCCCAGCTACTCAGGAGGCTGAAGTGGGAGGATTGCTTGAGCCTAGGGGTTTGAGGCTGCATTGAGTCATGATCACACCACTGCATTCCAGCCTGGGTAACAGAGCAAGACCCTGTCAAAAGAAAAAAAAAAAGTTATGTAGTTGCCCAGAGCAGGAACATTAATAATGAGAATGAGTTTCAGTCCCCAATACATAATGTAACACGAGATTTTTTTTTTCATTCTGTACCTCTGAACAACAAAAAGATGTGTTCCTTTGTAATGCTTTTTTATATATGTAGAGATGGAGTTTCACCATGTTGGCCAGGCTGGTCTCGAACTCTTGGCCTCAAGCGATCCACCTGCCTTGGCCTCCCAAAGTGCTGGGATTACAGGTGTGAGCCACCGTGCCCAGCCTTCTAATGCATTTTTAACATTGAGAATAGAAGTATGAGGGATGCCTTTTTTTCCTCGTGCTTGACATGAAGTAAAAGCAAGTTTTGCCTTCACTAAAGTGTTTAGTTCTCATAATCCCTTTACATTCTTACTTGCCTTTACCTTTAAATTAAAACAAAACAAAAAAACAGTTGTCATCTACCTGTAGAGCGGTGGTTCTCAAACTTTAATGTGCAATAGAATCACATGGAAAGCTTGCTAAACACAGATTAGTGGGCCCCAGAGTTCTGAGTCCATAATTGTGTTCAAGACCAGCCTAGGCAACATAGTGAGACTTCATCTTTACAAAACATTTTTTAAATTATCCCGAAATGATGGTGCACGCCTCTAGTCCCATCTTCTCGGGAGGCTGAGGTGAGTGGATCACTGGAGCCCAGGAGCTCGGGACTGCTGTGAGCTACGGTCGTGCCACTGCACTCCAGACTGGGCAACACAGCAAGACTCTGTCTCTAATAATAATAATTTTGAGGTGGGGCCCAAGAATTTTTATTTTCAGTAAGAAGTGTCTGGGTGATGCTAGTCTGAAGACTCACGCTTTGAGAACCACTGTTTCAGAGAAAATGTAGAACCAAACCCAAAGCTTAGCTTTGATCTCACCAAATTACTCAACTATGCAAACCTGCAAGAGCTTTTAAGTGTCTGGTAATCACTTATGAGATTTATGTACTAACTATCAGAGCAACAGCAACAATGATAGAAACTACAACTGCTGTCACCACTTACTGAGTGTTTAACACACATCAGACATTTGGCAAGCACTTTGCACACATTATTTTATGGAATCCTTCCTTACAAAACCCACTGACATATTCCCATTTTATAGATGAAGAAACTAAGGTCATACTATGGCTAAGTTTCCCAACATCCACAGCAAATGAAAAGCCAAACCCATGTCTTTCAGAATCCAAAATCCTTGTTCGTGCTCTTAACAGCAATATTCTCCCCATCGTCTCAGGTGGCCAAGAAGAAGCAACTCTTCATCCCGAGAGAAGTAACAGTCTCTCTTCTTTGGCTCCTTATTATTTTATTTATTCCTTTTATAAAATTATTGTTACATAGTATAGTGCTAAGTTATTTTTATGTCTGTCACCCTCTTTAGACTTTGAACTTTATTCATTCATTTAATAAATATTCAAGGTATGAATTCTAGCAATGATCTAACAGAGAGTTTGCATTCCGTAAATGCTTCTGGAGCTAATGAATGAATGAAATCAAAAGGGAAAATCATGTCAGAAAACCTTGACCCGTCACTGTGTAGATGAACGAGTTTCTGTGAAATGAACAAGTGATTGTTATGTATATATGTTCGTGGGTTTCCTATTTCTCTAGGTCACACCAGACTAAGGTACAATTGGGAAACATTAGGTTGGTACAAAAGTAATTGCAGTTTTCACAATTAAGAGTAATGGCCAAAACCACAATTACTTTTGCACCAACCTAATATAATAGTAACTAAATAATAGCCACTGGTCCCGCCATCCTTGGTGGAGTCTCTGCAACCCCCGCTCATCAGCTCTTTCTGGCTTCTGCCTGCTCCTGTTCACAGAGTCCTGGATGCTTCTCAGTCACTGCCCTGTGCAAAAGATTTCATCATTCCTGTTGCACCTTCTGTGGCTCCCAGTGGCAGGACAGGCGTGTCCCCACAGGCTTATGCACTGCTTCTGGGGTTGCCTGGATTTGACCCCTCCTGAGGTGGCAGTGTCTGCCTTCCTCTGACCTCTGTGCAACTGCTGCGGGCTGAGATGTTACTCTAGGCACTTCCAACATCAACCACAAAACAGAGACCTGTGCTTTTGACTTCTGTTAGGGTCTCAAAAGGTAGTTCTTTTCTTCTTCTTTTTTTTTTCACTTTATAAGCTTTTTAATTTTTTTAACTTTTTGACTCTTGAAATAAGACAGCTGAAAAACACATACATTGTTCAACTGTACAAAAATATTTTTATATCCTTATTCTATTTATCTAAGTGTTTTCTTTCTTTCTTTCTTTCTTTCTTTCTTTCTTTCTTTCTTTCTTTTTTTCTTTCTCTCTCTCTCTCTCTTCCTTTCTTTTTTTTTTTTTTGATACAGAGTCTCACTTTGTTGCTCAGGCTGGAGTGCAGTGGCGTGATCTCAGCTCACTGCAACCTCCGCCTCCCCGCTCAAGCCGTTCTCCCAACCTCAACCTCCTGAGTAGTTGGGATGACAGGCGTGAACCACACACCCAGCTATTTTTAGTAGAGAATGGGTTTCAACATGTTGGCCGGGCCAGTCTCAAACTCTCAACCTCAAGCGGTCCGTCTGCCTGGCCTCCCAAAGTGCTGGGATGACAGGCGCGAGCCACCGCGCCCGGCCAATATAAGCGTTTTCTATTTTTTAATTCTTTTTTTAACTTCCTATTTCTATTTTTATTTTTCAACTTTGATTTAAGATTCATTGGGTACATGTGCAAGTTTGTTACCTGGGTATATTGTGTGATGCCAAGGTTTGTGGTACAGATGATCCCATCATCCAGGTACTGAGCACAGTCCTGAGCATTAAACCCAGCAGTCAGTCTTTCAACCTTTCCTCTCCTCCCTCCTTCCCCACTCTAGTGGTCCCCAAGGTCTATTGTCCCCATCTTTATATCCATGAGTACCCGATTTTTAGCTCCTAATTATAAGTGAGAACATGCAGTATTTGATTTTCTGTTCCTGTGTTAATCCACTTAGGACTTTACTTTTTTTAAATCCTTTTCCCTTTTATTTCAACTCACGATCTCCCCTTCCTCACTAACTACAACCAAGAACAACCCCAACCAACTACAACACAGGGGCCAGGTGGTTTCTCTGGTGGGGAAAGGATGGGGCAAGTGGCAGGGACCCTAGTCAGGAGACTGTTGGATCTAATAGTCCCTGACTCACAATGTTCCACTTAACGATTTTCCACTATATGATGGTGCAAAAGCAATACACATTTAGTAGAAACTGTATTTCAAAGACCCATACAGCCATTCTGTTTTACACTTTCAATAAAGTATCCAGTGAATTACTTAAGATGTTCAACACTTTATTATAAAATAGGCTCAGGCCAGGCACAGTGGCTCACACCTGTAATCCTAGCACTTTGGGAGGCCAAGGCAGGTGGATCGCCTGAGGTCAGGAGTTCGAGACCACCCTGACCAATATGGTGAAACCCCATTGTTACTAAAAGTACAAAAAATTAGCCGGGCATGGAGGCAGGCGCCTGTAATCCCAGCTACTCGGGAGGCTGAGGCAGGAGAATCCCTTGAACTCAGGAAGCAGAGGTTGCAGTGAGCTGAGATTGCACCACTGCCCTCCAGCCTAGGCGACAGAGCAAGACTCCGTCTCAAAATAAATAAATAAATAAATAGGCTCATTAGATTATTTTGCCCAAATATAGGCTAGGGTAAGTTCTGAATACATTTAAGGTAGGCTATATTAAGCTACAGTGTGTGGTAGGTTAGGAAATGCATTTTCGACTTAGGGATATTTTCAATTTGCGGTGGGTTTTTCTGGACATAGTCCCATTGTAAGTTGAAGAACGACCATAATATTCCACGCAATAGTCTACCATCCTGCTTCTCTCCAAAGCCATGATCAGAGTCACTAACCTCAGCCTGTGTCCTTGCCCATCATCTCTCACCAACCCCAGCCTGTGTCCTTGCCCATCATCTGTCCAGGCATCTGGGGTAGCTCCATGATTACTGCAGTTCCAACGGCTTCATGATATTAAGAGTAACACTTACTGAACTTTCAGTTCTAAGCCGGAGCCTCCTCTAAGAACTTCACATGCATTAACTTATCAGATTCTCACCTTGACCTCATGAAACAGCTTATCATCACACCTTTTCTAAAGATAAAAAAAAAACTAAAGCACTGAGAGGTTAAATAATTTGCCCAAGATTACACAGCCAATAAGTATCAGGGCTGGGTTTTGAACTCCGTCTTCACCTCTGGACAAGGGTTTTGGCTGCACCATGTGGCTCAGTGGTCCTCTAGACTGAAGCCCACCTAGATGGCCCCACATATCACAAGGGATATGTGCACAAAATAGAGACCCCCACCCTGCACATGCGGCTCATTCTGCAAGATAATTTTGGAGAGAAATCTTAGCTATTACTTTCTGTTTTATGTTAACAAATGAATCATTCTGAATGTGGGAGGTAAAGACTCAGTTCTTTCTTGCTTCCAAATAAGAGAGTGAAAAATATTGTCCGTAGCATCTTTGAGGAGAAAGAGAGAATATTTACTAAGAAATGCAGGAAAGAATTAAAACTGGATTGTCACTGAAAAATCATAAATGGTAGCTCAGATTTGTCTGATATAAATTTTTTTCTATGGTATGGATCACCCAATGTATTGTGGACATACAGACTGTCACAGAAATGACCATAAATCCTTCCTTCCAAACAGAGAGAAATAAACGGCACTTTGGGACCTGCACTGTTTGAGCTTTTTTTTTTCTTTTTTTTGAGGCGGAGTTTCCCTCTCGTTGCCCAGGCTGGAGTGCAGTGGTGTGATCTTGGCTCACTGCAACCTCCACCTCCCGGGTTCAAGCAATTCACCTGTCTCAGCCTCCCAAGTGGCTGGGATGACAGGCACGTGCCACCATGCCTGGCTTATTTTTTATATTTTAGTAGAGATGGGGTTTCCCCATGTTGGCCAAGATGGTCTCTATCTCCTGACCTTGTGATCCGCCCGCCTCGGCCTCCCGAAGCGCTGGGATTACAGGCATGAGCCACCACGCCCGACCTGTTTGAGCTTATTCATGCAAGCTTTAGCACACTTGACTGGGATCTTTACTAACAGCTCCAATCCTCTGGGGTTTTCGGTGACAGGTGCAGAACATTGACCAAGATGGGCAGGGGCTGTAGGGGGAAGAAAAATAGAAAATCCTTCACCCCACAGAAAAGCAAGAGTTGGTTGATAGTTCCAGTTTTATCCTTGAGCCACACTGCATATAATTTTTCTGCACATGAGAACATCTGGCTCAGATCATCGTGTGTTGAAAAGAAGAGCAAGCTACACATTTTCAACAATAAAGTTGATTAAATTATAGTGTAGTGCATCCACAGGAAAGAGGCTTGGAGCCATGAAAGTGGCTTTGGAAGAATGCTCAACAATAGAAAGGAAAGCATTTTACAATTGCTATGGTTTGTGTGGACCCACCTTCTCCTCATGTCTTTATCTCTATTTCCCACCCATTTCTGAAGGCATTCAGTTTGGCTTCCACCCTCAACACTCCTGCACTGATAACCAGGGAGGGTATCTGTGCAGTTAAAGCCAAAGGTCATGTTTTTTCATTTTCATCTTGAGAACATTCAGTATCCTCATCGTGTTTGTTTCATTTATTCATTCACTCATTCATTCATTCATTCATTCATTCATTCATTCATTTACATTTTCTTTTGGACTTTGGGGATGATGCATTAAATGTTAAAAAAGATCTTGGCCAGGCGCAGTCAAGATCACACCTATAATCCTAGCATTCTGGGAGGCCAAGGCCGGCAGATCACCTGAGGTCAGGAGTTCGAGACCAGCCTGGCCAACATAGTGAAACCCCATCTCTACTAAAAATACAAAAATTAACCAGTCGTGATGCCACGCATCTGTAGTCCCAGCTACTCAGGAGGTTGAGGCAGGAGAATCACTTGAACCTGGGAGGCAGAGGTTGCAGTGAGCTGATATCGCCCCACTGCACTCCAACCTGGGCGATGGAGGGAGACTCCGTCTCAAAACAAGAAAAAAAAAAAAAAGAAAGATATTAAGAGATAACAGCATACAGTTATTCATAGAGGTACGTATCATTTCTTCTTAGGATTACGAATAAAGTGTGTCTTCGCTTCTTTACATTGACAATACAAAGATTCTAAGGCATATGGAACATGCTAGGACACTCAACTCTTTGTTAAGCACTTAGTCTTGTTCCTTACAACTTTTAAAGCTCACAACATGATTTTTAGGTTTATCAAAGAATGTTATGAATGTTTCTACATTTCTTGGTTTCTCATTATTGAATTATATATTGCTGGAAGTTTAACAATTTCTCTTGAATTCCAACAGGAAGCATTTGCTAGGTAGGCATTTGGTACCTGATGGATAATCTTTCATGATGGATAAATCTGCCACATCAATCTCTCTTGACTTTGAAAATTAAAATCGGGGTGCTTTGGGAATTTCTGCTCTCTTTATTGGCTGTCCTGTCCTGTGAACAGCCGTCTTCTCTAAATGGTATAATAACTTTGCATTTCAGCACTGTCTCATTGTGAGTCTTTTTGAAAGCTTTTAAAATGATGTTGTGTGATCCAAATTTAAATTAAGAGTTAAGCAGTGTGTTCTACCACCAATGCAAATAACTCAACTGAATGACAATTGGATTCTGCTTCACTCATTTGCACATAAATGGTTGAGGCAAAGTACGTCGTAGGTGACCCCCGTTGGTGGCTGCCAAATTTCATAGTCTACTGTGTGAATCGTCATGATTTCAGAAGCACTAAAATATAGAAACATACATTCTTGGCCGGGCGCAGTGACCCGTGCCTGTAATCCCAACACTTTGGGAGGCTGAGGTGGGCAGATCACGTAAGACCAGGAGTTTGAGACTAGCCTGGCCAACATGGTGAAACCCCGTCTCTACCAAAAATACAACAGTTACCCGGGTGTGGGGGTGCATGCCTGTAATCCAAGCTACTTGGGAGGCTGAGGCATGAGAATCGCTTGAATACTGGAGGCAAGGGTTACGGTGAGCCGAGATCACACCACTGCACTCCAGCCTGGGTGACAGAGCCACCCTGTCTCAAAAAAGAAAAGAAAGAAAAGTATGTTCTTGAATATAAGAAACACGTTGCCACTATTTCTCCTTTTGGTTTCAGCAATTTTTAAAAATGTTCTGCAGCAATTTATGGATTTATTTTGCAATTAGAAACAACTCACAAAACG
Source organism: Theropithecus gelada (assembly GCF_003255815.1). Classification (NCBI taxonomy): domain Eukaryota; kingdom Metazoa; phylum Chordata; class Mammalia; order Primates; family Cercopithecidae; genus Theropithecus; species Theropithecus gelada. Next base: position 23,344,352 of record NC_037677.1, on the reverse strand, counting down.
ACCACCAGTTCTAGCGTAGGCTGTGGTAGATTGAGCCTTTCAGAGAGTGCAGAAAGTGGTAGTTTCAGCTCTCCAGTGGCTGTATCCTGCCTTCTAAGCAATGCCTGGAATTTGTGCTCTGCCTAGGGCTGAAGCCCAAACCTCAATGGACATGCCTGGTTTTCATTACTCCAGTAATAGGCAAGTTCATGACTTCATTGCTTGGAATCTTTAGCAAATATCCCCTCTGTGCTCCTGGAAGTTAAAAAGCCATTTGACACCAAAATTTTAATGCTAAGTAAAAGAATTTTACTAATCGCCCAGGAAAATCTTCCTTGCACTAGAAAATGTTCATCCTCCAGTTGATGTTAAATGTTCTCTCCACAAAAATAATCACTGAGGTAAAGCATTTGTTAATTAGCTAGAACTAAGCATTCAACAATGTATGCATACTTCAAAACATCCTCTGTTTCACATGATAAATACATATAACTGGATCTGTTGGCTTAAAAAAATAAGTTTTTTAAAAAGTAAAAAATAAATTGGCTTCCTTGCTGAAGCAAAATGAAAAATTGAGTCTAAAATATTTTAAGTTTCCCCGCTTCCTCCTTCTTCATTTTCAACTTGGAGTTGGAAGGAGAGAAAAGATTAATTTTTCTAAATCATTGCTCAAAATCTTGTGATTACCAGAAAAGTTCCACTTCAGCCTGTTTATTAAGCAAGACATCTAGACCCAGGCATCTGTTTGCATCTCCTTTTCAACAAAGCTAAAGGTAGGTCTCAAGGCCATGGCCAGATGGACCTTGGCTTAACATTAACTGTTCTAGAGGGGAAACGCCATCATATCTATGAAGACATAACCCAGTTTTAGAAGTTTCTAGAAGCAGTGATGTGACAGACACCCCCCTCCTTTGAGATGAGAACGTGGCTCTATGAAAGCAGGTTTCTGTTTGACTCTCGCTGATGTGTCTGTGTCTTCCCTTGTTTTTTCTTTTCTTTTCTTTCTGTTTTTGTTTTGTTTTGTTTTTTTGAGATAGAGTCTCACTCTGTCATCCAGGCTGGAGTGCAGTGGTGCAATCTCGGTTCACTGCAACCTCCGCCTCCTGGGTTTAAGCAATTCTCCTGCTTCAGCCTCCCGAGTAGCTGGGATTACAGGCACCTGCCACCACGCCCAACTAATTTTTATATTTTCATTAGAGACGGGGTTTTGCCATGTTGACCAGGCTGGTCTTGAACTCCTGACCTCACGTGATCTGCCCACCTGGGCCTCCCAAAGTGCTGAGATTACAGGCCTGAGCCACTGTGCCTGGCCTTCCCCTGCTTTTTCTTTGTGTGGATTTGAATACATGTCAGATGTGCTGTGTGGGTCTAAGTGAATGTTCCACCTGTGTTTTTCCTTCACACAGTCCCAGGCCCTGATATGTTGTCTATATGACTTACTTTCTGGAGCAGACAGGAACAGTGTAATGAAAGAGATCAGACTTGGGTTTATCCCATCCGGCAACGGATGTCCTGTGTGATCTTGGGCATGTCATTCGAACTCCTGACCACAAGCTCCTCATCTAAGAAAGTAGTGATATTATCTACCCCCACAAGGTTTCTATGAGATTTAGACCAGATAATATATCAGCAGTACACAGGAGAGGTAATATTTTTTTTCCTTTGCATAGTCTTTTCCTGCAACTGCTTTTCATTCTGCTCTTCTTCCTTCTTCCCCTTCTCTGTTTTTTGTTCATTTGTTTTGTTTTGTTTTTTAACCCAGGTCGAGTCAATTTCAAAGGCTTGTTCTGCTTCTTTTTTTCTCCAGCTTTTCATTTTGAAAAGTTTCAAACCTTACACCAGTGTGGTGGTTCATGCCTAAAATCCCAGCACTTTGGGAGGCCAAGGCAGGTGGATCGCTTGAGGCCAAGAGTTCAAGACCATCTTGGGCAACACAGCAAGATCCTGTCTTTATGAGAAAAAAAAAATATTTTTTGAGAGAGAGTCTCCCTCTGTGGCCCAGGCTAGAGTGCAATGCCACAATCGCAGCTCAATGCAACCTCCTCCTCCCGGGTTCAAGCTATTCTCCTGCCTCAGCCTCCCGAGCAGCTGGGATTACAGATGCCTGCCACCACGCCTGGCTAATTTTTATATGTTTAGTAGAGACAGCATTTCACCATGTTGGTCAGGCTGGTCTCAAACTAAAAATTTTTTAAATTAGCTGGGCATTGTGGTGTGCACCTGTAGTCCCAGCTACTTGGGAGGCTGAAGCAGGAGGATCACTTCAAATCAGGAGTTCAAGGCTGCAGTGAGCTAAGATTGCACCACTGCACTCCAGTCTGTGTGACAGAGCAAGACCTTGTCTCAAAAAAAAAAAAAAAAAAGAAGAGAAAAAAGAGAGAGAAAGGAAACAGAAAAGAAAGGAAAAGAGAAAGTTTTAAAACTTAAAAAAAGTAAGAATCATGTAAGGGACATGCATGTACCCTTCATCAAGATTCACTCATTGTTTACATTCTGCCACATTCTTACTTTATTTTTTTCACCATTTATCTCTTAAGAGAAAGACATTCTGTCCAAGTTGCACAATGCGTGTATTACAGTACAATGATCACATCCAGTAAATGTACATGATTTAATACTATATTCTGGTATATAGTCCATATTCAACTTTTCCAATTATCCAAAAATGTCCACTTTTCTTTTTTTATTTTTATTTATTTATTCTTTTTGAGATGGGATCTTGCTGTGTTACCCAGGCTGAAGTGCAATGGCGCAATCTCAGCTCACTGCAACCTCCGCCTCCCAGGTTCAAGCGATTCTTCTGCCTCAGCCTCCCGAGTAGCTGGGATTACAGGCATGTGCCAGCATGCCTAGCTAATTTTTGTATTTTTAGTAGAGGCGGGGTTTCACCATATTGGCCAGGCTGGTCTTGAATTCCTGACCTCAGCTGATCCACCCGCCTCAGCCTCCCAAAGTGCTGGGATTACAGGTGTGAGCCACGGCGCCCAGCCCTACTTTTCTTAAAGAGTCCAGACCAGTTACTTTGTTCATTTTGCAGGATATTCCTCAGTTTGGATTTAGCTGATCTATTCCTCTTGATTGTGGTAGCAGTATCTCGGAGGTGAGGCTGTGTCCTCAGGGCATCGCATCAGTGGGGTACATGATGTCGCATTGTCGCATTATTGATCATTTTAAGTTTGATCATTTGGTTAAAGTCATGTCCACCAGATTTTCTTTGATAAGTGTTAAGTAATAGTTTTCATATAGTTTTAGTTCTGAGTCTTGTTGTGCATTTCGAGGTCATATTCTCATTTTTTCACCTACCCCGGAGTTTGACTTTGCAGAGTGGAATGATACTTCAAGTGAATACCATGTTCTCCAACCATCTTTCACCTAATGGACTATTCATTCATTGCTTATTCTTGCCACCCACCACGGTGGTTGTAGAATTGTGTCTTTTTTAAAAAAATTCTATCATTGTCTCTTCTACGGCTCTCCCTTAAGCTGTTAACCTACTCGGCAAATACTTTTGAAGATTTTTCATGACCAAGGTAGGCACTATGCTTAGCAACACACACAAAGGCGAATCAGACAGCCTCGACCCCTGCCCCTGTGGAGCTTGAGTGAATATAGCATGTTTTTAATTTTTTTGAGTCAAGGTTTCACTCTGTCACCTGGACTTGAATGCAGTGTTAGATCACAGCTCACTGCAACCTAAAACTCCTGGGTTCAAGTGATCCTCCCACCTCAGCCTCCCAAGTAGCTAGGTGCATGCCACCTCATCCAGCTAACTTTTTAAAATTTTTTGTAGAGACTGTATCATGCTGTGTCGCCCAGGCTAGTAGTTTTTTAAATGTATCTATTTACTTAACAAATATTCACTCAGAGTCTATCATGTATTTATATTGTTCTATTTACTGAGAATCCAACAGTGAACAAAAACAGATCCCTGCCCTCACGGGGCTTACACTCTAGTTGATGAGCGGGAAGAGAGTATAATTAGAGAAAGCCTAGGTGGTAGAAAGAGTTGATTTTGAAATAGGTCAGAGCTCATTAATGAGGAGACATTAAAGCAAAGACCTAAAGGCAGTGAGAGAGCAGCTGTTTGGGTAAGTGGGGAACAGGTGTTCCAGGCAGAGAGAAAAGCATGAGCGAATGCATGCTCACAGGGTTCGAGTTACAGCTGGGAGGCTTGTGTGAGCAGAGCACAGAGATAAAATCCAATGGGCCAGTGATTGCCGGGGCGGGAGGGTGGAGGCAGTTGAGAAGGTAGCTGAATGTGTGAGTTAGAAAGAGGCATTTGAGGCCAGGTGTGGTGGCTCATGCCTGTAATCCCAGCACTCTGGGAGGCCAAGGCAGGTGGATCACTTGAGGTCAGGAGTTCACGACCAGCCTGACCAACATGGTGAAACCCCGTCAGTACTAAAAATACAAAAATTAGCTGGGCATGGTGGCGCATGCCTGTAATCCAGCTACTTGGGAGGCTGAGGCAGGAGAATCACTTGAACCTGGGAGGCGGAGCTTGCAGTGAGCCAAGATCACTCCACTGCACTCCAGCCTGGGCAACAGAGTGAGACTCCGTCTTAAAAAAAAAAAAAAGAAAGAAAGAAAAGAAAAAGAGGCGCTTGGGTTGGAGATGTGCTTTGGGGGTTGGCAGCATATGTATGGTATTTAAAGCCCTAAGAGCACCTAGGGAGTGGGTGTAGACCAAGGCTGAAGAGAAAGTGGTCAGGAAGGATGAGGAGGAACCCACGGAGAAGCCTGGAAGGAGAAGCTGATGAGGTAGATAGGGATGGAACCAGAATCTCTGGGGCCTGAATCTTACACAATTTTGGGAGGCTTCCTTTTAAAAAGAAGGGATTTTTTTAACCTTGGGATGGGAGATGAGGTTTCCCTTTAAAAAATACAAAATTATCAATGAAAAATTAAGGACAAGAGGGAATATTTATTTAGAGCCAGAAAGGAAATCACAATGAATTGCCAATTTTTATATAACAAACCTGCACATGTACCCCTGAACCTAAAATAATTTTTTAAATAAAATAAAGAAAAATATTTAAAATCATGGCTAGGGTAGGAGACAGCGATAATTTATAAAGCGTATTTGTTATTAATCACTAGAGATCACTGAACCCAAAAAGACTTTACTGTGATACTTTACTGTGAAAAAATAGTTTTCACTGCCTAAAATGAAACTCTTTATTTTCCAGTATTATTAAAATATGCAGACATTTGAAAAAAACACTCAAAATAAAAATTGACAAATAACCATAAACATCTAAAAAGCAACATTGCAATCTTTGTGATGATTAAATAACTTGCTGATGTGTTTTTCCTATACTTTTGGTTGCATATTCTTTTATCTTCTCTTCCTATAGGGCATACAATTTTCTGTAGGTGATAGATGATTTGGTGTTTCCTCCAGCATGGCTGTTCAAACTTAATTTTTAGGACTGAGAGTTGAGAAGAAGTTGACTTCCGTTTGACAGCTCTAGATGGTAATGCCCCCTCTGTAACTTCCTCTGTGGTTTCTAACTCTGGCGGTGCTTCTTGCCAGGCAACAAGGCCTCAGAGAAGTGCAGCTTTTGTTCTTACTAACATGGCACCCCATGGCATCCAATGGCCAGGCGACAGCTGGACTGCTTGGCCAGGACCACAGAACCATCAGTTCCCACCACCCTTCCAACTCCTGGGCTGGGACTGGGGGTGACATAAGGTAGCCAGGAAGCTTGGATCAAGGCGACCCCCGGGCAAGGAACGGAGCAGCGTTTCCTTCAGACCTTCTCCTTGGCATGGGACGTGAGATCTAATGTCTATGAAATGCATCATGGGAGGGCTTTTGCTGGACTCCAGGTAAAGTGGAGAGAGTGCTGGCAGTCACCTGGTCCCACTCCAAGACCTAGGAACTCCTACCCAGGTGACCTCCCAGCAAGAGAACAGTGTTGTGTGCTGCTGCTGGGGTGCCAGAGGAGACATGCGGCATCAGAAGGGTCCTGCAAGTGAGAAGCCCTGAAATGTAAGCTTCTTTATTGGCTTCAAGGTACATTGGCCTCTGTGAGGAGGAAAACCAGGAAAGAAAACTATCAAGAAAGCCAAGTGAAGAAAATATTTCCAGGAGGGAGTGATCAATAATATTAAAGGCTGTATAAGGTGCTGACTGTGAACCAACCATTGGATTTCACAACAGAGAGATCATTGGTAATCTCTTTTTTCAAAATAACTTTAATACTGGAATGCTTGAGCTTCTTTTTTTTTTTTTTTTTTTTTTTTGTAAACGTAGGATTTCGCCATGTTGCCCAGGCTGGTCTTGAACTCCTGGGCTCAAGTGATCTGCCTACCTTGACCTCCCAAAGTGCTGGGATCCCAGGCATGAGCCACCGCACCCCCCAGGTTGTTGGTAATCTTGACATACAGTTTGGTGACATAGTGCAAGCAAAAGTCCAGTTGGGGTAGATTCATGAGAAAAGAGAGACAAGTAGGGGAGAGTGAATAGATCCAACTATTTACAGGACTTTTGTTTCTAAAAAAAAATGTTCGTGATTTTTATTTATTAACACAACATGATAAATACAATATTTTCTATTTGCGTCTCTTCAAATAATTCTAAATTGCATTGTCCCTCTGGTTTTAGGTCACAGTGGGTTCTATGTATGAAAGCAGTTCCCCATTCCTTATATAAACACTCAAAGTAGAAAAAAAAAAAGGGGAACTTAAAATAATCTAGAGACTTGGCACTCTTTCCAACCCATGGGCATCCAAGTGAAACTAGTCTACAACTTGTCTCCCAGAGCTGGAGGCCAGCCAGACAGAGGGAAGCCAGACAGGGTCTTACTCAGTTCTCTCATTTTTTTTCTAACTGAAGCTTGACCTCGCAGAGTGCCTCCACCTTGTCCCACCCACTTATTTCCAAATTGCTTCAATTTTATGCAAAACATAAATTTTTCACTGACTTTATGCTTTGCATAAAATCACAGCAATTTGGAAACAAGCACATTTTTAAATCGTATCTTTTATTTTTTGTTTTTATTTTTTGATTTTAGAGACAGAGTCTCACTTTGTCACTCAGGCTAGAGTGCAGTGGTGCCATCACAGCTCACTGTAGCCGTGAGCTCTTGGGCTCAAGGGATTCTCCCACCTCAGCCTCCTGAGTAGCTGAGACCACAGGTGCACACCACTATGCCCGGCTAATTTTTTTTAGCACAGGGGATAGAGATGGGGTCTTGCTATGTTGCCCAGGCTGGTCTTGAACTCCTGACCTCAAGTGATCCTCCCACTTCCGCCTCCCAAAGTGCTGGAATTTCAGGTGTGACCCACCACACCTGGCCTAAATCATATTTTTAAAGATGTGGTAGCCCATCTCATTACGTGTGAGTGTGTGTGTGAGAGTGTGTGTGTGTATGGGTGTGGGTGTGTGTGTGTGTCTTTACTGCAAAATTCTAAGACTTTTCAAAGCATTCTCTTAGTATTTTTTTAAATCACTGAAATAAATCATGTCATTTAATGATTAGTTTTTTATTTAAAATGTTATTTACAGGTAACTTTTGCCATGACAATATTGCTTACAAAAGAACCCTGGTGTCTTGGTTGTTCCTTCTATGTGACCCTAGATATGCATATACACATGTCCATATGAATTTTGTTTGTGATTCACTGCATATTAGTCTGAATTGATCATATGACCACAGTCATCGTCCTTTTGATTCAATAACTACTTGCTAGCCTATTAAGATTTTCACTGATCTCAGGGGTACCGTGCAAAGTCGGTTAAGTTGGCCCAAGAGGTTTCTTCATCTTAGTTCTCTGCTGAGTGAATTATTTGATACAATTTGTAACTTTAGAGATGCTTCTGTTTCCTGTTTTATGCCACACAGAAGCCTCGGCTTCCCCTTCCTCCTCCTCCAAACATTGCAAGAACCTTTAACCATATGCTGTGTTATTCTGTGAACCACTTCCTCTTGATAAAACGCTTTCATTGCATTTTGAAAAAATACAACACTGAAGGAATCAGGTAAAATTCAATATTCTAAGTTATTTTCAATCACACTGTACAGGTGATTTCACAGTTTCCACCAGCATTTGCGAGCATCTGAATTCTGCAGTGCATATTTCATCCTAAGTGCAATCCCATTCATAAGCTGTTTTAAATTTTTTCCTCCTCTTTTGTATCTGTAGTTGTAATATGTTGACTGATTTATTTCCTAGAAAAAAAATTGACAGATGGTATTTAATTAAAAAATAATAAAAATATTAAAGTAAATTGATACTTGGAGAGCCTCAGATTTTTTAAACTTATTTCTCATCAATTCCAGTTCTCTTTTAGTTTTGGCAATCTAGTAATAAACTCAAAACACTGTAGGGTAAAAAAAATAGCAGTCCCTGTAACTCCAGCACTTTGGGAGGCCGAGGCGAGTGGATCACCTGAGGTCATGAGTTCGAAACCAGCCTGGCCAACATGGTGAAACCCCTTCTCAAGTGAAAAAAAAAAAAATTAGCTGGGCATGGTGACGGGTGCCTGTAATCCCAGCTACTTGGGAGGCTGAGGCAGGAGAAACGCTTGAACTGGGAGGCGGAGGTTGCAGTGAGCTGAGATCACACCATTGCACTCCAGCCTGAGCAACAAGAGCAAAACTCCATCTCAAAGAAAAAAAAAAGCAGTCAATACTAGGATACAAACATTTTTCTTTAACTATCTTTAACATAGAAAGATGTACAGTATGCAGATAAATTCATTGAAGAGAAGAAATACAGCTGAGGAAAACCCACACAGAAAAATCTTCCAGAAATTTGTTTAAGCCTCCAACCATGTCTGGGATCAATAAATATTCGGTGACTGACTTACGTTGTGTAAACTCGATCGAGTTACTTATCTCTGGATGCCTCAGTTTTCTCATCTAAGAGGAACCTAAAAGTGTTCATTTCACCTAGGGTATGAGGATGGATTTAATCAGTCAATGGACATAATGCACCAGGACAATCCCTGGCACGGAGTGAGAACACCTAATAGTTATCCGCTATTATTTTTATTGTTATCAGGCAGGTAAAGAGCAAGGGGAGATTTCTATCTCTCTCACCCCCAGCCATGCGCAGAAACAATTGATTGAGGAGTTTTATTCTTGGTAGACAGACAGGTAGCAACTTCTCTGGTGAAATACTGAAGACTAATTCTAACCTTCCTGAACTTCATTGACTGTGACTTATTTTAATAATCGGAAAGTCATTTTTATACCTCCTCTGTTGTTTCATTTTTTTGTATTATTTATTTTGAGCCAGGATCTCGCTCTGTTGCCCAGGCTGGAATGCAATAGTACAATCATGAGTCACTGCAGCCTTTAACTTCTGGGCTCAAAGGATCTTCCTGCCTCTGCCTCATGAAGAGCTGGGACTACAAGCGCATGCCACTATGACTGGCTATTTTTTTTATTTTTTGTAGAGATAAGGTCTTGCTTGCAAATATTCTATTTGGTGTTTTCTTTTCATTCTCAGTGCTCTGAAATTTTCATTCGGTTATTCGTATTAGTATTTTAATCCAAGTAAAGACTAAGCGTAACTAAAAATACAGCTGAAAAGGTGAAATTTGCAACCATTCAAATTAGCTTAGACAACCCGTGAGTTTGTAACATCTTAATATGGTGCCATAAGAAAGCAGGGTTTTGACAGATAAGCTCCTTATAAAAATGTAAATAATATGTGTTTCTTCGTTGTATTGACACTTGCTGCCACTGAAAACAACTCTGTAAACCCAAAACTTGATAATTACAAGAAGAAAAAAATCTTAACAACTTTTTTATTTCATGTAGAAGTTGTTAGGACCACTTGTTTGTTTTGTTTTGTTGTGAGGTGGAGTCTTGCTCTGTCGCCCAGGCTGGAGTGCAGCACGACCTCGGCTCACTGCAACCGCCGCCTCCTGTGTTCAAGCGATTCTTGTGCCTCAGACTCCCAAGTAGCTTATAGGCGAGCACCACCACGCCCAGCTAACTTTTTGGTATTTTTAGTAGAGACAGGGTTTCACCATGCTGGCCAGGCCGGTCTCAAACTCCCGACCTCAAGTGATCCACCTGCCTCAGTCTCGCAAAGTGCTGGGATTAGAGGCATGAGCCACCACGCCCAGCCTTGTTTTGAACTTATATGAAAAATAGTGTTTTTTTGTTTTCTGTTTTATTAAAAAATTCCTATTATAAACAATTTTATTATTACATATTTAATTTAATATATAAAATGGTATGCTTTTATGAATAAATCTTTTAGTTTTAAGAGCATCAAATAATCCCTTAATTTAATATCATTCTGCTCAAAATTCAGTTCCTAGCACGAAATTATAACATATTATTGTTATAACAAAGGAGTACTTAAGCATGTTTATGTGTTCACTTTTCGTTCTTACCGATCAGCAAATTTAAAATAAACACATGAAATTAGTTATAGGACATGAATTAAGAAATAATTAAGATAGAAAACACAACGTGTTTTTATTTACTAAATAATGATTAGCCTATTACTTGAAATGTTAACTGGCTTTAGATTGAATTAGAAAAGAAGAAAAGTCATTGATATTGTCACTCAAGTTGCCTCAAGTTGCATGGTAGTTATCAGAATTTTTCTTAAAGCAACTACAATTTTTGGTTTGAAAACGGATTCAGGCCTAAATAGATGCGAGCCCCAGTGAAACTTCTGTTTACCAACACAACATATCTGTGTAAGTATCAGTATTTACTCACTTGGAAATAGCATTGGAAAAAGAGAAAGTATTATAGTGAATGAGGTTCCACAAACCTGTACCTATAGCAGCAGCTTAGAAACAAGACTGTTTAATTGCTCTGATAGTTCTTGGAAACATGTTATTTGGCAACCTCTAAGGACTGCCCGGCCCTGGAATGTGACATTTCTGAGTGTGTCACACCAGGAGCCTTGTAGAACGTGTAGCCAGTCAAGTGAGAGAGAACGTTCTATGAGGCTTGAGATCTGGACTCTAGCCCAGTTCTCATTAGACTGGGAAGTTACTCAATCTCTCTGGGTTTCCAACGAAGCATTTCTGAACACAAACATCAACAAGATCTGATTCTTACTTAATAATGACTCCCAGTTTTCTAAGAGATTCTAACACCATAACAAAAAAGAGTGTGATTCAGTGTGGCAAATGCTGATTGCAAATTTATGCCAAGTATTGTTGGCTATTTTGTTTAAATGTCGCAACAAGCCTATGAATTCGGCATTATTGTTTTCCTTATTTTACAGACAAGGAAACTGAAGTCCAGGGAGATTAAATACCGTGTCAAGTTGGTTGTTAAGGCCAGGATTTACTGACATGTTTACCAAATGCAATAGACAGCAAATCTCTGCTGGAAATGAAGATACCATTGAAGTGTTAGCATGACAGCTGGATTTTAAATGATCAGTAGGATTTTATGAAGGAGATATGGACAGAGGAGGATGTTATTTAAAGGGAACAGCATATACAAAGACAAAAGAGTTCTAAAAACCCTGTTCAGTAAGGGTCCTGAGGCCAGACCTGGTGGCTCACGCCCGTAATCCCAGCATTTTGGGAGGCGGAGGTGCGAGGATCACTTGAGCCCAGGAGTTTGAGACCTGCCTGGGCAACATAGCAAGATCCTGTCTCTGCTAAAAATAAAATAAAATAATGTAAAAATATATAAATGAATTAAAAAATAAAAGGCCCCGACTGGGGCAAATTAGGAAGGACTTTGAAAGACACGCTGAGTGCCTGAACGCTCTCCACTTCATCATAAGCAGCCAGGGAAGGCTTTTAAACAGGAGCGTGGCATGTTCACATTTGTATTTGCAATTTGCAGCAGTGGTGGTGGTGAATATTTCTAGGGAGTGCAGAAGGCTGGAGGCTGGGTGATCTGGTGAGGTATCAACTGTGACTTGATAGAGAGAATGAAGTCAGGGAGAAGCCTTCTACAGGAAAAGCCAACAGATTCCCTGACCTACTAGATGGAAAAATGGGAGGAGTAAGGGACTTTGCTGAGGGTTCTAAGTCAGACTGATATGTGACTAATGGCCTTTTACCAAGTGAGGGCGCATAGGAAGAGAATGCATGAGGGGGAGTAACGAGTTGGAGCTGCTTAGAGGCAAATGCCTGGGGGATATTGAGTTGGCTGTTTTTAGGCAAGCTACTCTGACCGATGCAATAAGGGCCGCCCTCATCCAGGTCCAAAATTCCAGATTCCATGGCCGGAATTGCTCATCTTCACGGCATCCCAAACTCATGCAAACTGAGTTAAATGTTTGAGATTAACTTTGCCGTCGATATAAACATATGTCCTGTAAAACACATGCATCACAGTACTCAGGGTAAATGTTTAAAAGACATATTTTTGAAATGTATCCAGGTGGAAAAGAGAAACAATTTAAGGATTAAAAAAAACAATTTAAGGATAAAAGCCTAGAAATATTAAGCATTAGGGAAAATTTCCTTGTTGTTTAAGGAACCTAAGGGAAAGTTTTAGCCTGAACGAGCGGCTTCAACCACTTCACCCCACGTCTATCCAATAATAACAACAATGATCACAAAATCTAGCTGATTTTGTAGTATTTCCATTTATTTTTCATCAACAACTTGTGGTTCTTCCCAAGACATAAAATGAACTCAGAAGTGACATACTCACAAAAAGATTCTAACTCCACCCAGTCACGATGTGAGCACGGCTTGTTTGCAATGCATTGCTTCACTGTGATAACTCCACCCCGGCTCTTTCTGGCTGCTAACCCAAATAACACTTTTAGCTGTCAGGGCTGGGTGTTTTTGTTTTCCTCTCTCTCTTTTAATCTTTATTTTGACCTTTGGAAAACACCACACGTACCTATAGGCACAGCTCTGTTTTCTTATGCTTGTGTGTGTTTACACTGTACACATGTGTATAACTCTTGTTTGTCCATTCCAAAAATAAAGTTTTCTTGCAGAGAGGTCAATTATGTCATATGACTGCATTTACAGATTAATAATTTTTGTTACAAACCGCCCTTAAGTCAAATGTCTTTTTATTTTCACCGTGCGTGCAACTGTGATCCATTCACTAGCAAGTTTACTTACGACTGTAGGTTTCAGCACAATTTTGATATTGACTCCACTTAATAACTCAATAACAGACTCTGAGGGAGAGGAATGAAAGGGCAGGGGAAAGGGCAGGGGGAAAGATTTTCAGCAGATGAATGCAGGGAGAGGTCACGAGAACGCGCTGTTGTTTTGAGTTATTTCCATCTTAGGTGGATGATTCACTGTGGCACGTCATTAACCTGTTATGTAGCAGTGGTGTGCACAGCCTGAGAAACAAGGCCTTTGGGTTCAATGGGTTTTTCTGACTCATTGATGTCACATTTCAAGACTTTATTTTAGTGCTTTTCCAAATTTAAGGGTTCAGGAGAATGAATCAATGGCAATATTCTTGTTACTCAAATTATCTTTGGTTCCTATAAGCTTATTGTAATGCTGGTTGGCAGTTTTGAGGTCAGCAAACAAATCTATATTTATTCTTATAAAATGGATTACTCTCATAAAAAAATCTGAAATGTGTTAACACCAATAATTACTCTTAACTTTTTCTGTTAATAGTAATTCATCTGAAGGATTCCTTTATTTTCTCACATTATTGTACTCAGGAAGAAATTCACGTGAGCAGTTCTGGAATTTTATTATTTATTCCAAGAATTTCCCCTTATTAAAATAATAACTTAAAAACCCATGACAAGATTTTTAATACCATATTAGTTGTTTTGGGAGACAGTTTGTGAAACCATGGAGATAATGTCTACTTAAATACTTTCTGCCATTTTGTAGGAATTTTTTTTTTTTTTTTTTTTGAAAGAGTCTCACTGTGTCACCCAGGCTGGACTTTGGTGGCACCATCATAGCTCACTGCAGCCTCGACCTCCTGGGCTCAAGCCATCATCCCGTCTCAGCCTCCTGAGTAGCTGGAACTACAGGCACGTGCCCCCACACCTGGCTAATTTTTTAGTTTTTTGTAGAGAAGTCTCTCTATGTTGCCCAGGCTGGTTTCAAACTCCTGGCCTCAAGCAATCCTCTCCCCTCGGCCTTCCAAAGTGCTGGGATAACAGGCATGAGTCACCATGCCCAGCCTTGTAGGACATTTAAAGAAAGGAGGATATGATTCAGATACTTTGTAAGCAACTGTGTGGGGATAAAACCCCATGGAAAAGAGTCCTCATGCTGACTTCCCTCCTGAAACAGGGGCGGCGCCCACCTGCAGCCATCTTCCTCTCTTCTAGCTGCCATAAACACTTTTTTAATCCCAACAATACACACAAAATAGGCCAAGTATCTTCTATCATCCTTCACTGATGCTGTGTTTGATTCCTCTCTGACTTTCCCTGCACACATAGACCTAGACCTTTGTTTCCTTTCTCACCTGTTGCTTCTATACCTGGGTGCTCACCTGTCAGCTCTGTGTGGTCTGACCTTCAGCATTCACTGAGTGGCTTCCTTGGATTCAAACACACACCTCCTTGTCCCACGTGTATGTACACCTGATTCTTTGGGATGCATTTGCTACTAGGAAATGTGCTAGTTCGATGGAATCTAGACCTCTCTTAACTAAAGACCTCTTCTTGTCCCCTCCCAGTGACTCCTGGCCAACACAGTTTTACAATTTCCTGTGCTCCTGCTCTTGCACCTCCTACACTGGATGCCAGATAGGGCACTAGAGAAAATTAATGCATCTCATAGCAATTCAAGCATCCGTCCTCCAAAATAAAACATGCAAAACTTAAACCTCGAAATGACCATGCAATACCCTCAGTGACCCGCAGCTCAGGGTAGCTTTTGTGTTTCTCACGAGGGAGAGACTAGAAGGAGGGCAAAAGAAAAGCCACTGCAGGGGGCAGAAAATTCAGATGGAAAATGTTTTCAGTCCTGTTTGGCGAGGGTGATAAGGTTATGTAGGAGAAGAAAATAATTTTTTTCTTCTTAAAATAGGGAGAGGGGGAAATATACGATGGAAAAATTAAGCAAGAAGATTTCATTATGTCAGATTTCCTAAGTGATAAACCCAAGATAATTGTTGAAGATAATTTGGGAAGATTAAGTGCTAGCTTTGCAGGGTGGATATTTGGAGGATATGCACTGATTCACCCAAAATGATTTTACAGCCTCATCTGTTCTGATTGCTCAGCGTCAATGCTATCCTGGGTGCTAAATGTTGCTAATAGCAACTCTGTTGCTCTTGCAACAGAGTTAGTGGCAGATAAATATTACTGTTATCATCATCATCATCATTTACATCACTTCACTTTTAAGAATTGTGATATCTTAAAAATCATTTGGTGGGGTGTGGTGGCTCACGCCTGTAATCGCAACACTTTGGGAGGCCTGGGTGGGTGGATCACTTGAGGTCAGGAGTTCAAGAATAGCCTGGCCAACATCATGAAACCCCATCTCTACTAAAAACACAAAAATTAGCCAGGCATGGTGGCGGGTGCCTGTAATACTAGCTACTCAGGAGGCTGAGGCGGGAGAATTTCTTGAACCCAGGAGGCAGAGGTTGCAGCGAGCTGAGATCAAGCCATTGCACTCCAGCCTGGGAGACAGAGTGAGACTCTGTCTCAAAAATAAAAGGAGGAGGAGGAGGAGGAGGAAGAGAAGGAGGAGAAGGAGACTGAGAAGGGGAAGGAGGTCATTTGAGTCATTTTTAAGAAAGCAAAGTTAGTGTGACAAAGTTTGTTTCATAGACATATTTAATAAAGGACTAAGACACCCTGATAACTAAAGCTATTAAAAATAAAAATATGCGACTGCTAAAGTATTAAAGTCACTTAAAGGGTGAACTACAAGTTTTCAAGATAGTTTATTCAAAGAAAGGTAGATTTGCCTCGACTTGGCCTATTTCAGCCAAGTAGTTTATTTTAAATACACACACGAAGGGATAATAGTATTATGGTTATGATTTAGAAAGTATCTTTATCGGCCAGGCGTGGTGGCTGACACCTGTAATCCCAGCATTTTGGGAGACTGAGGCAGGCGGATCACCTGAGGTCAGGAGTTTCAGAACACCCTGGCCAACATGACGAAACCCCGTCTCTACTAAAAATACAAAAATTAGCCAGGTGTGGTGGGACATGCCTGTAATTCCAGCTACTCAGGAGGCTGAGGCACGAGAATTGCTTTAACCTGGGAGGTGGAAGTTGCAGTGGCGTGAGATGGCACCACTGCACTCCAGGCTGGGCAACAAGAGCAAAACTCCATCTCAAAAAAAAAAAAAAAAGAAAAGAAAAAAGAAATAAAGTGTCTTTAGCTTTTAGTACTGCATGTTGAAATATTTGTGGAAAAATAATATTTGCTTTAAAATATCTGTTGTAGGAAGATATAAATGGAAAAAGATCAGTCCAGTTGAAAATTATTAAAGCTGGACAATGTGTACATGAAAATCATTATTCTCTCTGCTTTTGTATATATTTTTAATTTCCAAATTAAAAGAATGACATAAATATGCATGCATGTACATATTCAAGTAAATACTGTGATTTGGCTTAAATATTACATACTGATTCTCTAAACCCACCAGACTTCTAAGTATGAGCTATAATTGGCATTAATCTTACAGTGTTTTAGAGCATTTTGAAATGTCCTTAGAGGCTGAGCAAGGTGGCTCAATCCTGTAATCCCAGCACTTTGGGAGGTCGAGGCAAGTAGATCACCCTCAGGTGAGGTCAGGAGTTTGAGACCAGCCTGGCCAACATGATGAAACCCTGTCTCTACTAAAAATACAATAATTAACCAGGCGTGGTGGCAGGTGCCTGTCATCCCAGCTACTCAGGAGGCTGAGGAAGGAGAATTGCTTTAACCTGAGAGATGGAGGCTGGAGTGAGCTGAGATCGTGCCACCACACTCCAACCTGTGTGACAGAGCAAGACTCGGTCTAAAAAAAAAAAAAGAAAAGAAAAGAAAAAAGAAATGCCCTTAGAAATGGTCTGCAACAAATTCCTCATGTTACAGATGAAACAATTGATTACCGTTGCCAAACTACATACTGCTAGTTAGTGGCCAAAGGACTAGTAATGTCTCCTAACTTCCCAAATTAGCCTTGCCAAAAATGTCAGGAAACAGAGCAGCCAGTTGCGACTCACAGTGCATCCCACCCTATTTTGTCGCAAACTTTTCCGCTTCTTGGGCAATTGCTTCATTTGGTTTAGGCAAAGAAAGTTGAAAATGTAAAAACATGTTTTCTTTCTATCTCTTTTCACTTGACAGGGTGGCCATTTAAGTTCTAAGTGTTTGTCCACTAGTACTTCTAAATAAATGTACTAAAAACTATTATTTCAGAAATATCTTTTGAAAGCAGGAAATTGTTGGGTAAATATGCTTAATCACTCCTCACATCATTTTCATGTAAGTTTGTTTTTTTTTTTTTTTTTGAGACGGAGTCTCGCTCTGTCCCCCAGGCTAGAGTGTAGTGGCGCGATCTCGGCTCACTGCAACCTTTGCCTCCTGGGTTCAAGCAATTCTCCTGCCTCAGCCTCCTGAGTAGCTGGGACTATGGGCGCCCGCCACCACACCCAGGTAATTTTTGTATTTTTAGTACAGATGAGGTTTCACCATATTGGCCAGGCTGGTCTCGAACTCCTGACCTTGGGTGATCCGCCTGTCTCGGCCTCCCCTAGTGCTGAGATTACAGGCATGAGGCACCGTGCCCAGCCTGTTTCTTTGGCCCCAAGAAGACTAGTTTAGCCTGGAAAATTACAACTGTGGCTCTGAGACGTTCCCCAAGGTTTGGCACAATCTTAGATCAAGCGGATTGGATAGAAGCCAGGCATGAAATTTCAGGCTAACATGAGCCTTCCTCTCAGTATAGTCCTCTCCCAACTTAGCTGCCCACGGATGGGGCTCTTAGGGGAAAGAGAGGGATGCAAAGAGTATCCTAGGATCAGGCTTTTATGAGACTGCTAATATCTCAGTTTCTTCCTTTTTCAGATGGGTGAGTCAAGTGAAGACATAGACCAAATGTTCAGCACTTTGCTGGGAGAGATGGATCTTCTGACTCAGGTAAACTTCCCTTTTTAACTGGCAAATTAGAAAACAAAAATAGAGTTGCTGAATTTCATTATAACATGACAAGGGAGCTGTCTTTTTTAAAACCCTGAAGATTGGCAACATTATATAGTTCTGATATAATATAATTGTGACAATGACAGATTAAAAAAAAAAGTTTGTTCCTGACTATACACTTTTGAGATCAGTTAGTTTAATACATTGATACATCAAACTTGTAGTATCCAAATATTTACCAATAGAGAAATTTACCCCCAAGTTTACTACCCTACAACCACCAGCACTGAGCCATTTGCCTGTGGTTACCTTTATATAAACTCACTAAGAAAATATTATCTTTGTTTGATTTTGGGGTGTTTTTGAGACAGAGTCTCACTCTGTTGCTTAGGCTGGAGGGCAGTGGCACAATCATGGTTCACTGGAGCCTCAACCTCGTGGGCTCAAGTGATCCTCTGGCCTCAGCCTCCCAAGTAGCAGGGACTACAGGTGCATGCCACCACACCCAGCTAATTTTTTTTTCTTTTGTAGAGATGAGATCTCACTATGTTGCCCAGGCTGGATATCATCTTTAGTAAAGACTTTTTACCAACCCTTGAGGAAATGCTATATTTTAAATAACTAAGGGGGAGTTTTGGTGCCTCGTGATTAGACTGTAAGAACTTAGTACCCTCAAAGGAATGTGAAAACCACTCAGCCATAGACATAAAAAAGCCCCTGGCATCGAGATCAGATTGACTCAGAGGTCACTGAGCCCCACTGTCGGCACCACTACAGCCAGGCAGCTGCTAACCCAGGGGCCATTAAGCCAGGTTACAGTCAGGTGCTAACCCAGGGGCCACTAAGCCAGGTTACAGTCAGCTGCTAACCCAGCGACCACTAAGCCAGGTTACAGTCAAGTGGGCTTTAGAGCGTCTCAGAGTGTGCTCGTAAATGAGCCTTTGACTAAGAAGGTAACCAGCTCATCACTTTGCTGCATAAAATGTCAAAAGAAGAATAAGCCAGTATTCCTAAATAAGATAGGGGTCTTCTAAAGCTTTCTTAAAAAAAAAACCAAATGAATAGTCTGTGTTTTGAAAGACTATTTATTTTAGGAAAAATAAACCAATTCTAGACTGGGCGCAGTGGCTCACACCTGTATTCCCAGCACTTTGGGAGGTTGAGGTGGGCAGATCACAGGTCAGGAGTTCGAGACCAGGCTGACCAATATGGTGAAACCCCATCTCTACTAAAAACACAAAAATTAGCCGAGCCTGGTGGCGGGTGTTTGTAATCCCAGCTACTCAGGAGGCTGAGGCAGGAGAATCATTTGAACCCAGGAGCAGAGGTTACGGTGAGCCGAGATTGTGCCATTGCACTCCAGCCTGGGCGACAGAGTGAGACTCTGTCTCAATAAAAACAAAAATAAAAAATAAACCAATTCTAGTTAGCATCTACTTTATATTCCCAATAAGATTCAGAAAAGTTTAGATTCTATGAAAGAAGGGATAAGATACAAGACAGTTGGCTTAGAGGAAAGGGTGCTGGTTAAAAGGTGTTAGGATGACAACCACATTTCTTTCTTTCTTTCTTTCTTTCTTTCTTTCTTTCTTTCTTTCTTTCTTTCTTTCTCTTTCTTTCTTTCTCACTCTCATTCTTTCTCTCTCTTTCTTTCTTTCTCTTCCTTCCTTCCTTCCTTCCTTCCTTCCTTCCTTCCTTCCTTCCTTCTTCTTTCTTTCTTTCTTTCTTTTTTTTTTTTGAGACGGAGTTTCACTCTGTCAGCAGACTGGAGTGCAGTGGCACAATCTCGGCTCACCGCAACCTCCGTCTCCCAAGTTCAAGCGATTCTCCTCTCTCATCCACCCCGCCCCCGCCCCCCACATTATCTGGGATTACAGGTGCATGCCACCACACCCAGCTAATTTTTGTATTTTTAGTAGAGAAGGGGTTTCACCATGTTGGCCCGGATGGTCTCTATCTCCTGACATCGTGATCTGTCCACCTTGGCCTCCCAAAGTGCTGGGATTACAGTTGTGAGCCGATGGCAACCACATTTCTAAAGATGAGGACTGTGTTTTCTCCTCCCATGGCGGAGGAAAGTTTAAGGGAACGTGTGTGGTCTTTCTGTACCCGTTCTCTCATTCCTGCAGCCAGTGGGGGAAGTGTTCTGATGGGCCAGAGTCTGGGATTTTTGTAGGACCACATTTAAGTATTGTTACTGTAAGGCAAGAACAGGAAAGAGGCTGGGCATGATGGTTCACACCTGTAATCCCAGCACTTTGGGAGGCCAAGACAGGAGGCTCACTTGAGCCCAGGAGTTAAAGACCAGCCTGGGCAACATAGTAAGACTCATTTTTATTTAAAAAAAAAAAAAAAAAAGGAATAGGAAAAGGCCCCTTTTAGTCTCTTGGATCTGCCTTCACACAAAGCCCTTTTGGTTTTTGCTGTTTCTTTGTTGCGGCCAAGTGGATGCAGTCATAGGTTTGCTTGGCTAAACAGCCCTGCCAACAGGTAGGTTCTCAAGATTTTAGGCTAAAGAAGTATTTTACTACAACAGACTGCATCCTCAAACAGTTTGTCTCCTCCAAGTAATTGGATATTTATTTCTTTGATGTCATGACTTAAGTCATTACAGAATTATTTGTATACATGTATATGTATAGTGTGTGTGTTCACCATTACAAGACATTATTTGTTCTTTTTAAAAATTAACTACCTCATTCTCATTGACATGTTCCATTTCAAGATCCTCCTTCTAGAATAATTTTTAAGCTCTAATTTTCTATAGGGGAAAAATTACATAAAACATTTTCAAGTTACAATATGGTTTTCATAGAACATGCTAAGGGAGAAAATGTGTAAATAATACATGGTTTTTGACTTGCTGAGTAAAGTGTGCTACAGAAATGTTTGTATCATGAATAACTTTGACGTGGGTCTTTTTTTCACAGAGTTTAGGAGTTGACACTCTCCCTCCTCCTGACCCTAACCCACCCAGAGCTGAATTTAACTACAGTGTGGGGTTTAAAGATTTAAATGGTAAGCATAACCATTTCTTTTCTTAAGCAATTCAAAATCATGATGATGATTCAAATCAGTATGAAACTATAATTTGAAAACTAAATTAAAGGAACCTAAAAATCATGATAAATATCATTGTTAAAATCATGGATTTCAGACTGGGTTTTACTGTGTCTTGATTGAATTGAGAGAATCAAGAAGATATTTTTGCCAATAACGAAAGGCAACACCATTCTGCATTTGTGAAAAGTCTCAAAATGATCTTGCACTTTAAAGTAAGGGGAGTTTCTTCTTATTACTAAGCCCATAGAGTAACAAGGAGTAGTATATGAAAATATTAATAAGGAAATGACCCTTCAGTGATAGAAATCAACTATTTCATAATGATTAATAAATATGAATGGATACTTCATATTTTATTTAAAATATTTTTAAATTTATATGTAATACATACTTATATGTAATTTAGTCTACTTGACATTTTTTCATTTTTCCTGAACTTGTCACTTTATTTTATTACCAAAAATCTCTCAGCCATGCATGGTGGCTCACGCCTGTGATCCCAACACTTTAGGAGGCCAAGGCGGGAGGACTGCTTGAGCTCAAGAGTTTGAAACCAGCCTGGACAGCATGGCAACACCCCATCTCTACGAAAAATAAAAAAAAAATAGCCAAGTGTGGTGGCATGTGCCTGTGGTCTCAGCTGCTTGGGAGGCTGAGGCAGGAAGATCAAGGCGGCAGTGAGCTGTGCTTCTGCCACTGCACTCCACCCTGGGCAACAGAATGAGGTTCTACCTCAAGAAAATAAAAAACAAAACAAAACAAAAACTCTCAGTTTATTTAAGTGGAGACATCTTTAGGCCACACGCTATTCATATTATAATAAGTCTTGAGGCTGGGTACAGTGGCTTAAGCCTGTGATCCCAACACTTTGGGAGGCCAAGGCAGGCAGATCACGAGGTCAGGAGATCGAGACCATCCTGGCTAACACGGTGAAATCCCGTCTCCACAAAAAATACAAAAAATTAGCCGAGTGTGGTGGCAGGCGCCTGTAGTCCCAGCTGCTCGGGAGGCTGAGGCAAGAGAATGGCGTGAACCCAGGAGGTGGAGCTTGCAGTGAGCCAAGATCACACCACTGCACTCCAGCCTGGGTGACAGAGTGAGACTCCATCTCAAAAAAAATAATAATAATAAGCCTTGAAGTAATCACTTTCAAGTTATTGAAAACTCCCTGCAACTCTGGAAGAAGATTTCCCAAACACTTGCAGTGCCTACCAAAAATGTGAAAAGCAAGATAGGAGAGAAGTTCAATTATAGAAATCCAGAATTCCAAGTTTTATTTCTGTGCTTCTCTGGATTTTTTTTTTTTTTTTTTTTCAGGCAGAGTCTCTCTCTGTCACCCAGGCTGGAGTGCAGTGACGGGATCTCCACTCACTGCAACCTCTGCCCTCTGGGTTCAAGTGATTCTCTTGCCTCAGCCTCCCAAGTAGCTGGGACTACAGGCAAGAGCCACCACGCCCAGCTAGTTTTAGTAGAGACGGGGTTTTGCCTTCTTGGCTAGGCTGGTCTCGAGCTCCAAATCTCGGGTGATCCACCTGTTTCAGCCTCCTAAAGTGCTGGAATTACAGGCGTGAGGCATGGAGTCCAACCAGGATTTCTCTGTTTCTATCATTTCCAGTAATTTTGTAACAAACCATTAGGTTCCAGTGACTGTTTCTTGATAAATTATAATATACCTCTTTTGATTTTCTCTTTTTCCTACACTCTTTTTATTTGCCACACAAATTTATTATTCCTGCCAGTCATTTCCACCAAGATGGTAACATTCATGAAGTTTTTTACAAAAGCAGGCCAGGCATGGTGGCTCACGCCTATAATCCCAGCACTTTGGGAGGCCAATGCTGGTGGATCACTTGAGGTCAGGAGTTCAAGACCAGCCTGGCCAACCTAATGAAACCCCATCTCTACTAAAAGTACAAAAATTAGCCAGGCATGGTGGCAGGCACCTGTAATCTCAGCTACTTGGGAGGCTGAGGGACCAAAATCACTGGAACCCAGAAGGTGGAGGTTGCAGTGAGCCAAGATTGCACTACTGCGCTCTAGTCTGGACGACAGAGCAAGACTCTGTCTAAAAGAAAAAGCAAAAAAAAAAAAAAAACAATACATTTTTGTAAAATTATGATTGCAATAGATAACATACACTTGCACATATGAACAATGCAAATTTAGCCTTTTAGCCTCACTACATCATAACAGCCGCATGCTTTATAATCAATTCAATTAAAATTAAAATTTAATAAATATTTCAGTTTAATTGTAGTCATCTCAACTGACGCTTTCTAAGCACTAACTCAGTGCCTGGTATCACAACACTGACAATGATAGGAGCAATGATACCCAGACACCCAGCAAGATATAAACACAGTGATGTTACATCACAGTAATAAGACACTCTTCTCATTAAGGAAACAAGATGTACACATGTGGTCTAATTTGGATACGGGACAAGACAATTAAAAACTACTGCTATGTATGGAAAATTAAATTTGTATGGAATTAGATTAAGTATAGATTTGTTTTGTCTTCACTTTAAAACACTGCTAAAATGAGTTCAAAATATTTTGCCCAGGCTGGGTGCGAGCCTGTAATCATGCTTGTAATTCCATCACTTTGGGAGGCCAAGACAGGAGGATCACTTAATCCCAGGAGTTTGAGACAAGTCTGGGCAACATAGTGAGACCACTGTCTCTAAAAAAATTTAAAAATTAGCCAGGCATGCTCGTATGTGCCTGTAGTCCCAGCTACTTGGGAGGCTGAGGTGGGAGGATTGCTTGAACCCATGAGGTCGAGGCTACAGTGAGCTATGATCCTACCACTGCACTGCAGCCTGGGCAACAGAACAAAAGCCTGTTTAAAAAAAAAAAAATTGCCCAAAGTCATTCAGAGAGTCAGTGACTAATTTCAGAATAAAATCTATTTCTATCCCATTCCCCAATTCCATATTACTCAATTCTATATTCATAAATTTAGCTAATCTTTATTAAAACATTTCATCTCTATTGATAAATTTAGAAATCTTTAATATATTAAAAATCTATTAATAACTAATATAATAATTCAATTTATTAAATTTGCTTTGGAAATTACTAATATAAATATTATTATGGAGGTTTTGTCCCCAAAATTTTTATAATAGAGTAAAGGTTTATATGTCAACAGTCACAATGTGATTGATTACATTAGAAAATTATAAATATGCTTCTTTAGTTCTATATATATTTTCTCTGAAAACATTTTAAATTAATTTAACTTGATTTTATAAAGAAATTATATATAAGCTGGGCCTGATAGCTCTTGCCTGTAATCTTAGCACTTCAGGAGGCTGAGGCAAGGGGATCACTTGAGGCCAGGAGTTCGAGACCAGCCTGGTCAACATGGCAAAACCCTGTCTCTACTAAAAATACAAAAATTATCGAGGCAAGGTGGTGCACACCTGTAATCCCAGCTGCTCGGGAGGCTGAGGCAGGAGAATTGCTTGAACCCAAGAGGCAGAGGTTGCAATGAGCTGAGATCATGCCACTGCACTCCAGCCTGGATGACAAAGCGAGACTCTGTCTCAAAAAAAAAAAAAAAAGAAGAAGTTGTATATAAAAGTGATTTACAGTAAAATAAACTCTTTTAACACATTGAGGAAACCCAAACTTTAGTCCCAGTACTGTAAACTAGCACTACTAGCATTACTGTAATATGCTGCGTGGCGTTTATGATGATGATGTCTGACAATGTATCCTTTCACAAAGTTTATTTGTTACTGAATAGGCTTCATTCCGGCTGCTCCCATTTCCTCAGTCTGGTTCATCATACCTATAGCAGCTAGAATTCTCCTCATGGATCACTTCCTTCCTGCCCATCCTTTGTTCATTATATTCACCATATCATATATGCCTGATCATCAAAGTACTCCACCAGGACTACTCACTGACACCACCCCCACTACACCACATGATCTAATCAATGTTCAGGATCACACAGATTACCATAGTAATCCCACACATGGAAGAAATCCTAAGGTGATCTCTCCTCCCTCCCTCTCACTCTGAAAATTTTTGTCTTTCCCGTCTTTTAAAAGTTAACTCCCAGCTTACTATCTTCATTAAGTTTCTACCATTTAATCCCATAATTTTTTAATTCCTTGCCACCTATGGTGCTTTAATTTCTGCTATTTATCATTAATTGCTCTTGGCTGGGCACAGTGGCTCTTGCCTGTAATCCCAGCACTTTGGGAGGCTGAGGTGGGAAGATCGCTTTAGCCCAGGAGTTTGAGACCAGTCTGGGCAACATGGCGAAACCCTGTCTCTACACAAAATACAAAAATTAGCTGGACCTGGTGACATGCACCTGTAGTCCCAGCTGCTTGGGAGGCTGAGTTGGGAAGATCGCTTCAGCCTGGGAGGCAGAGATTGCAGTGAACCGAGATCACACTATGGCACTCCGGCCTGCGCAATAGAGTGAGACTCTGTCCCAAATAAATAAATAAATAAAAAATTTTAAAAAATTGCTCTTTCTCCGAATGTGAAGTTTTCTACAGTTAGGTGGTGAGCCTATAGAAGCTCCATCTTCACCCCAAAGTAACAGGCACATTAAACCCCAGTTGGTTGAAATCCAGTTTCTTCTAAATAGCAGCAGTACTCTATTTGCCCTCCAAATGCTTAGGGAAAACTCCCCTTCCATCCATTTCCAATGCTCTCCCCTCCCCTACTTTTCTAAAACTCTGAGATCTTACACTATAATATGCAAGGATTTCCTACTTAAGCATCTATTCGTGGGCTTGGATTTGACTTTATAGCTGGTGTGTCAGGTGCCCCAGTGTAGAGAACACATTTCCTCCATTTATTTTCTTGCTATTAGAAACTCTCTCGGATTAACCATGCAACAAATGCAGCAACAGTCCTTTAGGAATTCCTATACTTGTGCTATTGAATTAAAATATTCTCAATCTTCTCATTATATCATAACCAATCAAAATAAGGATTCCTTTCTACTCAAATATTATGCTTAAAAGTTATCTTCTTTCTGTTTTTCCAGATGCAAGTAGTTGTTTATACCATTAATGTGATTTTCCCTACTAGAGTCCTTAAATGCACTGGAAGACCAAGACTTAGAGGCTCTCATGGCAGATCTGGTAGCAGATATCAGTGAAGCTGAGCAGAGGACAATCCAGGCACAGAAAGAGTCCTCGCAGAATCAACATCATTCAGCATCTCTACAGGCATCAAATTTTAGTGGTGCAGCCCCTCTTGGTCATGGAACAAATGTTGCTGCCACTGGTATCAGCCAATATGAGGATGACTTACCACCTCCACCAGCTGATCCTGTGTTAGACCTTCCACTGCCGCCACCACCTCCTGAACCTCTCTCTCAGGTAAGTGCGTGGGACCAGAGACGGCAGGGCCATCAGCCTCTGCTACCTATCACTGATGTTCTCTGAAGTGATCATTACATTCCAAAGTTTGTGCATCCAAAGATCTGACATACTAAAAAACCAAGATACAGAGCATGCTCGTTGCAAAGCTAGAACACTGCGTAAACAAGCCACATGGGTGTATATCAAGAATGTATTAGGGTCATATTCAGGATTTACTATAGTTTGCTTAAAAAATATTTGTATGCAAACACTCTTTGATAAAACTCAGTCTTTTGGGGACATGTTTTATTAATATCATATTGAAATGTGGAACTGATTGTATATTTCCGTGTCCCTGCTCCTAGCTCAGTACATAGAGATTGGACGGCATTCATTATACATTTTCTGAGTAGAGTGAAATTGAATTTTGTTGAACTTGGCAGCCCTGTTCAGTAGGACAGGCACATCCAAGTATCACTTGTAATGTCATAGTTGGGGAGGGTGTTACAAAGCAGGCAGGTGATGGGTGCTTGATATTGATAAATTTCTGAATATTGAAAAACAGACAACTGGAAAGTTTAAATTATCATTATTTGGGATATTAACTCATAGTATGTCTCTCATAAAAGTAAAAAGAGCACTTTTAAGGATTTTCTTTATAGAGTAAGCCAAATAATTTAGAGGAGAGTCCAGTTCAGTTTCCGCTTCCACAGTTGTCACACTGTGTCATGTTTGGTCCTCACAAATAAGAGCCTAGGGACCCTGAAGGTCATACAATGCCTTTTGAATGAACAAATATTGAACATAAATCAAATATTAAATTATACTCTATCACACACAGTGCTCTACTGTGTACTTATTATAGAAAATTTATGTGAAAATGGAGATCAATATAGAACAGAGACTCTTAATGTAGGGTCCATGAAGATTTCGAGGGGGCCATGCAACCCCTGAAAGTAAACAAAGTACAAAGTTGAATGCACTTGTGAAGATTTATGGGCTTTCTTAAAGGGGCTTGTGGCTCAAAAAACAATTTGAGAACCACTGCTATGAAAAGATATATGCCTATATTCAAGTAATTAGAATGTAACCAGAACAGCTCCTTTCCTTATCATTATAAATAGAAGAGAGACTTAACTTGCCAAACTCAAAGAACTTTGGGCTCATAAAATACTTCACTCACTTTTCTGCCTGTTCATATGAGCTTGTCAGTGCTCATATGTTTCTTGGTGAATTGTAAGTTTAAATTTCATTCTCTTGGGCCTGGTGCAGTGGCTCACGCCTGTAATCCCAGTACTCTGGGAGGCCAAGGCAGATGGATCACAAGGTCATGAGATCAAGACCATCCTGGCTAACACAGGGAAACTCCATCTCTATAAAAATACAAAAAATTAGGCGGGCGTGGTGGGACCTGTAGTCCCAGCTACTTGGGAGGCTGAAGCAGGAGAATGGTGTGAACCTGGGAGGCAGAGCTTGCAGTGAGCCGAGATCGCACCACTGCACTCCAGCCTGGGCGACAGAGCAAGACTCCATCTCAAAAAAAAAAAAATATATATATATATATATATATATTCAGTGTCTCTTAACCTTTGGGGACATTAAGAACCCCTTTAAGAATCTAATTAAAAAAAATAGAAATCCCCAAAAAGACATCCTGATCCAAAAGTGTGTATATAATTTCTGAGAGTGTTCAAATCCCTGGAGATGTGTCAATCTACAGATTCCTTAGGTCGGATCCCAGTTTGTGGGCCAAGCAGATTTTTGTGATCTAAATATACGAACCACTGTTAAAGTCATCATTTCATCTTTTAAGTTACCATTCCCAAGCTATAAAGAGTGGCTGCCTTCTATATCTTTGAGCTGAAGAATTTTGTTATAGCCATTTAAATTCTGAAAATTGAATGTTTCGGGTGATGGATACCCCATTTATCCAGATGTGATTATTACACATTGTATGTCTTTAAAAAGTAATTAATACATTCTGAAAATCAAGCATGTGAAATTTGGTAACTTTTGCTAACATAAAGTAGCTAAGACACTAGCAATGACAGAAGTGATTACTCACTGGTATTATTTAATGGACTGTAATGAAGAATATCTTGCCCTTTTTCAGGAAGAGGAAGAAGCCCAAGCCAAGGCTGATAAAATTAAGCTGGCGCTGGAAAAACTGAAGGAGGCCAAGGTTAAGAAGGTGAATAATGAATCCCATTTGCGTGGGGGCAGTTAAATTAAGGACCTGTGGTTATGCTTAATGATAAAAACAAAATGAAGCCAGGCACGGTGGCTCACACCTGTAATCCCAGCACTTTGGGAGGCCGAGGTGGGTGGATCACGAGGTCAGAAGATCGAGACCGTCCTGGCTAACACGGTGAAACCCCCTCTCTACAAAAATAAAAAAAATTAGCTGGGTGTGGTGGCAGGTGCCTGTAGTCCCAGCTACTTGAGAAGTTGAGGCAGGAGAATCACTTGAACCCAGGAGGCGGAGGTTGCAGTGAGCTGAGATCGAGCCACTGTACTCCAGCCTGGGAGACTCCGTCTCAAAAAAAAAGAAAGAAAGAAAGAAAGAAAGAAAGAAAGGAAAAAAAAAAAGAAAAAAAAATGTTGAGTGATACTTTCCAAATAGTTGTAATTTTCAAAAACTTTTAAGGACAAAGGTAGAGAACAATTGTTCTTTCTATATCATCAGTTAGCTCACTTGTGATTGATAAATAAGGGATTTGTGTTACTATAAACGTAGAGGTTTCCTTGGCTTGTACATGATTTTTTTTTTTGCTGGCTTATACATGAATTTTCCTGGGAGCTGGAATGGTGGGAGTAGAATTATACCTTCAACAAGAAAGGAAAGGACCTTTGGCTTGGCTGCTGTCCAGGCAGGGGCCCTTTCAGCTCTATCTTAAGAAATTTTAAAACAAGTTTGCACATCCAGGGCTCCTTTCCTTTGAGCCGGCCTCTCCGGGATTTTGCAAAGTTCTGGGTTGATAGCAGGTGGCGCCACCTTTGGGGACTGCCTTAACTGGGTCAGAGCTCAGCTTCTGTTGGCCTGGCCTCCGCTTTTCCACAATTGCTCTTGTGCCCTTTTCCTATGCCCTGGCGCAGCCGTCAGCCCTGCTGCTGCCCTAGATGTCCAAGTTATCTCCCAGGGTACCAAATGCTGTTTTTGCTGGTGCTCTGGTTTCAACATAGGTTTTGAGTAATCTGCCCTTAACCCTACTTTCCTAATAAGCCTGTAACTTGATCATGCATGTTTTTTTTACAGAGTATAGGTCTTTGAAGAAGACATGTATTGTATTATAGCAAGAGATACAGCTGCATTTAACCTCACTAGAAGAATATACCTAATGATAATAAAGTGTTAATAATAGTTAGGCTGGGCGCGGTGGCTCACACCTATAATCTTAACACTTTGGGAGGCTGAGGTGGGTGGATCACCCGAGGTCAGGAGTTCAAGACCAGCCTGGCCAACACAGTGAAACCCCGTCTCTACTAAAAGTACAAAAATAAGCTGGATACAGTGGTGTGCACCTGTAATCCCAGCTACTCAGGAGGCTGAAGCAGGATAATCATTTGAGCCCAGAAGGCGGGGGTTGTCGTGAGCCAAGATTGCACCACTGCACTCCAGCCTGGACCGCAGAGCGAGACTCCATCTCAAAAAAACAAAAAATTTAAAAAAATAGTTAATTTGGTAAAGTAAGGGAAAGATGAAACAGTCTTCATCGTGTTTTGTTTCAAGACAGGGTCTTGCTCTATCACCCAAGCTGATCATGGCTCACTGCAGCCTTAAACTCCTGGGGTCAAGCAATCCTCCTCCCTCAGCCTCCTGAGTAGCTGGAACCACAGGCATGTACCACCATGCCCGGCTATTTTTATTTTTTGTAGAGTTGAGGCCTCCCTATGTTGCCTAGGCTGGTCTTGGACTCCTAGGCTCAAGCGAGCCACCCATCTCAGCCTCACAAAGTGCTGGGATTACAGGTGTGAGCCACGATGCCTGGCTCTTCATCTGATTTCAACTGCTGAAGCAAATAACATCTCTTAAGACTCATTCAAAATTTTCTGTTGAGAGTTGCATGAATTGTCCTTTTCACATAGGGCTTTATGCTTTCTATTCCCATGGCACCTATCACAGTTCTCTGAATGAAGGCGTTCAATACCTGCCGATGGATGGATATTCAGGAAGTAGTCCTTGGCTGCCCCTGGAGCCAGACTTTCAAGGTTCATCTTGGGGAGTCTTCCCAGATTAGTCTGGTTCCACTCATTCCAAACGTGCCCAAATTTCCTTACCATTTTCTCCGCATTTTCCACAAGTGATTAATTCCACAGTCAGTCTTTGGAACTCCACATCCTCATGTGCCTTGTCCTTTTCTCAAATCTTGGTTAAATTCAACTTTCCTCCTGCTCAGTCCTGGGCGCTCAGTGAGCTACCCTGGTTCAATCACTCTCTCACCTACAAAGTCATTTTTTTTAAGAGACAAGAGTCTCACTCTGTTGCCCAGGTTGGTCTCAAACTCCTGGCATCAAGTGATCCTCCCACCTGGGCCTCCCAAAGTGCTGGGATTACAAGCATGAGCCACCACACCTGGCCTCAGCTAATGATTTTGTTGCCCGTGTCGCAGGGAAAATAGACTCAGTCAAAACAAAAGTTGCGCAAGCTCCCGCCAAGACATCTACCTATCTACCTGCGTGCATCTCTACCCACATATCCCATATTCTTTCCGTAATGATGGATGAATCATTATGTTTCTGCCGAGGGCCAGCTTCTTCTCTTGGGCTTCTGTCTCTCTTCTTGTCCTCCTCTGCTCAAAAGTCTCTGATGTCTGCCCACCTCACACATGAAGCCAGAATGAATCCTCCCGGTGGCCTCCAGTCCCTGCATGACATGGCGACCAGTCACCTCCCTGGCCTCATCTCCCAGCATTCACTCCTTCATTCCCCTCATTCCAGCTGCTGGTCTCCTGACTGCCCCTCAAGCACTCCAGGCCTGCCCTTGCCTTGGGACCTTGCCGCCCACATCCCCAGTACTCCCAATCCTTCCCCCACTTTAGTGTTCCCCTCAGTGCTTAACACTGCCCTATTTGTGTGTGTGTGTGTGTGTGTGGGTGTGGGGGTGTGTGTGTGTGTCAAGGTCTTGCTCTGTCACCCAGGCTGGAGTGCAGTGGTGCTATCACAGCTCACTGAAGCCTCAAATTCCTGGGCTCAAGTGATCTTACCACCCAGCCTCCCAGGTAGCTTGGACTACAGGTATGCACCACCATGGCCCGCTATTTTTAAAAATTATTTGTAGAGAAAGGGTCTGGCCATGTTGCCCAGGCTGGTCTCAAACTCTTGGCCTCAAGCAATCCTCCCACTTCAGCCTGTCAAAGTGCTGGGATTACAGGCATGTAATAGTGGTTAAAATAGTTAATTTGGTAAATTAAGGAAAAGATGAAACGGGCATGTAATCCAGCACTTTGGGAGGCTGAGGTGGGAGGATTGCTTGGCCTGGCCTACTTTACTTATTTGTCCTATGTATTGCCCGTATCCCCTCCCCACCACCCCATAGGATCTTCCCCAGGGATCTTTGTCTCTTTTCCCCACCAATGCATCCCCATCTCTTAGAATAGATGCCAGGATCACACAGAGGTGAATAAGTCAAGTGTGGTTCCTGCTTGTGGAGAGTTAGAGTCTAGTTAGACTCTAGCTCTGAAGAAAATAAACCAGGGAGAAGTGACAGAGAGTACACAGGCAACCCTTCCGGATGGATTTGGTGCCAAGGAGGCCTCTCTGAGCAGGCAGCCCTGGAGGGAAGGCCTCTGGCCAGAAGCAGTTGGATGCACATGGGTGTGGTGCTAGGGGGCATTCCGGGCAGAGGCAACGGAGAGTGAAAGATGGTCCAGCAAGAATGAGCTCCGGGAGGTGGGGAAAAAAGGAAACAACTGAGGACAGAGAGGCAGCCGGGAGACACAGGGTCTCATAGGTCCACGGAGAAGTTTGAGTTGTATTGTAAGTGCAATGGGAAACCATTTGAGGGTTTTAAACAGGGGAGTGTAAGATGAATATATGGCTTTTAAAGGTCATAAAGGGCCAGGCACAGAGGATCACACCTCTACTCTCAACACTTTGGGAGGCCGAGGCAGGAGGATTGCTTGAGGCCAGAAGTTAAGACTAGCCTGGGCAACATAGCAAGAGCCCATCTCTACAAAAATAAAAATTGTTTTTCATTAACTGGGCATGGTGGTTCACACATGTAATCCCAGCTACAGGAGGCTGAGGTGGGAGGATCCCTTGAGCCCAGGAGTTCAAGGTTGCAGTGAGCTATGATCACACCACTGCACGTCAGCCTGGGTGGCAGAGCAAGATCCTGTCTCTAAAATAAATAAGCATGGGTCATACTGGCTGCTTTGTGGAAAATGGATTGTAGGGGCAAGGTATGAGAGCAGGATTCTAGCACAAAATCTCACACATGGATAAACGTGTTGATCACACGTGGATGGCAGCTGAGGATGAGCTGTGCTGAGTCATTGACTTTACCTCTCAAGATAAAAAGACAAAAGAAAAATGTAACAGTAAACTTCATAATTAGACTATTTCAAACCCCTGGATTATGTTTAAAATATATTATTTATATATTTTCAGAAGCGGAAATGAAAAGAGAAGTTGTTTCTTAGATTAAAAGATAGAACAACTAGCAGGTTCCATCCATTCGCTTCAGCTGGAGATTAAGAGAACAGAAGGAGAGGGCAGGTATCTCCTGCCATATATCAGAAAGTGAGAGTGTTGCCATGATTTAGTTTAGATGAATTATAATGGTACACACAAAGCACAAGCTGCCTTGATTCAACAAGGAAGATGGAAAACAGAAGCCACTCTGATCAGTGAGGAAGGAAAGAAAATTACGAAGACAAGTTATGTATTTGCTCTGATTTCAGACACTCCGAATATATTTGTTCTGTGATGCAGAATATTAAGAAAATAACTGAGACACACTCATGCATTAAGAGAATAACTGCAATGTACTCATGCATAATCTACAACATGTTTTTAAAGGATGGAAATCAAATCTATCTGTCATACTTTGCCCTCAAGTATTCTGTGGGCTGTTGACATCATTTTGAATTACAAATGATGTACACAGCTTGTGCTACAAAGATTTTGGAACTAGAAACAGAATCAGACTCATGCATTACTTTTATTGTTTTTTTTAAAAGCCCTGTGACACCAGAGAACGGTTCCATTTGTAAATTTTATTACAGAAGCAAAAAAACAAAACTGTAAATGACTTAGGTCTAAGATATTTTTGTATTTAGCATCTTGCCAAAAAAGAAGAAATTATAAAAGCTATAAAATCTTTAATGGATTATTTCAATTTTTTCACCCTTGAATCACTTTGCCCCATACCATATAGTGTAAATAGGAAAGCATTTAGCTTACTAAATCACATAACTGTGATTTAATGTTATGTGTTGGTATAGAGCTACTCTTTAGCTTGCAAATGTGAGGGAAGCTGTGAAGAATAGTAAATATAATTTCTTCTTGTTAAACATCACAAGACTTCTCTTGGTTGTGTGTGTGTGTGTGCATGCGTGTGTGTGTGTGTGTTTTCTAAATTCTGTAATTGTGGACATTTGTAAGTACATGTGGATTAACTCTAGTTTCCAATTTCTGCAAAAAGAAACCTTTAATCATCGCCAGATTATGTGGTTTAGTATTTTTTCTCTATATAAATGTTTTTATAGAACATAAAAAACAGCAACACGTGTTTTATTTTCTCAAGAATTCCTAAGTGGGATTGAAATGTAGTCAAACATCATTAATCTTTCCATCAGAAACATTAAATTTTCTAAGCCTTAACATTGGTAGTGTGTCTTAGCACATGTAGCTACTTTACAGCAGTAATTCTCAGCAGAGAGCAGCAAGTACGCCTTCCACAGAAAATAAATCCTAGTAAAGACCGCTATTTGAAGAATTCTTCTTTTTCCATGCAACCCTCCATGACTCATTTCTAAGGTCACATGAATGGACCTTTGACACTGTGTTAGTTAGGCCTACCATTTTATCATCAAAAGACAAATACAGGGAAAAAGCAACTATCCAATTACAGATGTCTGAGTTAGAGATTTTCAAGGGGAAAAAAAAAGTATTCTTTAGGAAACCCTGGGATAAGGCTCTGGTTTAAACGGTCCCTGGAGGAAGAAAGCATTTTGACTGCCCCATGTCTACATTTTGATCTTGGGGGTGTATGTGAATGTTGGAAATAGAAGGTGTTACATGAGTGCTTCAACTTTTGGTTGCTGCCTGCAACTCATCCAAATGGTTACCACCACACACACCCTTCCGTTGCTATCAGTAACTCTGCAGAACCATCTACAGGAGCTACACTCTTCAATCTGTTAACTATAGAGTGTTAGGAAGGAATGAAGCTACAGCCATACAACCCTGATCATGCTCCATCTCATCTGATCTCAGAAGCTAAACAGGGTCAGGCCTGGTTAGTACTTGGATGGGAGGCAGGAATGGGACAGAACCTGGCTGCTCAGAACCTAATCCAAACTTGTGGAGAGAAAGAAATGTTATCAAATTTATGGTTTCTCTCTCCCTTTTCAGTCCATCTAATCACTTTTTTTTAATAACGATGCATCTTATTGGTGAATAACCAGGACCAACCATAAGCTCATATGCTACAAATACACAGGTGTCAAAGAAAATCCAAAGCCTAGCTGCATTATTTCACGAATTAATTCTGTTACATTACATGAAAATCAGGGTCTCTCTAACGAATAAGATTTTAGTTGTTGTTGTTGTTTTCTCTCCTTTTTTTTTTGAGACGGAGTCTCACTCCATCCCCTAGGCTGGAGTGCAGTGCTGCAATCTCAGCTCACTGCAACTTCTGCCTCCCAGTTTCAAGAGATTCTCCTGCCTCAGCCTCCTGAGCAGCTGGGATTACAGGCACATGCCACCACACCTGGCTAACTTCTGTATTTTTAGCAGAGACAGGTTTTCATCCTGTTGGTCAGGCTGGTCTTGAACTCCTGACCTCATGATCTGCCCGCCTCAGCCTCCCAAAGTGCTGAGATTACAGGCGTGATTCACCGTACCCAGCTGAATCAGGTGTTTTAATAACTTTGACAAGTTGCCAAGAAAAAGTCAAGGATATTCTGTGTTTTTGTTGAAGATAAGTAAATGCAGCTTCCTCCAAACCTACAGATTTGGAATAAGATTACTATCAATTTTATTGTGAATTTAATTCAATAGGATATTTTGAAAATGGAATAAAAAATAAATTAGGGGCTGGATACGGTGGCTCATGCTTGTAATCCCAGTACTTTAGGAGGGTGAGGCAGGAGAACTGCTTGAGGCCAGGAATTTGAAACCAACATGGGCAACATAGTGAGACTTTGCCTCTACAAAAAAAAATGAACAATTAGCTGGGTGTGGTGGTGCACACCTGTGGTCCCAGCCACTCAGGAGGCTGAGGTGGGAGGATCAGTTGAGCTCAGGAGGTCGAGGCTACAGTAACCCAAGATGACACCACTGCACTCCAGCCTAGGCAACAGAGCAAGACCCTGTCACACACACACACAAAACAACCCCAAAATTAGATTCATCATGTGCCTGCAAAACAGCTTATTTCTCAGTCTACATTCATTTCACTTAATCCAATTCTGATCTCAAATGTGCCCTGCTGTAACTATCTGTCTCTCAGTGGGGTCCCCTCAGTGACACTGTGTTGAGATATACCCTGTGGACCTTCAAAAAATTGTGGATTAACCAACTTGGTGTCTTCAGACTCTTGGGTTGCATGAAATAGGACTCAACTCCAGCTAAGCAAAAGAGAAGAGTTTATTATAAAGAAACAGGTGGCCGGGGTGCTGGCTCACACCTGTAATCCCAGCGCTTTGGGAGGCCAAGGTGGGTGGATCACCTGAGGTCAGGAGTTCAAGACCAGCCTGGCCAACATGGTAAAATGCCATCTCCACTAAAAATTTAAAAAAAAAAAAAAATTAGCTGGGCATGGTAGCAGGCACCTGTAATCCCAGCTACTAGGAAGACTGAAACAAGAGAATCACTTGAATCCAGGAAGCAAAGGTTGCAGTGAGCTGAGATCACGCCACTGCACCCCAGCCTGGCCGACAGAGCAAGAATCCGTCTCAAAATAGTAATAATAATAATAATAATAAAGATACAGGCATAGCTTTTAAACTAGAAAAGTTTCTGGGCTCCAGGATGGAATAAGAAAAGGGAAAGATTATTGGGAAAGAAAGAAGCTAGCACTTTTTTTGTTCTCTTTGTTTTCTGTCTCTGCCACCAGAATGCCCTGTCTCTGAAGGCTAAACAAGGACTTTGTTTATTATCTGTTTTCTCTTTTTGTGAATTGGTTTCTCCACCTCTATAATCCTAGCACCTAAAACAAGTGCCTGGCATGCAAGTGAGTTTAGATGGAGCAAGTTCACCAAACACATTCTCACATAAATTTGCAGAAACAGTAGCTACAACTTTGAAACCCTTATCTTAGTAGCCTTCTCCAGTTGCTGAAATTTACTGGCTGCCTCATGGTTCTATCCTCAGCTCGTCGTCAAGGTGCACATGGACGACAACAGCACAAAGTCACTGATGGTGGATGAGCGGCAGCTAGCCCGAGATGTTCTGGACAACCTTTTCGAGAAAACTCATTGTGACTGCAATGTAGACTGGTGTCTTTATGAAATCTACCCGGAACTACAAATTGGTAAGTCCCATCCCCAGCAATGGGCTGTACTCCAAAAACCTTGTGGGTTTGCTGTATTACGGGCCTGGGTTTATTCTCTTTTTTTCTCTTTAATTTTACATAAAAAATAGACATGGGGTCTCACTATGCTGCCCAGGCTGATCTCAAACTCCTGCGCTCAAGCAATCCTCCCACCTGGGCCTCCCAAAGTGCTGGGATTACAGGCGTGAGCCACCATGCCTGGCCTGGTTCTTCCTTGAGAAGACTTTGGTTCAAGGCTTTCACTTCCCTTATATGAGATTTAGTGCTCGACTCTTCATTTTGTTGTAGTGAAGAGACTTGGATTCTAGCAGGTGGTGGCCAGACCTTGGGGGATATAAGCATTATTACTGCTGCTTCTCTAGTGGTTCCATTTGGGAAAGAAAGCGACTGGATGATACTGACTAAGATACTGCATGGTTAATAAGCTGAGCAGGTGGCAGGAGAGCCTGGGTATCTGTCGGCTAATGCCTCTTTAGTGGTTGCTTCCTTAACCGACCATAACCCTGCCACAGTCTCCCACCAGTGCTCATTTCCCCTTCCTCCCTCCCCACTTGCTTAATCTCTGACACTTTGTCTTGTGGAAGAGGCTCAGCCTCAGAGTGCAAAGAACAATTGGTAGAAATTGGTGGAATTTTTCAAAAGCGGAAAAAAGGTTAACTGAAGATATACTGTTACTTCTCATTCTAGGTAGTGGTGGTGGTGGTGTTGAGACAGGGTTTTGCTCCATTACCAAGGCTACAGTGCAATGACGCAGTCATGGGTCACTGCAGCCTCAGCTCCTGGGCTCAAGCGATCCTCCTGCCTCCGCATCCCGAGTAGCTGGGACTATAGGCATACATATCACATTTCTCATTTTTAATAATGGGACAGTCGTCCCTCAGGAGAGCTGGGTGGGACAGAATTGCCTGTGCTGGAAGCTTTAGGAGCAATTTTTTTTCTGGATAAAATGGTTTACACTAAAACAGTCCCTTGAAGTTGTCTTCAGTTCTATGAGTCAAGGGAAGAAATGAAAGCCTTTCTTTATGTTTTAATTCAAGCATTCACACGTTGCTTTTAGAGTGTTAAGGAGTGATATTTTAGAGTGCACACTGTGACTCTCACAATTTCATTCAAAGTGTTTCACCAGTCATTGACTGACTGTCCACCTCACGTAGAATGTTTGCCACCATCTGGGACTATTTAAGGTAAAAAATGTCAGCATGAAAAAAGTACGTCTCCAGGTACACTGGCATATGCCTGTAGGCCGAGCTACTTGGGAGGGTGAGGCAGGAGGATTGCTTGAGCTCGAGCCTGTGAATAGCCACTGCACTCCAGCCTGGACAACACAGTGAGACCCCATCTCTTAAACAAAATGAAAGAAAAAAGTGTGACAGCTGACCATTGTCACTGTGTTATGGGTTTTTTTTGTTTTGTTTTGTTTTTTTTTGAGACAGATTCTCGCTCTGTCGCCCAGGCTGGAGTGCAGTGGCCGGATCTCAGCTCACTGCAAGCTCCGCCTCCCAGGTTCACGCCATTCTCCTGCCTCAGCCTCCCGAGTAGCTGGGACTACAGGCGCCCACCACGTCGCTCGGCTATTTTTTTATATTTTTTTTAGTAGAGACGGGGTTTCACCGTGTTAGCCAGGATGGTCTCAATCTCCTGACCTCGTGATCCACCCGTTTCGGCCTCCCAAAGTGCTGGGATTACAGGCTTGAGCCACCGCGCCCGGCCTGTGTTATGGGTTTTTTCATCTTGTTTTTAATGGAAGATAACTTGAAGACAATGAAAGATAAACATAATAGAAATATTGCAGTGTGACATCATGTGAGAATTATTAATAAGAATCCTAGGCACCTGATGAAACTCATGAAGATTAACTCAGTAATAGCTTGTTTCTCACTTGGAACCCCTGATGTCTTGGGTCTGAAAGAATACCTTTTCTTATTTCATCAGAGAGGTTTTTCGAAGACCATGAAAATGTTGTTGAAGTCTTATCAGACTGGACAAGAGACACAGAAAATAAAGTACTATTTTTGCAGAAAGAGGAGAAATATGCTGTATTTAAAAACCCCCAGGTAAGATGACCTGCATATTATTAAACCCTATAAAGTATGAAGGATTTTCTTTTTTGAGACAGAGTCTCACTCTGTCACCCAGGCTGGAGTGCAGTGGCATGATCTTGGCTCACTACAAACTTCGCCTCCCAGGTTCAAGCAATTCTCCTGCCTCAGCCTCCCCAGTAGCTGGGACTACAGGCGTGCACCACCAGGCCCAGCTAACTTTTTGTAATTTTTAGTAGAGACAGGGTTTCACCATGTTGACCAGTAGGGTCTCGATCTCCTGACCTCGTGATCTGCCTGCCTCAGCCTCCCAAAGTGCTAGGATTGCAGGCATGAGCTACTGCGCCCGGCCAAGGATTTGTTTTAATGTCACCTGTATACTAACCACACCATTCATTGTCTCACAAAATATGACAAATATATTATTTTCAAATAAACACAGACTCAGCTCTTAAGCTGTATGTAAGTTAACAGCCCTTTGAAGGATTCAGAAAGAGAAGAATCCATTTTGCTTTATTTTCATTCCAAATCCAAAACGTATCTCTCTGCGGTTGTCTGATCCTCTTCTGTCCCTGTTTCCGTGTGGCTGTATTAATCCGATATATCTTCATGCACTCACTGTTGGTTCTTCCTGCTTCCTACTTGAAAGATGCTCTTTTCTTTGTTGTTTGTATTTGGTGCTTATATTTGCCAGGAAAACTAAAATGACCACCTGGAAAATGTGCAAGTTACTGTGATTTCGTTACAAACAATTTGTGCCAGTAAAAAGCATAAATTTATATTTGTTCTTTTTTTCATATTTGTTCATATTTGTTCTTCATATTTGAAAATGCTTCCTTCAAGTCATGTGTACAAGGATGTCCAGGCTTTTTCCCAACTGAGGCCTCAAGCAACTATAATTGTGTGAGGGTCATTACCTTCTTTTTGAAAATCAAAGAATGTTAAAGGTGAAGAAGTTCCTCTCCATTTTCCAAACACCTTTCCCTTTTACAGGTTTAAAAAAAAAAAGTGTCATATCATTAGAGGGAGAATTAGGGCAGCTTCCTTGTGGGAAAATTTATCCTATAAATGCTATTTTCTGGGGTCTTCCTTAGGTTGTATGGTGGCTGACTGACAGCAAAGCAATTAAATAGTATTATTTGTGATAAATATCAAGCAATAAAAATACAAAGTTTTTCACCCGTAACTACCTTCAACGCCATGCTTTTTTTTTTTTTTTCTCTTTTGTTGTTGTTGTTAGACAAAGTCTTGCTCTGTTGCCAGGCTAGAGTGCAGTGGCGCAATCTTGGCTCACTGCAACCTCTGCCTCCTGGGTTCAAGCAATTCCCCTCTCTCAGCCTCCCGAGTAGCTGGGATTACAGGCACATGACATCACCCCTGGCTAATTTTTTTTTTTTTTTTAGTAGAGATGGGGTTTCACCATGTTGACCAGGATGGTCTCGATCTCCTGACCTCATGATCTGCCCGCCTCGGCCTCCCAAAGCGCTGGGATTACAGGCGTGAGCCACTGCACCTGGCCCAATGCCATGCTTTAACAACTGCATTAGTGAAGGTACCATCTAAGTTGCTGTAGCAAAGAGACTCTTAAATCAGTGGTTCAAACAAGCTACAAGCTTATTTCTCTCTCACACACTGGTCCAGGCACAGGTACACAGGTAGATAGACCTAGTGGAATGGCGCTGCCATTTTCAATATGTGGCTTCCATCTTTGGTTCCATGGTAGCTTTTCTGCCTCGCCATTTTCCAGTCCGTAGGAAGTGAGGGAAGAGCCGGGGAAATGCACATTCAGGTTTATGTTTCCATCCCATTGGCCAGAAGTTAGTTCCATAATGACACTGAGCTACAAGAAAAGCTGAGAAATGTAGTGTCTATCTGAACAACCATATGCACAGCTAAAACTAGGGAGTTACATTCAGGGCCACACTTTGCATAACTCTTCCATGAGGCACCTTTCCCCTTGAATCTATAAAAATAATGCTCAGGAGTCATGCAACATGGCTATGCTATTGTATAAGAGAAGGTATAGCTATTGTCTAACTAAGATTAGCCATGGTGGGAGAGTCAGAGATTACCTCCATACCCCTTTAGGCTGGATCAGAGATTACCTCCACACCCCTTTAGACTGGATTTAGAAACCAAATTGACACCAGAGAGATTAACAAGAGAAAAGCATACACATTTTGATCAGTTTTACATCTACATGGGGATCTTCACAAGAATCCAAAGTCTAAAGAAGTGGCCGAGGCAAGATGCTTCTATACTTGTTTAACAAAAAACAATAAATTTGAGAAGAAATGACAGAACAAAGAGGATCTGGCTAGGGGCAGTGAAGTTTCTAGGGGAGTGTAAACCAGAAAGTTTCTGATAGGTCTCAATCAGTTTAGAAGTTTCTTTTGCCAAGGCTTAAGTACACTCCTAGAAGAAAACAAACAAACCAACAGAATCACAGAAACAGTCTGTGGTCTGTGCCCTTCTCCAAAGATGAATTTCAGGGCTTCAACATTTAAAGGGGATGCCAGGCACGGTGGCTCCTGCCTGCCATCCCAGCACTTTGGGAGGCTGAGGTGGGCGGATCACTTGAGGTCAGGAGTTCGAGACTAGCCTGATCAACATAGTGAAACCCCATCTCTACTAAAAATACAAAACTTAACGGGCATGGTGGTGGACGCCTGTAATCCCAGCTACTTGGGAGGCTGAGGAAGGGAGAATTGCTTGGACCCAGGAGGCAGAGGATGCAGTAAGCCAAGATAGCACCACTGCACTTCAACCTGGGTGACAGAGCAAGACTCCATCTCAAAAAAAAAAAAAAAAAAAAAAACGTAAAGGGGAAAAGTCAAGGAGGGGAAAGAGGGAGGGGCATGGTAACGCACATGTTGCAAGAGAAAAAGAGCAGGTAGGGAAAGAACGAATAACTGTATTCCTCTCCCGCTCAGTAAATTGGAACTTTACAGAAGATAAGATGAACATAGAATTGCTCCTTGTGGAGATATTTAACCTTTTATTTGTAGCTGTCTGTTTAGGAACAAAAGGGTGCAAGGCAGTGTCTTGCATGACTCAGCTTTCAGCTTACTTTATTCCTTTTGGCAGCACGAACTGGGGTCCCGCGTTTTTATATTCCTTTCACTAAAGGGCGTCACCAGAAGATCTATGGGGGGAGACAAGGGTTACTTTATCTATAGTGGAAGATAGAAGTTCCTTTGTTGAGTGTATTTATTCAGCTCCTTTGCAGCCCAGTTCCCAGTCTCTGGTGATAAGGGCTATTTTCTCGCCCTGAAACGCTGAGGGTTCCCCTTCAGAGGAATCCTGATGGCTTGCTGCCTGCAGGAAGAGAAGGTCGGCTCACCCTTTCTGGGACCCCAAAGTCTCCAGTGTTTTCAACTAGAAGTAATCAGTGCACCAATCTAGCATTTTGGGGGATGGCATGTCTTTCAGTCCTTCAGTGGGCATCTGCAGTTTGCCATGGTAACTAATGAATTAGTGCACATACCATAATGGTACAATCTGAATTTTTACAAAGTGAACCACGCACATGAAGATAACAGCATTCAGGGAGTTGCAGCAGCCTTCCTCATGGCTCTTCCAGTCCTTACTCCCCATTACAAAGGTCGTCATGATTCTAGCCTCTATCTCCTTAGCATTTCCTCTTTTTGAACTTTATATATGAAATGGAATTATATCACAGTACTTTTTTTTTTTTGAAACAGGGTCTTGCTCTGTTGCCCAGCCAGATCTTGCAGTAGCGCGATCGTGGCTCACTGCAATCCCCGCCTTGCAGGCTGAAGTGAGCCTCCCACTTCAGCCGCCGAAGTAGCTGGGAACACAGGAGCAGGCCACCACACCCGGCCAAGTTTTGTTTTTGTTTTTTTTAAGAGACAAGCTCTCACCATGTTGCCCAGGTTGGTTTTATTTTGCTTTGCTTTGACTCAACTCTCATTCATGCAACTGCCCACAGCACTAGCTTATTCTTTTTCACCGTTAGTGTTCCATTGTGTGACTATACCAAAACCTATTTATCCATTGTCTCGTTGATGGATATTTGATGTGTTTCTAGGGTGGGGCTTTAACCAGTAATGCTGTTGGGAGCATTCTTGTACAGTACATGTCTTTTGTTGGACATGTGTAGACATTTCTCTGGCATATATACCTACGGGTGCAATTGCAGGACCACAGGTTGTGCATATGTTTAGTTTTGTTTTTTTATTTTATTTCATTTTTGAGATTGAGTCTCACTCTGTCAGCCAGTCTGGAGTACAGTGGTGCAATCTCGGATCACTGCAACTTCTGCCTCCCGGGTTCAAATGATTCTCATGTGTCAGCCTCCTGCGCAGCTGAGATTGCAGGCACCCACCACCACGCCTGGCTAGTTTTTGTATTTTTAGTAGAGACGGGGTTTCACCATGTTGGCCAGACTGGTCTCGAGCTCCACTTCAGCCTGCCTCAGCCTCCCAAAGTGCTGGGATTACAGGCATGAGCCACCACACCCAGCTTTTTTTTTTTTTTTTTAATAAGAGTCCTTCTGTTACCCAGGCTGGAGTGCAGTGGCACAATCGCAGCTCACTGCCACGTCTGCCTCCCTGGCTCAAGTGATTCTCGTGCCTCAGCCTCCCAAGAAGCTGGGAGGCACTCACCACCACACTTGACTACTTTTTGTATTTTTAGTATAGATGGGGTTTCACCATGTTGGCCAGGCTGGGTGATATGTTTAGTTTTAGTAGATACTGCCAAGCAGCTTCCACACAGATTCTATGATTCAGCCTCCCATTAGCGTTGTATGAGAATTCCTGTTGTTCCACATCCTTGACAGCCTTTGGTGTTGCCATTAGTTTTTAAATTTAGCCATTCCAGGGGTTTGTAGTGGCATCTTCTGTGGTTTTAAGTTGA
Source organism: Theropithecus gelada (assembly GCF_003255815.1). Classification (NCBI taxonomy): domain Eukaryota; kingdom Metazoa; phylum Chordata; class Mammalia; order Primates; family Cercopithecidae; genus Theropithecus; species Theropithecus gelada. The sequence continues at coordinate 23,300,334 of NC_037677.1, read as the reverse complement.
ATTTTCCTGATGCCAGTGATTGTAGCATCTTGTCAAATGTTTCTTATCCATTTGAATACCCAGTAATTTTGAAGTACCTAAAGCATTCTTGTCGAAGCTCTATACTAATACCCTTTGATAGTTTGTTTAAGGCTGGGCACAGTGGCTCACGCCTGTAATTCCAACACTTTGGGAGGACGAGGCAAGGGAATTGCTTAAGCACAAGATTTCAAGACCAGCCTGGGCAACATGGTTGTTATAAAAGTGAGCTCAGCTTGCTCTTGCCATCTTTTTCATGCCTGCTTACTTGCTTTCTGCTTTTCCACCACATTATGACACAGTCTGAAAGCCCTCCCTAGAAGCTTCCACCATGTCCTTGGACTTTCCAACCTCCAGAACCATGAACCAAATAAACTTATTTTCCTTGTAAATTACCCACTGTCTGGTATTCTGCTATAGGAACAGAAAATAGACTAAGACAGATTAATACTTGCAGCTTAATTAAGAAAGAGCTTACCTGACCCAGAGTGTCAGTTCTTCTGGAAAATTATCAAACTGTACAAAACTCTTTAAAACTTCATTCTTAAAGTCCCAATACTGAAGTCTTCAATACTTAACAGAAGTCTTTTACAAATTATTTGTCTTTGTGGATAGTGCCTGGAAGAGGCAAGAAAGTGAATGCAGAGGGAGGCTTTGAGCTCCATTTTCAGAAGCAACAATAAGTAAGAATTTGGAGACATTAATGATATGCTTGTGCAGGCATAATTACTAGGCATCCATTTCCAATGGTGACTGGAAAAGTGGCTTCACACACCCGGGTTTCAAATGTCACCTGCTGTGTGATCTTGGTATGCTCTTTGACAACACTTAAATTCACTTCTCAGTTTGTCAAATGGTTGATGCTGCTGTACTTCCTACCTCACAAAATCAAATCCAGCATGAAAACCACTTGTTACATTGTGGAGTTATGCATAAAAGTAAAGTGGTTTGATCCCAACTGAAATTCAGCAGTCATCTGCAGTAAAGTTCTATGTAATAGATTATCTAAAATGAATATAGAGAAACCAAACTCTGCAAATTTGTGAACAGAAAGATGCTTAATTAGGAATTCCAAAAGGATAACTTGTCTACATTTGGGGAGGCAATAGCAGATCACCCCATTTTTAAATGAAAGAAAGTAGAGTTAACTCCTAATGAATTCTCCTGATGGTTGCTGTTATGCACTGTTCCATTTGAAAATAACTTACCAGCTTTTTGGAACAGTCACTGTTTTAGCTTCACTCCCAAGAGGTAAGAGCCAAGTATGAGTCTAACTATTGAGATTTGGTGAGGGTGCAAGACCATCACTGGTTTTCCAGAGGCACTGCTGAAATCTGAGTGCACAAATACTGTTAGCTCCTGCCGTCAACTGTCAGTGGTGATCCTTGGGTATAAAAACAGATATTGCTCTAATTAGAATTCTTTTAGAGTGATTACTGAAAGGATCCCGAGGCATCTCATTGGAATGAAAGATGGGAAGTACAGTCAGACCTCCCAGGGACTGGTGTAGGGGTTGGAGCATTGCTGGGATCATGATGGCAAGCATCTTGGCCCCAGCCCTCCCTTGGGTGTCCATCTCTCTCTGTCACTCTCTGTCCCTGTGCACAGCTGTGTCATTCTTCTCCCCTTTGGTGGACTCCTTTCCTCAACTTACTCATCTGTTCCCACATAGTCCCTATAGCCAACCTCAGATGATGGCTGCCTCTATAAATGGATCTCAAACTTTGTGCTTGCATAACCCTAGAAGAAGTTTGAAAATCCATGTGCCACCTCACACATTTGTTTGCTGACATCTAAATTTTTTCGTCACAAGTTTATTTATTAATTTTTTTTTTTTTGAGATGGAGTCTTGCTCTGTTGCCCAGGCTAGAGTGCAGTGGTGTGATCATGACTCGCTGCAACCTCCGCCTCCCAGGTTCAAGCAATTCTCCTGCCTCAGCCTCCCAAGTAGCTGGGACTACAGGCATGTGCCACCATGCCCAGCTAATTTTTGTATATTTAGTAGAAATGGGGTTTCACCATGTTGGCCAGGCTGGTCTTGAACTCCTGACCTCACGTGATCTGCCCACCTTGGCCTCCCAAAGTGCTGAGATTACAGGCATGAGTCACTGCACCCGGCTTTACAAGTTTAAATAGATACAAAGAATTCCATGTCCAACATATTTTAAATGTTGACAGTTTAAAAAAACTATTCAATGGAATCTAAATACAGTTCCATGGCAATCTGATTCTCACCATCATCTTTTTAAGAAGCACATGAATAAGCTTTTTTTTTAATAGACTATTTTTAGAACAGTTAGATTCACAGTCAAATTGGACAGAAATAGAAAGAGTGTCTATATATCCCCTGCCTTCGCACACATGCAGCTCCCCCCACTATCAACACCAGCATGGCACATTTGTCACAGTTGATGAATCTACGTTGACACATTATTATCACCCAAAGTCCAAAATTGACATTAATGTTCACTTTTGGTGATGTACAATAAGCTTTTTTCAACATTTGGGACATTTTATATTGTTCCTTTTTCCCCCCTTTGAACTGTTTCCATTTCATTTTCTCCCCAAAGATTTATTCTATTGTAATATATTGATATGCTTAAAAGTCTTTTATTATTCTCTGTCCCATACTCCTCTTCAACTAATTATGTTTATAAATTGATGGGTGAGCTTTTCTTTTCTGTCACCATAGGAAACTTAAGGGTTAAAAAATTACAGTTGACTGAAACAACATAGAAACCTTTTTTTAATTATAAATGTTGATACTAATTAAACATGAAAAGTAAAAATGGGAGGCCAGGCACAGTGGCTCATGCCTATAACCCCAGCACTTTGGGCGGCCAAGGCAGGTGGATCACCTGAGGTCAGGAGTTCAAGATCAGCCTGGCCAACATGGTGAAATCCTGTCTCTACTAATAATACAAAAAAATTAGCTGGGCATGGTGGCACACACCTGTAATCCCAGCTACTCAGGAGGCTGAGGCAGGAGAATCACTTGAACCTGGGAGGTGGAGGTTGCAGTGAGCCAACACTGTGCTGTTACACTCCAGCCTGGGTAACGAGAGTGAAACTCTATCTCCAAAAAAAAAGAAAGAAAGAAAGAAAAAATGGGGAGAAGGGACATCTCTTAATGTTAGAAACAGATGGAGCCATTTTCCCCCTGGTTAATTCCAGGATCAAAGGATGAAGTTCCGTATCAATTATATTCCAGTTTTTCATTTTTACAGATGTTAAGTACTTTGTATACTGAGAGACTTTGTTCATATAAATAAGTAGATGGGAACAGAAGAATTCCATTCAATTCTTTGAACTCCTTCCAAGGTACTAGCCAAAAGCCACAGGAGGATCAGTGATGATTCTTTTCATCCATCAGCTGACCAGATAATTAGGTACCTTCTATTATGTTGAAAGCAAAGAATTAGAATCCGCATGACTTCCAAAAGCTTTTGTGATGAGTCGTCTTCTTTCTCTGCGCTGGTGTTTCAAGTTGTCCTTTTGTTTAGGGCCTTTGAGCCTTACCCTGGGGCAGTAAGATTCTGTGTGGGTGCAGGTGCGATTTTCCTTTCTAACATGTGAAAAGGCAATTGTGAAAGGGGCCGTCCATTCTCAGACAGGTCCACTTTAGAAAATGGTACACTTCAAGACTGAGGATGTGAGAATTTACACAGCACGCTCTTGGAGGGGCTTCATGTAATTATAGGACATGGAGGGACGGGGGGACACAGTTGAAAGACCCTTAGCCAAGGCCAACTATAGTGGCTCACATCTGTAATCTCAGCATTTTGGGAGGCCAAGGTGGGAGGATCACTTGAGGCTAGGAGTTCAAGACCAGCCTGGAAACACAGGAAACCCCATCTCTATAAAAAATCAAAATATAAATGAATTTCTTAAAAAAGGAAGCCCCTGGCCTTGAATGTTGGCTCACTGTGAGTGGCTCAGGCTCCCCCATGGTTAACTGTCCTCTGCTTTACAAAGCCATTGTGCCTATTATGAAATAATAATTTATGACATCATTTCTCATCTTCAATAGTCAGTAGGACCTAGGTGGGTGCCAGCACTCCGAACACAGTGCCCCCAAAATATGGCACCGTGGCATGCTGAGTACTTTAAACCAAAGGAGATTAGAAGGACCTAAGATGCCAGACAATCTCTGTGACCTTCTCCCACCCTCCTTTCTTCTTCCCCCACTTATCCCCTGAAGCAGGTTATAGAAACTCAACTTTTTCTCCCCAAAGCAAGCCACGAAACCTAGAAGGCTCACTCACTGACCTCCTCCCTTTGCCCCTGGAAGGTCCTCCTGTGGCAAGCGTCCTGCCCCATACCTGGTTGGGGGGGAGAATGTCACACAGAGACACAGAAACAAATCAAAACAAACAGACCTCGCTGAGCTCCCCCAGTTTATTGCCATTAGATCATGTTTCTCCACAATTAACCACTTCTTTCATCAGATTGATGATGGAAAAAAACAAAACAAAACAAAACAAATTATGCCAAAATATTTAAAGAATATTAAATAATACTAAATAAAGAAGGTTATTCTGAGCCAATATGCGTGGCCGAGTCCAGATGACACAGTCTCAGGAGGTCCTGAAAAGTATGCCTATGGCAGTTGTGGCTTGCAGTTTAGTTTTGTACATTTCAGGGAGACAGGAATTGCAGATAAAATCATAAATCAATATGTGGGAGGTATGCATTGGTTCCCAAAAAGGCAGGGCATCTCAAAGCAGAGGCTTAACATGTCATAGGTGGATTTTAGGGATTCTTGAGTTAGCAATTGGTTGAGAGAACTGAGCTTTGTCTAAAGACTTGAAGTCAGTAGAAAGGAATGCCTACGTGAAGATGAGAAGGTCTGCTGTCTATCGTGTGATACTGTACCAGAATCAGGTTGGAAAGTAAGCTCCACTCTACAGAGTTAATTAAAAACCCATTTCATGAGATTTTGTGGTTTGTAGGGTATGACTCCCCTGGCCCCTTAGAAAGGATTTGGGCAAGATTGCGTATAATCTATGCGTTTATTTTTCTTTCTTTTTTTTTTTTAAAAAAAAAAAAACAATAAAAGGAAAGAAAAAAGGGAATCTTGGCAAGAGAAAAAACGTCAGGCACAGTGGCTCACACCTGTAATCCCCGCACTTCGGGAGGTAGGAGGATCACTTGAGCCCAGGAGTGTGAGACCAGACTGGGCAACATGTGAGACTTCATCTCTATAAAAAAATTTAAAATTAGCTGGGCGTGGTGATGCATCCCTGTAGTCCCAGCCACTCAAGATGCTAAGGTGGGAGGATCACTTGAGCCTGGAAGGTCAAGGCTGCAGTGGGCCATGATCATGCCACTGCATTCCAGCCTGGGTGACAGAGTGAGACCTGTCTCAAAAAAAAAAAAAAAAAAAAAAGGTCAGAGTTCAGTCTTCAACTTAGTGTAAAAATACGTAGTTTGCTTCTTTGGATATTGATTTCTGAAGGCTCCTATGTCATGTAAAACTTTGGTTAGATGAATTTGTGTTGCGTTCCTCTTGTTACTCTCTCTTGTTATAGGGGTGTCAGCCATGACCTCTGCAATGGATGAGGAAAAGGTAAGACTTTTTCTCCCCTACAGAGGCTCTCTTGCCCAGGGGATGTGGTCTCTTTTGGGAAAGTGGGCTGGGGCAGTAGAACAGTGTTATCCTCATAAAGGCAGTTTTACTTTAAAAGCCTACTGTACAAAAATCAGTGACTTTGCCTGTGTAGGGGAGAAAGAACCATTTTCTAACCCATTGCTAGGCTTATGGCTGAGGTCACTATTGCAAAAGACAGATTAACAACAACCAAAAAAGCACACAAATTTGTTTAATGTAAGTAACATAGGAGCTTTCAGAAATGAAGATCCGAAGAAACAGGAAGAACTGGGTATTTTTGTGGACAGTCGTGCAGAAGTGTGATTGCAGGACAAAAGGGTAGGATCTAATGGAAGTAAACTGGGGGAACTTGGCAAGGTCTGTTCCAATTCTTCTCTGGGTCCCTGTGTCTTCAGAGATAGGGACATCCCTTTCCTCTGGGTATAGGGTGGGTGGCTGTCTCACGAGGATCCTATGACTTACTTTAGAGAAAGGTCAGAGGATTCTTTTAAGACCTGCTTCGGAGGAGAAGGACAGGAAAAGGTCAGAGGGATCTTCCTGCTTCTTCTGTTTTCTCAAATGACAAGGTGCCATAGTTTGGGATAGTGTGTCCTAAACCCTGTCACCTGAAACCAAAATAGAGGTCTGAGAATTGAGGACGGAGTATGAACATGGAAAGTCATTCCAGTATTCACATAAGCCATTCTTACTGCTAGAAGCCTAAAGAATCTCTTTTTCAGAAAAGGAATCTGTAAAGTCAGTTCATGTAAGGTACAACCTTATAAGAGGTAAAGTCAGTTCATGTAAGGTTGTGCCTCAAGTAAGTTCCTCAAATAAGTTCCTTATTATGCTACTTTTTATTTCTTCTAATAACTTTCTTTTGCTAACTTAAAAATAATATCTGGCCCGGTGCAGTGGCTCACGCCTGTAATCCCAGCACTTAGGGAGGCCAGGCAGGCATGTCACAAAGTCAGGAGATCAAGACCATCCTGGCCAACATGGTAAAACCCCGTCTTTATTAAAAATACAAAAATTAGCCGTGCATGGCGGCATGTGCCTGTAGTCCCAGCTACTCAGGAGGCTGAGGCAGGAGTATCGCTTGAACCCGGGAGGTGGAAGTTGCAGTGAGCCGAGATCGCGACATTGCACTCTAGCCTGGGTGACAGAGTGAGACTCCATCTCAAAATATTAATAATAATAATATCAATTTATTATAAAAGGAAAAGTTGGAAAATTCAGAAAAATATAAGGAAGAAAATCTAAATCACCCATAATCTCACTCTTTAACAATAATCACTATTGATATTTTAGGCAACTCTTATTCCACAGATTATTCTGTTTCTTAACTGAAATTTGATGGTGATTATACTCTACTGGTGGCTGCATGAGTGAGGAGCAGAGACAGAAACACAGCTTCTTCTGCTCAGGTGTGGAAGGGTCTCAGCCACCAGCCTGGCAGCTATTGTGGGAGAAAAGTATTAATACCTTGTGGCATCATTCTTCCATTCCCTTCCAGCCTCCCTCAGCCCACCAAGGGCAGTCTCTGACCATCCAGGACCAGGTGTGATTAGAAGGAAAGTTACATAGTAATCACCTTTATGGTCCCCAGCATGGGCTACTGTGTTAAAGGAAGGTCTACCCATGACTTTGGTGCCCTGGATCTTCTCACCACCCAGTGTGGGTATGTGCGATTAGTCAGTGTATTGAGGCATGAAAGGCAACCTTAGAAGCCAGGCATGGTAGCTCACACCTGTAATCCCAACATTTTGGGAGGCAGAGCAGGAGGATCACTTGGACCAAGGAATTCAAGACCAGCCTGGACAACATAGGGAGATCCCAGTTTTTGCAAAAAATCAAAAAATTAGCTGAGTGTGATGGCATGCACCTGTGGTCCCAGCTACTCAGGAGGCTGAAGTGGGAGGATCATTTGCGCCCAGGAGTTCAAGGCTGCAGTGAGCTATGATCCACTGTCCTCCAGCCTGGGCAACAGAGCAAGACCGTATCTCAAAAAAAAAAAAAAAAAAAAACTACCTCAGAATCCCACTGGTTTGCAGAAACAGACATTTCCTCTCTCCTGGCTCCTGGGTCTGCAGGTTGCCTGTCTTTAGCTCCAAAGTATAACTTAGACTTAGATTTAGGTAGTTCCATGTCCTTTTTTTTTTTTTTTTTTTTTTAAGATGGAGTTTTGCTCCTGTGGCCCAGGCTAGAGTGCAGTGGCACCATCTCAGCTCACTGCAACTTCTGCCTCCTGGGTTCAAGCCATTCTCCTGCCTCAGCCTGCCAAGTAGCTGAGATTACAGGCATGCGCCACCAGGCCCAGCTAATTTTGTCTTTTTAGTAGAGACGAGGTTTCACCATTTTGGCCAGGCTGATCTCGAATTCCTGACCTCAGGTGATCCACCAGCCTTGGCCTCTCAAAGTGCTGGGATTACAGTCCTGAGCCACTGCGTCCGGCCCCATGTGTCTCTGATTGGCCCTGGACAGCACAGACCTGTGACGTATTCTTCTCACAGTCAATGACAAGAGTACAGGTGAATGACAGAAACACACTCTGCACCTCAAGCCCTCTGCTCAGAATCCATGCATCGTCCCGTCTGCCACATTCTATTGGTCAAAGCAAGTCACATGGCCAAACCCAACATAAGTGAAGCAAGGAAATAAGCTTCACCTACTCTGGGGAAAGTTACTGCCCAGTCACCTGACAGCAAGCAGAGAATTGGGAGTGATGGTCTGATCTGATCTTCACTCAGTGAGCTGCATTAACCCCACAGCTGTAGCCTGACTGGCTGCTCACTGGTCCTCCAAAGACACCTCTGTGCCTCTGTGCATGCTTGTTCTCATCCCTGGAAATCTATTCTCATTCTTTTTTCCCTAGCTGAACATTGAACAACTTTCAAGGCCTCCTTCAAACTTTGACCCCCTCTGTAAAGATTTTCTTGACCATCTCAGTCCATAGTTATTTTTTTCCTTCCTGAAACTCTCTACATGGTGGCTCATTTTGAATTTTTGTAGTCTCTTATATCTTCCCCATCAATAGATAAAGAGTCATCCGTCCATCTTGCTATGCTCTATCTGTATTTATCTTCTCCATGTGATAGCAGCCTTCTTAAGAACAGGGATTTGAGGCCGGGCATGGTGGCTCACACCTGTAATCTCAGCACTTTCGGAGGCCAAGGCACGTGAATCACTTGAACTCAGGAGTTTGAAACCAGCCTGGACAACATAGCAAGACCCCATCTCTACAAAAAAATTTAAAAATTAGCTGACCATGGTGGCATGTGCCTGTAGCCCCAGCTACTTGTGGGGCTGAGGTGGGAGAATTGCTTGAACCTGGGAGGCGGAGGTTGTGGTGAACTATGATCACGCCACTGCACTCCAGCCTGGGTGACAAAGTGAGATCATGTCCCTCCCCAAAAAAAGAACAGGGATGTTTTACATGTACAAAGGGCACTCGCAAATATTTCTTCATGACCTGATAACTGTTCGCTTGATTTACTCTTTATTCCAAGAAGATGTTTAAAAAGTATTTGCTGTTTCTTTCCTATCCAGCTGTTCCCAAATGTTGCACTCCCAGAAGCTGTGAGAAAAGACAGCAAGCTGTGACCAAGAGTCTCATTTCCCATTTTGAAGTTCCTTTATTATTCGACTCAGGTTTACCCAGTTTCCATTTGCAGGATATAATGACTAAATGTTGAGTTCTGCTCACTACTTCTCCAGAGCAGCCCGCATTGAGTGGGCGCCCACACCACAGGCGGAAGTTCCGATCCGAAAGCAATCAATCTTATTATTCTAAGAATTATTCTTATTCTAAGGACTGCCCTCCTCTAGCACAGATTTACTTTGTGTTTTTTGCTGTTTCGTTAAAATAAAAAACAAAAATAGCGTAGCATGGTCACTTAGAAGGATATTCTGGAGCTGAAAAAGTCAGAAGCATGTCAGAGAAAGTTCTCAGAGAAAGGTACAGCTACGTATCCTGCCTCTTTAGGGCACCCTGGTGAAATGTGGCCCTTCACGGTTTAGACAGGTTCTTCCCTGCAGAGAGTGACAAATGTTCTGTCTTTCCCAGATGATAACAAACACTTGCTCTGGAGTCTTTTTTTTCTTTTCTTTTCTTTTCTTTTTTTTTTTTTTTCTGAGACCGAGTCTTGCTTTAACACCCAGGCTGGAGTGCAGTGGCACAATCTCAGCTCACTGCAACCTCCACCTCCCAGACTCAAGTGATTCTCCTTCCTCAGCCTCCCTAGTAGTTGGGATTACAGGCGCCCACCACCAAACCCAAATAATTGTATTTTTAGTAGAGACAGGGTTTCGCCGTGTTAGCCAGGCTGGTCTCGAACTCCTGACCTCAGGTGATCCACTCACCTCGGCCACCCAAGGTACTGGGATTACAGGCGTGAGCCACTGCCCCCGGGCTTGGAGTCTTCACTATGCTCTCTGTTCACGCTTCCAATTCATCATACATGATTCAAATATCTGGCCTTCCTAAGCCAAGGTTTGCTTTCTAGCAGCACCCTGAAATCACTCTTGTATGAATGGGCAAACTCGTGTTGGATCACATTTTTTGTTATTGTGGAAAAATATATGTAACACAGGACTTATCATCTTAACCATTTTCAAGTGTACCCTTCTGTGGTACTAAGTACATTCACATTGTTGTGCTAGATTCTCCCCTATGGTACTTAAAGCTTTCTTTTTCTTTCTTTTTTTTTTTTTGAGGCAGGGCCCCACTGTGTGGCCCAGACTGGACTCAAACACCTGGGCTCAAGCAATCTTCTCGCCTCAGCCTCTAGAGTAGCTGGGACTACAGGTGCATGCCATTGTGCCTGGCTCTGTACTCAGAGAATTTTAATGCTGAGAAAAAGTATTTAATAACTTGGCCAGGCATGGTGGTTCAGGTGTGTAATCCCAGCACTTTGGGAGGCCGAGATGGGCAGATCACAAGGTCAGGAGATCGAGACCATCCTGGCCGATATGGTGAAACCCTGTCTCTACTAAAAATACAAAAATTACCCGGGCGTGGTGGTGCATGCCTGTAATCCCAGTTACTTGGGAGGCTGAGGCAGGAGAATTGCTTGAACCCGGGATTTGGCGGTTGCAGTGAGCTGAGATCGCACCACTGCACTCCACCCTGGCAACAGAGCAAGACTCCATCTCAAAAAAAAAAAAATTATTTAATAACTCGACGTTCTGCCACTAATCGGCCTTGGGAAAATCACCTAATCTTCTGTTTCGTCGTCTGTAAAGTAACAAGGGCAGTGGTACCTGTGTTATCGGGTTCTTGTGAGGATGAAATGAAATCATGCCTGTAAAGCCTTAGCACAGGTTTCTGGCAGGTGCTACCTAATATGGCTAGTCGTGGTCTTCAAGCAAAACATTTAAAATTTAAATAGTTTTCTGAATTCTATATTATGACTGCACTAATTCATAATATAACATCCTTTCAAATAACAAGTAAAAGTTTAAAAGTCTTGGAAAAACATATTAAAATAAACTTTTTTCAATAAGAATTACCAAAAGAATTGTACTTGACCAGGCATGGTGGTTTATGCCTGTAATCTCAGCACTTTGGGAGGCTGAGGGATCAATTTGAGACCAGCCTGACCAACATAGCAAAATCCATCTCTACTAAAAAAAAAAAAGTTAGCTGGGCAGGGTGGTGCACACCTGTAATCCCAGCTACTCGGGAGGATGAGGAAAGAGAATCCCTTGAACCGGGGAGGCAGAGGTTGCAGTGAGCCAAGATTGCACCACAGCACTCCAGCCCAGGCAACAGAGCAAGACTGTGTCTCAAAAAAAAAAAAAAAATTGTACTTGACGTATTTCCTCCTAAGTAGCTGGGACTACAGGCATGTGCCACCATGCCTGTAGTCCCAGCTACTTAGGAGGCTGAGTGAGGGAGATTACTTGAGCCCAGGAGTTCAAGGCTGCAGTGAACTATGATCATGTGACTGCACTCCAGCTTGGGTAACAGAGCAAGACCTTGTCTCTAAAAAAAAAAGCAAACGAAAAGAAAAACTCAAACTTCAGTGTGCATAAAAATCATCTGGAAAGCATATTGGAATGCAGATTTCCAGGCCTCATCCCAGAGATTCCAGTGTAACCCAGGAACATGCATTATATCAAGTTTCAAGGTGGTCTGGGAGTTATACTTGGAGAAACACTCCTATGGTGTAAATAAACACTTGTGCCTAGATTAGGGAGAGTCCTTAATTTAGTCACAGTGCTTCTGTGATACATTTTCTGCCTTTAATACATTTGTTATGTATGATTTTGTAAAACTCCATGTTTTTACATAAAATCCTCAGCACTTTAACTATAACAGTGGTCACTCATTATCTTCACTGTGCATATGGATACCTCAGCTGCGCTTATTGTGTAAAAATTAGTCCTTGAGTGCTCGTGATTTTTTGGAAACTCACACACTTTATTTTTAGCCATCCCGTTGATATTCAGTATTAACAAAGTATGATCCAGAAATTAATACAAACCATGCTCAGAGACCACGAATCCACTTGTGAGTTCTTTTATTTTTTTATTTTCTTTTTTTGAGACAAGGCCTCACTCTGTTTCCCAGGCTGGAGTGCAGTGGCGTGATCATAGCTCACTGCAGCCTCGAACTCCTGGACTCAGGCAGTCCTCTAGCCTCAGCCTCCCGAGTAGATGAGACTACAGGCATGCATGCCACCATGCCCAGCTAATTTATTATTATTATTTTTAGTAGAGACAGGGTCCTACTATGTTGCCCAGGCTGGTCTCAGACTCCAGGGCTCAAGCAATCCTCCTGCCTCAGCCTCCCAAAGTGGTGGGATTATGGGCATGAGCCACACCCAGCCTATGAGTGCTTTTAGCTCATAGTCCTCCCTGTCTTTGTTTAGGCTGGTTTTCTTTCCAGAAATGCCCTTTCTGCTTCTTTCTGTCCTTAGAAGTTGCTAAATAGTAAACCTTGTGTTGTGATTAACCCAGGCAGTTCTTTTAAAAAATAAAAGAGGTCGCTAACATTTACTAACATCTATATTTCTGGATTCTCTTGATAAGCCAGAATCCTGCTACCCTACAATACCTTGAGCTGCCATGTGGCATCTGCCTGCCAGAGCAGTTCCCCTCTTGAGCATAGGACATGAGCTTGACCTTCACTCCAGCCTCCAGCTCTTGCCAGTGCCTTGAGGACTTCCAGCTTCCAGCATTTAACATGCATGGTGCACGCATGGACTTCAGCAATTAAATGATGTATTTTTCACTACTGTTTTCTATCTTCATTTTTTCATCGATTGTACACTATGGGAGAGTGAGGAGGTTTCACTCCTGCCTTGCCATACGGTATCAGCATTTGGGAAGGCCCTGATGATTGATAGATAGCGTATGCTCTGGTTCCCTGTTTATTTCACACAATTAACATCTTTCCTGCAAGACTGTGAGTTCCTTGCAGCGTCTAGCATGGTAATGAACACTTACTGATCTGATCTTTTAACATTTTATTTAGAATTTCTACTTGGATAACAGAGGAAAAAAAGAAAGCAAGGAAACCAATGAGAAAATGAATGCTAAGAACAAGGAATCCTTACTCGAGGTAAGGTTAATTTTGCAGAATGGAAGAAAAGAGAATGACGTTTGCTCTATCTATTTTTAAGTCATTTTCTTCCCAGAACAATGGAAAAATCTAAAGACACACTGAAATTTCAAGTTGGGGTGTTAAAATCAAATTATTACTAAATTATAGCTGTTTAGATCATTCAACTGTTTTTCTTTTTTGAGTCATTTGTTACAACATGTGGCTTTAGACAAATGAAGTGGGATTCATAATTCTTGACTTTTAAAAAGACTTGACAAATCCTCATAAAACTCATCTTCTGGCATTCCATATGTTTCATTACTTAAGTGCTCCACGGAAGTCAGACATAAGGCTTCCAAATCTTATTTAAAGGGACCTCTAAGATGCTCTCCCAACATCTCAGATGTGGTAGGAAGCATGAGATTCGGAGTCAGGGACCCGTTACAGGAGGTGGCCCTGCCCAACACTGTTCATTTGCTAATGGGACAGTCCCCGCCCCCCTGAGAACCTCAGTTTCCGAATTGTATTGAATCATCACAGAGATTCAGGGAGCTGGCGAAAGCACTGTGTTGATGACCATACAGATGTCTGTGATGACCACTATTAGGGCGTGTTCCAGAAGTTCATTTGGCAATTGATTGTTTGGAAACTTCTAGTGAGTTTTCACGTGCTAAAAATCAAGGCTCTGAGCCTCGCATGGGGGCACACACCTGTAATCCCAGCTACTCAGGAAGCTGAGGTGGGAGGATCACTTAAGTCCAGGAGCTCAAGGCCAGCCTGGGCAACAAAGCAAGATCCAGTCTCAAAAAAAAAAAAAAAAAAAAAAAAATCGGGCTCTGTTTGCAGCACATAACACAGCTGAAACGAGTGCCAGATCTCAAGTCACAAATGGCCATGCTAGAGTTGCCCAGGTTGTATTTCCCTGAGACAATCCATGGACCTTTTCCTGAGTTAGTAAATTGTGGACCTCCCTTGAAAAATCAGAAGACCTGGTGATGCCCTCGGCCCCATTACCTGGAGCCAATTGGCTCATGCTGAAGAGCGCCCTCTCGCGTTCATTAAGGTTCCGCCCAGACCTTGCGCATGTCTATTGCCTGCTTGTTTTCACAGCCCAGTACCAAAGCAAGCAGCTACCACAGCCAGCTGCCACTCCCAAGATGCTGAGCTCAGGTGTTGCAGGTTCTGGTTCCTGGGAGCATGAGCACAGCGGGCATTTCCCAGGGAGGCACAACAAGAGAGTCCTTGTCCCAGGACTTCAGCAATGTTTTACAGCTGCATGTAAAAGAAAATACAAAGCGTGCTGTGCTATGAAAAATCATTATCCTGCTGTCTAATGGGGGTCAAAACCTGAATTTGAGAGATTATTAACAGGATGACTAATACTAGCCAAATTTGGGGAGAAATTGGGGAGTGTGAACAGAAATGTTTTCCAGCTCTACTACATAAAAATGTACTTGGAGGATGCAAAATCCAGTTATTTCACATTTATGAAACTAAATGAGAGGATATTGAAAGTTATAAAAAGAAAGTGAAACATAAATTTGACTATTTGAGTTGTAAAATAGAATAATATATAATTTTATTCTATTGATTTTTAAGACAAAATTTATTAAGAATTCTGTAATTCTATGCAAGTTTTGAGATTTAAAAATCTACATCTAGATGTTCTTTGTTATTCTTTTCTGATACTGGTGTATTAATAACTGCCTTCTTCCATCTTTGAAAAGAAAACTATCCCAATAGTAAAATATTAACTTATTTATTTTTATTCTTTTTATTTTTAATTTTTGTGGGTACATAATATGTATATATTTATAGGGCACATAATATATTTTGATATGGGCAAGGAATGTGACATAATCACATCATAGAGAATTGGGTATCCATCCCCTCAAGCACTTATCCTTTGTATTACAAACAATCCAATTACACTCTTTTAGTTATTTTTAAATGTACAATTAAGTTATTATTGACTATAGTCACCCTGCTTTGCTTTCAAATAGTAGGTCTTATTCATTCTTTCTATTCTTTTGTACCCGTTAACTATCCTCCCCAATTTTATGTGTTGAATTATATATAATAATTGTTCTATTTACAAGCAATGAAATAGTAACTATTTCACTTACCAGGAAAGTAATAATTTTTCTGTCTTCCATTTTATAATAACATTAATTGCTTTTATTAAATGCTTACTTTTACAATATGCCAAGACTGTACCTACCTTATGAAGTTGGGCTATTATTATTCCATTTTGACAAGTAAGTGGACTGAGGTTTAATGGCCCACGGTCACAGAGCTAAGTGGTGAGGAGGCCTTGAGGCGTAACTCAGGAGCCAGGATTCTTGACCGATGTGTGATTCTTCCTTTTTTCTGGCAAATAGCATATAATATAAACATATACATTCGATCAGAGCTGTACACACAATTGACTTTTAGTTTAAAAGCTAATTTGCAAGTTTGTTTAAATGTGAATAAAAATGCGTGCTTTATCTTTCGTGTGTGTCTTGTGTCGTTGGAATCTCAATTTCAGGAAAGTTTCTGTGGAACATCTATCATTGTACCAGAACTGGAAGGAGCTCTTTATTTGAAAGAAGATGGAAAGAAATCCTGGAAAAGGCGCTATTTTCTTTTACGGGCTTCTGGAATTTATTATGTACCCAAAGGGAAGACTAAGGTCAGAAAAAAAAAAAAAAACACTTAACAATAAAGCATTTCATGAGCGTGAAACTAAAGAAATCCTTACGTGGCAAGTGAAATACATTCGCTGTTGCTGCAGATTCCATAATCCTGCAACATGCATACAAATAGGACAGTATTACTGAAATCTTCTTGAGTTTTTCCGTAGCTCTCTTGAAGGTAAAAGTATTTTATCTATTTTAAAGTCAGGTTTCAAAAATGATGGCAAAAGCACTTTTCTAGAGATTATTTTGTTTCTTTACCTATCTATTTCCAAGGACTTTTTACCCCTGTAGTTCTATAGTCATTATAGTTAAATTTATTTTATCTGGAATCATAGAGGTATTAGAAGTCTTGATAAGATTTTTTTTTCTTTTTTCTTTTGAGATAGAGTCTCACTCTAACCAACAGGCTGGGGTACAGTGGCATGATCTTGACTAATTGCAACCTCTGGCTCCCAGGCTCAAGCCATCCTCCCACCTCAGCCTCCCAAGTAGCTGGGACTACAGGTGCATGGCACCACGGCCAGCTAATTTTTCATATTTTTTGTAGAGATGGGTTTTCACCATGTTTCTTAGGCTGGTCTTGAACTCCTGAACTCAAGCAATCCGCCCGCCTCACTCAGCCTTCCCAAGTGCTGGGATTACAGGCATGAGTCACTGCACCGGCTCTGGACTAGATTTTCCTTGAGATTTTAGTCCTTAGACTCTGAATATTTTTAAATCGTTCTCTGAGGTGTACTCTGAATTTCCCTGCTTAATTTAGCAGGATATTTTAGACATCATTTAACTTTTACTTGGTGATTTGGGATTATTGCCTCAAATTTATATGTAATAAATTATTCCTTGAAATGTAATTTTAACTCTTATTCTGACCATCAACTCTCTCTAAGATCTTTCTTAGAGGATTAGGACATTTCACTCTTTTGTTCACCATTAATATATGTTTAATCTGTATCTTGGGTACGCAGAAGCATTTTGCCTTCCCTTCCAAATGCAGGGCACCACCAGTGGTATATTCATGCATTGCCAACTTCCTCTGATAAAGCTTAACCCACACTTCCAAGCCGATGAAGTTATGGTGAACGTCCAAGTCCGCTACCTCCAGTAAGGAGACTCTTGTCTCTGCCGGAAGGCAGGACGGGCATTATGGCTAACTCTTGGTCCAGGACAGCTACTGTTCTCCTTAGCCTCTTCCACTCTGCTCCTGGCCTTAGATCTGATGCTTTCCCATCTCTGTCATCTCATTCCAGTCCCACGCTGGGCACCTCACAACTGACCCACAAATAATTTGTGTTCTTTTTGAAATGTTTATGTCTTAGGCATTTGAATATAAATGGTACATATAAATAAACATATAACAAACAATATACTCTGTGATGAGAATTAAAAGTGTTTACATTTGGCCAGGTGTGGTGGTTCATGCCTGTAGTCCCAGCACTTTGGGAGGCTGAGGCAAGATGAATCACTTGAGGCCAGGAGTTCTAGACCAGCCTGGCCAACATTGTGAAACCCCATCTCTACTGAAAATACAAAAATTAGCTGGGTGTGGTGGTGCACACTTGTAATCCCAGCTACTGGGGAGACTGAGGCATGAGAATCACTTGAACTTGGAAGGTGGAGGTTGCAGTAGCCTGAGATCATGCCACTGCACTCCAGCCTGGGTGAAAGAGCAAGACTATGTCTCCAAAAAAAAAAGTGTTTACAGTAGAGTTGGACAAGAATACCTTCTCTCACTGTTACCATTAACACTGGGTTGAGGAACTAACTAGTACATTAAAGAGAAGAATAATAAGTATAACCAATAGAAAAGAAGAGGCAAAGACTGATTTTTCACAGTTGACATGATCGTCTACCAGCAATATGAGATACTCAGCTGAAAAACTGTTAGAACCAAATAAATGCATTAACTAAGAAAGTTTTTCTTTACACAAACACTATATATAATGCAAACTACAATGCAAAAGAATCCATGCAGACTAGAAACAGAAAATGCAAAATTCCTAACAATAAACTTAACAAGAAATGTTCCAGATCTATATGGCATAAAATTTAAAATTTATTAAGAGGAATGAAGTAGAACTGAATCAATAGAAGGGTACCATGTTGCAGGCCAGGCGCGGTGGCTCACGTCTGTAATCCCAGCACTTTGGGAGGCCGGGGCAGGCCCGAGGTCAGGAGTTTGAGACCAACCTGGCCAATATGGTGAAACACCATCTCTACTAAAAATGCAAAAATTAGTTAGGCATGGTGGCGGGCGCCTATAATCCCAGCTACTTGGGAGGCTGAGGCAGAAGAATTGCTTGAACCCGGGAAGCAGAGATTGCAGTGAGCCAAGATCACGCCACTGCACTCCAGCCTGGGCGACAGAGTGAGATTCCATCTCAAAAAAAAAAAAAAAAAGAAAGAAAGAAAAAAGAAAAAAAAAAGTAGAAGAAAAAGAAAAGAAAGATACCATGTTACTAAATGAAAAGTTATTAATTCTTCCCGGTTTTCTATAAATTTAAGGTAATTTTAATAAAAATATCAGTAGGATTTTATTTACTTGAAATTCACAGACTGATTCTAAAATTCATGGAAAAAAGACACTGTTCCAAAATAGACCTTCCCAAAATTGTGAAGAACATCAAGGCAGATTTCCTGCCGTGCCAAAACATTAGATAAAAACAGCACGGCTAGAGACAAACAGGTCGACAGACAGCCATCTAATATAAGAGAAGTTAAGGTTAGAATTTTATATCACAGCAGTGGGGAAAGAATATGGTATTCAACAAATAGCATTGAAATAGCTGTATATCCATTTAGAAATACAATTTCCTACCTCATTCCATGTACCAAACTAAATTATTGATGGGTTAAAATATCTTTAGAGAAACATGGTATAAAATTCTAGAAGAAAATAGAGGTTCGCTGGGTGTGGTGGCTCATGCCTATAATCCCAGCACTCTGGGAGGCCCAGGTGGGAGAATAGCTTGAGCCCAAGAGTTCAAGACCAGCCTGAGAAACATAGGGAGACCCAGTCTCTACAAAAAAAATAAAAAAATGAACGAGGATGGCGGCACATGCCTGTAGTCCCTGCTACTTGGGAGGCTGATCAGGGAGGATCACTTGAGCCCGGGAGGTCAAGACTTCAGTGAGCGGTGTTTGTGCCACTGCCCTCCAGCTTAAGTGACAGAATGAGACCCTGAAAAAAAAAAGAAAGAAAGAGAGAGAGAGAGAGAAGGAAAGAAGGAAGGAAGGAAGGAAGGAAGGAAGGAAGGAAGGAAGGAAGGAAGGAAGGGAGGGAGGGAGGGAGAGCGGGCGGGCAGGGAGGAAGGAAGGGAGGGAGAGAGGGAAAGAAAGAAAATATAGGTTAATGTTTTTATAATTTTGAGCTGGAGAAAGCTTTCCTAAGCAAGAATAAAAACTCAAAATTATAATGGAAAAAAGGGACAGATTTAACCTTATAAAGTTATTTTTAATACCTTATGGCCAGAGATAACAAACAAGAAGTGAAAGACTGACTACAGTGACAGAGTACATTTGCAACATGTATAAACAAGTATGAATATCCATAAAATATAAAGACTTCCACAAATCAATAAGAAAAAGATAAACATACTTACAGAAAAATGGCAAAGCATTAAAGGGAAAATTTACAGAAAAAGAAGTACTGGTAGCCACCGCATAACTAAAAGTTGCTCTGTCTCACTAGTAATCAGGAAATGTAAATTAAACATGAGATTGATACAATAAACAATATAGATAATATCCAAATTTTGGTGGAAGTGGGTAAGAAAAAGGGACACTCACACCTAGGAGGTTGGAACGGAAACTCATACGGCCAAACTGGGGGACAATTTAGCAAAATCTATGTAAATGTAAAAGGGAGGAAAAATCCTTTCAATTGGCAGCTCCATGCTTGACAAATCTATCTCACAGAAATATAAGCGCATATGCACAGTATTTGTTGTAATAGCTAAATATTGAAATAACTTCTAATCCTCTGTAGTAGAATAGTTAAATAAATCGTTACCCCTGTACAGTAGAATTCTCTGCAGTCATAAAATGAATGTCATCTATTAATTCATGTGTCTTGATATAGAAAGACTCCTAGATGCAATGTTAAGAAAAAGAAGGCAGGGGACAGTGGCTCACAGCTCTAATCCCAAACACTTTGGAAGGCCAAGGAAGGCGGATCGCTTGAGCTCAGGAATTCAAGACCAGCCTGGGCAACGTGGGGAAATAGAACAGAATAGAATACTACCAAACTATTAACTATGGTACATTTGGAGAAAAGAACAAAATAAGAAAAAGGGGTGGTAAAGGAAGATATGCATTTTATTATTTAAATATATATATATATTTTTTAAATTGTGACTAATATGCCTTAGTTTGTAACTTAAGAATGTAAACTTTGAACATCCAGAAGAAAATATCTTGCAAGGAAAGAATGTACAAGCATATGTAAAGAAATAATTGTGCACTAAGGTGTAAATAGTTCTGCCATCTATTAATCTATTCACTAACTAGGTAAAGAATTATAGAAGGCAAAAGAAAAAAATAATGCAACACATTTGTAATTGAAGTGTAACCAAATATGTAGATTACAGGCTGCAGCCTTCACAGTGCCTGTTATCCGTGGAGGAGAGGTCTCTGTTTCCATGGCAACACTGCCTGCAGTAGAGAGAACTTGTGAAAGAAATCCTTTTTCTCAGGAGGAAGTGCATGAAGTGTGTGCTAATTTACTGAGCATAAGTTTATCTCTCATTGTTCGTCCTGAGGGGGACTTTTTTTTTTTAATGCTCAATCACAAAATCCATCATGGACTTAGAATGGCAAAAGTCAAAATGAAATTTCTGGCTAAGCGGTCACCTTGTCTCGACGGCATCAATAATGACATCTCAAGGACAGTCCATCCTGACTCTGGGAGTCCCCAGATAGGCATTAGAACAGCAGTATAATCTTTCACTCCATTTCTGGGTCAGTGGCACCGATTTTCCTTGGCTGTACTCTTTTTTAAAAATTAATTTTATTTTTTGACTGACAAATAATAATTGTACATATGCACAATGTACACAGTGATGTTTTGATACATATGATGTATGGTGATCAGATCAAGGTAATTAGCACATCCATCATCTTAAACATTTATCCTTTCTTTGTGTTGGGAACATTCCATATCTTTTATACTGGGAAAGATTTATGCATAGATCTTACTAAATTGTCCCCCAATTTGGCCATATCTGTTTCCATTCCAACCTTTCAGACTTGCCTTTGAGAAGAACCATACGTGGCAGATGTTTATATAAATTACCTAAAAGTCAATATTTTCTTTACTAAAACATAATCCTTAGTTATGCCATGAAGGACAACTCTGGATTATCTCAGTTGAAGTTTTATTTTTTTCCCTGTCTTTCAGACATCTCGAGATCTGGCATGTTTTATACAGTTCGAAAATGTCAACATTTACTATGGGACTCAGCATAAAATGAAATATAAAGCGCCCACTGACTACTGCTTTGTTTTAAAGGTATGTTATAAGAAGTCATTCATTTAGATTTATAAGCAATTTGAGTTAATCATTTTTTCAAGGAAGAAAATGTTAAATGTTATGTAGTTAGCCACATGTGTAACAATAAGAAATTGTTCAACCAAAATAGCAATGAGGGAAACATTTCTATCAATTTGGGGCATTTTCCCCAAAGCCTCCTATCTGAACCTAAAACTTTAAGGTAAATCTGTCTGGGGATTTCTTCACTTCTGAAAATGAAAGTTCCACATTTTAAACAAATTAATTTATAATTTTATTGATAAGACTAAAAAAGTTTTCAGTTCTTTATTTATTGGGCTCATTCCAACATAATAAGTTTTTGGAAATTAGAAACTTGCAAGATGTCCTAGCAAATGTATAGAAAATAACCCAAAAAAATTGTTTTAATTACTGGGTCATGAAACTTAAGGTGTATATTGTCAAAAGGCAATATGTATTATCAAATGTTAGATATGGTTTATGTTTTTTTGAGACAGAGTCTCACTGTGTCATCCAGGCTGGACTACAGTAGTGCAATCATAGCCCACTGAAGCCTCAGTCTCCCAGTCTTAAGCAATCCTTCTGCCTTAGCCTCTCAAGTATCTGGGACTAGAGGTACACACCACCACACCAGCTAATTTTTGTATTTTTAGTTAAGACAGGGCTTTACTATATTACCCAGTCTGGTCTCAAACTCCTGGACTCAGGAGATCCACCTACCTTGGCATCCCAAAGCGTTGGGATTGTAGGCATGAGCCGCCACTCCTGGCCAATTTACATTTTTTAAAATTAGAATCTCAGATCAGTCTGATCAGGAGATGAGTTATTACAACCACACATGTGATGTGTTAGAGCCTTTCTGTATGCCTACAGAACTCTGGATTGAGGACTATGGTAAGTTTTTGTCTGTGTTTCTTTTTAGTCAAATACAGTAACCAGGCCAAATCAATCATGTTTAGTAATTTTGACTCCCTGAACAATTACAACCACTTATTGTAATCATCAAATAATAATTGGTTGAAATTCTTGGCTTTATCAAGGACTCAGGATATTCAGTGGCTTTCATTCAGATGTCCTAACCTTTTTTTTTAATTCCTAAGCATCCACTTTTAACTATTTATGGATAATATTAATAATAAAAACCATTATACTAGCTCAGTCAGCCTGATACTCCCCCAGTGGTTCTCAACCAGGCATTTTGCCTCCAAGGGTTGTTCGGCCAATTCTAAAGACATTTTTGATTGTCATAGCTTGGGGCATGGAGCAGGGACTACTGACATCTAGTAGGCCAGGTATGCTGCTAAATGCCTTGCAGTGCACAAGAAAACCTCCATGCCAAAGACTTCTCTGGCCCCCAATGTCAACAGTGCTGCTGTCAAGAAACCTGCCCTAGAAAGAAAAGCCCTAGAATAATGACTGTGAAGGCGCTGAAGGCAGGGAGAAGGCTAGATCCATTCACTCACTCATTCATCTATTCATTTAATATTTGTTGAATGCCGGCCGGGCGCGGTGGCTCACACCTGTAATCTCAGTACTGTGGGAGGCTGAGGCGGATGGATCACTTGAGGCCAAGGATTCTAGCCCACTGAAGCCTCAGCCTCCCAGGCTTAAGAGCAATCCTCCTGCCTTAGCCTCTCAAGTATCTGGGACTAGAGGTGCGCACCACCACACCAGCTAATTTTTGTATTTTTGGTTAAGACAGGGCTTTACTATATTACCCAGGCTGGTCTCAAACTCCCGGATTCAGGCAATCCACCTACCAAGGATTCTGGCCAACATGGTGAAACCCTGTCTCTACTGAAAATACAAAAAGTAGCTGGGCGTGGTGGTGCATGCCTATAGTCCCAGCCCAGTCCCGACTGAGGCAGGAGAATCGCTTGAACCCGGGAAGTGGAGGTTACAGTGAGCCGAGATCCCACCAATATGCACTCAGCCTGGGCGACAGAGAAAGACACTGTCTCAAAAAAAAAAAAAATTAAAAAAATAAATAAATAAATAAATAATTTTGTTGAATGACAACTATTGTTGAATGACAAGGATTATTATTATTATTATTTTTACTGCCGCATTCCCATCACCTGGAACAGTGGTGGGGCAATGAAAAAAATACAATAGTTCCTGTCCTCATGGAGTTTACATTCAACATGAGGAAAATGGTAAAGAACGAAAACTATGTACTGTAATGTCAGGTAGTAACAAGGAGCAATATGAAGTAGGGCTGGGGCCAGGGCTCCTTTGGATGGGGTGTTCACAGAGAGGCCCTCTAGGAAGTGACATTTGACAAAAGATGTGAGCGAAGTGAGGGAGCAAGAATTACCCGCAGTACGAGCCCTCCAGGAATAAGAACGGGAAGTGGAAAGCCCTGAGGTGAGAGAGGTCTGTTTGGTCAGAAGGAAGAGAGATGAGGAGCATGCCCTGCCTGCTTCTGGTCCTCGCCCCTCCTTGTCTGTTCCTGATATAGGAAAAATAAGAAGAACGGCAAGCACTGACATCGCATCTTCTTTATAAATGTGGTATGTGTGCAGAGAGACTCCCCAGCCAGGAAGTGGCCAAGTCAGAATGAGAACTCAGGCAGCGTGGCTCAGAGGCCGTTCTCTCAGACAGTTTCTCAGGCCCCCAGAGATCTGGACACGAAGCGTTGCCCACTACCCTGCCCCTCCCACAAGGCCACCTGCCCTTGGAGCCACGTCTTCCCGTGTTTGGAATCCTAAGACCCTGATAAATCACCAAAATGGAGCATTCCAACACACTTTATCACCAAAGCACTGCCCACACTTCTTAAATCAGGAGAAGGTTTTGGAGAAAGTTTCTGAAACGCGGGTCAGTAAACTGGCTGAATCAGAGTCACTGGAGACTCATTACAAATGCAGGTTCCCAGGCCCTAGGCCCACTAAATCAAAATAATGATGGAACCTAGGGTTAGGGTTAGGGTTTAATGATGGAGCCTAGGAATCTTCATATTTCCTAAACATGGTCAAGTTTTCTACCAAGTGTTAGAACGTATCCTCACTCTAATGAGGATTCATGTAGTAGTCATGGCTTAGCTGATGATGAAATGGCCTTCAGAGTGGGCAGACAGGATGAAAGTCTAGCAGAAGGAAGCAGGAGCCAAATCCCAGGGCTAGGGTCCAGAAGCCAGAGCAGGGATGTCTGTCAAGGAAAAGACAAGGTCTCTGACTAGAGGTTCCCAGCACGGGGATTTAGACACAGTGAACAGGGGAGGGACTCAGTTTCTCAAACTGACACATAAGTTTGGGATGAGGACCTACAATCGCCAGGACTTGAACTGTCTGACCTAGAAGGTGAGGTTATCCTGAGATTACACCAAGAATAGAAATCCTGGGTCCCAGAATATTGAACTAGAATTTCTAAAAATTCCTACTCTCCAAGGTCTGGGTCGTCAAGAGAGAGTTGAGGATCTCCCCAAAGGAAAAAGGGGGCTCAGAGGTGGAGAAACCAGCAGGATCGATGGATCTGGGAGTAAGAGTCATGAGCAACCCTTGCAGAATGTGTATTTCCTTTTTTCTCAGGATGATGATCAGTTCTGTTCTGAAGCCAATTTCCTCATGTGCAATCACCCTGCTCATTTTGTTCTTAAGCATGTTTCTCAGTTCCTTCCCAAAATATTGAGAATTCTTATTAACTTGCTGAGTAAAAGGGTTACTGTTGAGGTTTGGAGAACCTAATTTGTTTATGAACATTGTGGTCACTTATTTCCCTTTTTGTCTGCTGTTTTAAAAAAGTAAAAACTCTTGCTATTCTTTATTAGGGTGAGCCAGTTTCCAAAATGCAAAGAATGTGTATGTAGATGGCAAGAGGGATTAAGGATACAGGGAGGAATGTTAAGAGATTTAGGCCAGGTGCAGTGGCTCATGCCTGTAATCCCAGCACTTTGGGAGGCCAAGGCGGATGGATCACCTGAGGTCAGGAGTTTGAGACCAGCCTGGCCAACATGATGAAACCCCATCTCTACTAAAAATGCAAATATTAGCTGGGCATGGTGGCATGCGCCTGTAATCCTAGCTATTCGGGAGGCTGAGGCATGAGAATTGCTTGAACCTGGGAGGTGGAGGTTGCAGTGAGCCAAGATCACGCCACTGCACTCCAGCCTGGGTGACGGAGTAGGACTTTGTCTCAATAAAACAAAACAAAACAAAAGAAGATTGCATTATTTCATTTCGTGGCCTGATAAATCCAGGCTAAAGTTTATCCTTCAATATGAGCTTGATGACTATGGCTGTTCATGAGAGGTGCTGTCAGAAAGATTGGCGTCTGAGTCCTGGCCCTGTCACCTAGTAACTGGTCACTATTGAGATGCTAAGCCTCATTGCATCATCTTCAAGAGATGAGAGCACCCAGCCCTTCTTTTGAGAATTAAATATGATATGCCTACAAAATCATTAGTGCAATGTCTAAAAATGTATCAGCACTTAGTAAGTGGTAGTTATTATTGCCATCTAGTATTAAATAAATCTCTTTATTAACCAGTGTTTCTCAAACTTTAGTATGCATCAGAACCATTTAGATTGTTAAGACACAGACTGCTAGGCCCCCAGGGATTTTTATTTAGTAAGTCTGGGATTGGGTGCAGAAATTTGCTTTTCTTTTTTTCCTATGTATTTATTCTTTTACTTTTTAATTGACACATAGTAATTGTACATTATGACACACAATGTGTTGTTTTGATATATGTAAACATTGTGTAATGACCAAATCATGGTAATTAGCACAAACATTTATCATAAAATCCTCTCCTCTAGCTATTTAAAATATACAATGCATTATTGTTAGCTATAGTCACCCTACCTTGCAGTAGGGTACCAGAACTTATTCCTCCTAACTATAACACTGTACTTGTTGACAAACCTCTCTCCCCATTCGCTCCAGTCTCTAGTAACCACTATTCCACTCTCAACTCCTATGAGATCATTTTTTTAAGATTCCACATATGAGTGGAATATAAATGTTTTTGTATGTTCTTTATTCATCCACTGATGGGCATTTAGGTTGATTCTATATCTTAGCTGTTGTGTACAGTGCTGCAATAAACATGTGAGTGCAAATGTCTCTTTGACATACCGATTTAATTTCCTTTGTATATATACCCAGCAGTGGAAATACTGGATCATATGGTAGATGTATTTTCAGTTTTTTGAGGCACCTCCATACTGTTTTCTGTAATGGCTAGACTAATTTACATTTCTGCCAACAGTGCATAAGAGTTCTTGTTCTTCCATATCCTTGTCAGCATTTGTTATTTTTTGTCCTTTTATCATAGTCATTCTAGTTGGGATGATGCAAAATCTCATTGTAGTTTTGATTTGCATTTCCTTGATGGTTAGTGATGTTAAGCATTTTTAAAATTCTTATTGGCCTTGTGTATGTCTTCTTTGGTGAAATGTCTATTCATGTTGTTTGTCCATTTTTTAAAAATTGGATTATTTGGGTTTTTTGCTAGTGAGTTGAGTTCCTTACAAATTCTACTTATTAACCCTTAGTCAAATGTATAATTTGCAAATATTTTTTCTCATTCTGTAGGTTGTCTCTTTACTCTGTTGATTGTTTTCCTTGCTATGCAGATTCACAGTTTTGAGTCTTTCTTTTTGTTGGTTTGTTTGTTTGTTTTGCTTGTTTTGTTTTGTTTTTTTGAGACAAAGTTTTGCTCTTGTTGCCCAAGCTGGAGTGCAATGGCGTGATCTCGGCTCACTGCAACCTCCGCCTCTCGGGTTCAAGCAATTCTCCTGCCTCAGCCTCCTGAGTAGCTGGGATTACAGGAGCACGCCACCATTCCTGGCTAATTTTTTGTATTTTTAGTAGCGTTGGGGTTTCACCATGTTAGCGAGGCTGGTCTCGAACTCCTGACCTCGGGTGATCTGCCCTCCTCAGCCTCCCAAAGTGCTGGGATTACAGGCATGAGCCACTGCGCCAGGCCAGTTTTGGGTCTTATATTAACTATTTAATCTATTTTGAGATGATTTTTGTTTATGGTGAGAAATAGGCATCACGCTACATTCTTTTGCATGAAGTTATCCAGTTAACCCAATACTGTTTATTGATGAAGACACTATCTTTCCCTCATTGTGAGTTTTTTGGTTTGTTTTTCTTGTTCTTGTTCTTTTGGCGGGGTGAGTACCTTTGTTTAAAATCAGTTGGCTGTAAATGCATTGATTTAGTTCTGGACTCTCTGTTTTGTTCCATTGGCCTATGTGTCTGCTTTTATGCCAACACCACACTGCTATAGATTTGCAGTATATCTTGAAATCAGTTTGTGTGACTCCTCCAGCTTTGTTCTTTTTGCTCAAGATTGCTTTGGCTATTTGGAGTCTGTGTTTCCATACAAATTTTAGGATTTTTTTTTTCTATTTCTCTGTGAAGTCTGACATCATAATTTTGATAGGGATTGCTTTGAATCTGTAAATTACTTCTGGTAGCATGGGCATTATAAAAATATTAATTCTTCCAATTTATGAACATAGGATATCTTTCTGTTTATATCCTCTTCACCTTCTTTTATCAATGTTTTATAGTTTTCGTCATAGAGATCTTTCTCCTCCTTGGTTAAATTTATTTCTAAGTATTTTATTTTTGTGTAGGTATTGTAAATGGGATTGCGTTCTTGATTTTCAGATAGTTGGCTACTGTTGCATAGAAATGCTACTAATTTTTGTATGCTGATTTTGTATCCTGAAACTTTACTTCATCTGTTTATTAGTTCTAACAGTTTTTTTGGTGGAGTCTTTAAGATTTTCTACATATGAAATCATGGTGTCTGCAAACAGGGACAATTTGACTTCCTCATTTCCAATTTGGATGCCTTTTCTTTCTTTCTCTTGCCTCGTTGGTCTTGCGAAGAGTTCCAGTACTATCCTGAATAGGAGCAGTGAAAGTGGGCATCCTTAGATTTTGAGATCTTAGGGGAAAAGCTTCTAATTTTTTCCCATTCAGTGTGATGTTGGCTGTGGGTTTAACATATATAAACTTTATTATGTTGAGGTATGTTTCTTCTACACCTAATTTGTTGAGACGCTGAATTTTTGTCAAATGGTTTTTCTGCATCTATTGAAATAAGCATTTGGTTTTTAATCTTTATTCTGTTAATGTGATGTGTCACATTTATTGATTTGTATATGCTAAACTATCCTTGTATTGCCGGGATGAATCCCACTTGATCATGATGAATGGTCTTTTAAATATGCTATTTAATTCAGATTGCTAGTATTCTGTTGAGGACTTTTATATCTACATTCATCAGGGATGTTGGCCTGTAGCTTTTCTTTTTGGTTGTGTCCATCTCTGGTTTTGGAATTGGAGTAATGCAGGCCTCATAGAATGAGTTTGGAAGGATTTCTTCCTTTTCAATTTTTTGAAATAGTTTGTGAAGAATTCGTCTTTATATGTTTGTAGAATTCAGCAGTGAAGCCATCAGGTCCTGGGCTTTTCTTTGATAGGAGCCTTTTTATTACAGCTTCAATTTCATTACTCATTATTGGTCTTTTTAGGTTTTCTGTTTCTTCCTGTTTCAATCATGGTAGATCATATGCATCTAGGATTTTAGTCATGTTTTCCTAGGTTTTCCATTTTGTTAGTGTGTAATTATTTATAGTAGTGTTTATGATCTTTTGTATTTCTGTAGTATCAATTGTGTTGTCTTTTTTTCATCTTTCATTTTCTTTCTTTCAGTCATCTTTCTTTTTTTCTTAGACTAGCTAAAGGTTTCTCAATTTTATTTATTTTTCAAAAAACCTTACTCTTTGGTTTCTTAATATTTGTTTTTAGCCTCTTTTAGCCTTAATATATCTTTTCCAAATGAATGAAATTAATCTCTATTTCATTTATTTATGCTCTGATCTTTATTATTTCTTTTCTCCTACTAATTTGGGGTTTAGTTCTTATTTTTTCTAGTTCCTTGAGATGCATCATTAGATTGTTTATTTGAGATCTTTCTTTGGCTGAAAAAGTCTTTATCACCTTTGTTTCTGAAGAATAGCTTTTCTGGGTACAGTATTCTTGGTTGACAGGCTTTTCTTTATCTTTCATCACTCTGAATATATTGTCCCACTCTCTCTTGGCCTGCAAGGTTTCTGCTAAGTCTGCTGCCAGGCATATTAGAATTCCCTTATGTGTTATTTGTTGTTCTTTTTTTTCCTGCTGCTTTCAGGTACATCTCTTTGTCTTTGACCTTTGAGAATTTGATTATGATATATATTGGGGTATTTTATTTGGGTTGAATCTGATTGGTGACCTTTGACCTTCCTGTGCATGGATATTTGTATCTTTCTTCTGATTTGGTAACTTTTCTATTATTATTTATTTGAATAAGCTTTCTATCCCTTTTCATTTTTTACTCTCTCTTTAATGTTAAGGATACGTAGATTTGCTCTTTTGATGGTGTCCCATGGGTCTTGTAAGTTTTTCTTTATTCCTTCTCATTTTTTTCCTTTTTTCTCCTTTGACTATGTGTTTTCAAATAGGCTGCCTTCAAGCTCACTGATTCTTCTGCTTGATGAATTCTGCAGCTGATGTTCTCTGTTTCATGTTTCATTTTGTTTGTTATACTTTTCAGCTCCAGGATTTTTTTTTTAAATTATTTCTATCAATCTGAAGAATGTTTCTGATAAATTTCTGAATTGCTTCTCTGTGTTTTCTTGAAGTTTGCTGAGTTTTGTCATAACAGCTATTTTTGAATTCTTTGTCTGCCAGATAGCTGGCACCTCTTTTTGTCCATTTAGAGAGACTATATTTTCTAGGCTATTCTTACTCCTTATAGACATTGGGCTCTGTCTTCGCATTGTTGAATTAGGTATTTGTTTCAGTCTTCCCTGTCTGGATTTGTTTGTGACCCTTCTTTTTCAGTATGCAGAAATTGTGAGCAGATTGACTATTGTATATTATTTCAGCACTAGAGGGCCTCCTAAGTCCAGGTTAGACCCGAATCCTACACTAAGTCTGCCGAGGATACACTGTCCAAACTGCATGGGCCCTGGGACACCCACAGAGGGCCCACCGGATGGTGTGGGAAAGCCGGTCAGGCTCTCAAATCCAGAGGTTCTGTGGACCATGCCTCCCACAGCACAGCATAAACAGCACATCTGGTGCATCATTTCATCTGGCAGGGATGGTGAGCCACTGCCAAATTTATCCACCTGGCTGCTGCTAGACCCACCCCCTCTCTTTGTCCCTTGCTGGCCTCATGTGTTTCAGTCCCGTTGGTACTTGGTACTCACAGTGCTCTCCATAGGCCCAGGCAGAAGCAAGCCTCCCACAGAGGGACCCCGTATGGTAAGAAACCTGAGTGTGAGTCCGGGGGGACTTTCCATGTGTGGGTACTGCAGTGGCTCGGGGGAGGGGCAACTATCCCCTTACCGCCCAACTGCGGTTTCACCCATTTTTGCAGTCCAATGGGGCTTCCCAGTCTCACTCACGTTCAGTTTCCTTAGCCCGCATAAAGGCAGTTTTGTGCATGGATAGAAGCCATTCCTTCCTGTATTCTTTCTCATTCCATTCTGGGGCTATATGCAATGGGGCAGAAGTAAATATCCTCCAGGAGAAATTATGCTTCTATGGAGACCTGTTAGGAAGTAGTGGCATATCATGGAAGGAGCGCTGGAATTCTGCCCTGTCGCTCACTTGCTTCCTACCCCTTACTCAGCTATATTTTTCTTTACGGTATTTTTCACAATGAAAAATTACATTACTTTAGTGTTTTGTATTTTTATTGGCTTTCTCCCATAGTAGAATATAAATGTCAGAGAGCAGGGACTTTTTCTATCGTGTTCACTATTGTGTTCCAGAGCTTGGAGGGATATTTGACACATTGTAAATTCTCGATACATATCAGATGAATGGAGAGATTAATGGATGGGTGGATGGACAGATGAGTGGGTGGATCGATGGATGGACAGATGGATGGAATGCAGATCAAAGCCCCCTGCACCATTGTGCCCTTTAAAACATGGTTCAGGCCAGGCACAGTGGCTCACGCCTGTCATCTCAGCACTTTTGGAGGCCAAGGCAGAAGGATCGCTTGAGCCCAGGAGCTCGAGACCAGCCTGAGCAACATATCAAGACCCCATCTCTACAGAAAAACTTTTTAAATCAGCAGGGTGTGGTAGCATGCACCTACAGTCCCAGTTACTCAGAAGGCTGAGGCAGGAGGATCGCTTGAGCCCGCATTCAAGGTTGCAGTGAGCTATGCTCCAGCCAGGGCAACAGAGTGAGATCCTGTCCCTAAAGAAATGCTTAATTATCGGGCACTATGGCTCATGCTTGTAATCCCAGCATTTTGGGAGGTCAAGGCAGGAGGACCACTCGACCCCAAGAGTTCGAGACCAGCCAGGCAACATAGGGAGATGCCCATCTCTACAAAATATTTACAAATCAGCCTGGTGTGGTGGTGCACACCCGTAGTCCCAGCTACTCAGGAGACTGAGGCAGAAGGATTGCTTGAGGACAGGAGTTTGAGGGTGCCATGAGCCACAGTCACACCGTTGCACTGTGGCCTGGGCAACAGAGCAAGATCTCTAAAAAAGAAGGGAAAGAAAGAAAGAAAAAGAGGGAGAAAAAGGAAGGATAAGAAAGAAAATAGAGAACAGGATTGAATGTCCCAGTTTACTTCCTCTTTACTTCTAAATTTATCCCACGCAGTAACTCTCCTACCTCCTGACTCTGTATCTCACGGGAAGACGGCTCCCATCTCCAACATGGCCTCTGGAACCACATTGTCAGCCACTCCTTTTGGCTTCAGCATCCTCAAACCCCTTTCCAAACAATTCTTCTCTTTTCCTTGGGCCACAAACATTTTCAAATATTCCTTGGTTTGGGGGCTCTAACTCACTCACTCACTCCCCTCAGTTGTATCTGCCCCACCTCATCAAGCAGCAGCTTTGGCCTCTGTCTTGTCTTTAACTCAGACTTCATGAGAAAGTGATGATGCGCTCCATGTCCTCACTTTGGGAGGCCGAGGCAGGGGGATTGTTTGAGGGCAGGAGTTCAAGACCAACCTGGGCAACATTGTGAAACCTCCTCTCGACAAAAAATTTAAAAACATTAGCCGGGCATGGTGGTGCGCACCTGTGGTCCCAGCTCCTCAGGGGGCCAACGTGGGAGAATCACTTGAGCCCAGGCATTGGAAGTTTCAGGGAGTCATGATTGCACCACTGCACTCCAGACTGGGCAACAGAGGCAGACCCTTTCTCTACGAATATATACATATATCTTTTGAATTTTCTTTATTTAGACCATGGGGTACATCAGTGAACAAAACAAAGGCCTCTGGCTTTGTGGAGTTTGCATGCTACCAGGCTTCTCCCTGCACCCCTGTGGAAACTGCTATTATTAAGATTTCCAAAGAATAGTGGCTTTCTCCAGTCCTCACGGCATCTTTTGCATTGATGATGGCATCCTCATTTTATAATCTTCAGCCTGGACCGCTGCTCTGTTTCTGCTGGTGCCTCCTCCTTCCCTACACACTGTAATGCCCTCCAAGGTCCTAAATTCAGTTCTCACCAGATTCCCTGTGCTCTGGCTGAGATCATAGTCACAGCCACAGCTCCAATCATTGTCTGTGTTGGAGACAAATAATTCCCAATCCGTAGTGGACAGTCTCACCTTCTTCCCTAGCCCTACACGTGCGGTAACCACATGTCCGAGGGGTACCTCTATTACAGACACTGATTTCAGCCTTTCCTCCATGCCCTGCTTTCCACAGTCCCCTAAAGATGAATGGCACCATCACCTACTCTATTCGTTTTCTAGAGCTGCCGTAACAAACTGCTGCTAACTAGGTAATTTCACAGAAATTTATTTCTCGCACAGTTCAGGAGTCCAGAAGTCCCAAATCAAGGTGATATTGGAATCAGAAGTCCAAAATCAAAACCAGAGTTGTGTTCCTTCTGAGGGCTCAGAGGCAAAATCTGTACCCTGCCTCCACACCTCTCCTAGCTTCCGGCAGCTCCCAGCAATGCTGGCATTCTTTGGCTTGCAGCTGCGTGATGCCAATCTCTGCCTCCCTCAACACATGATCATCTTCTTTCTGTGTCTGTGTCTGTTTCTTCTCTTCTTATAAGAACATGTCATTTTGGTGGTTGTTTTTGTTTGCTTGTTTTTTGCTGGTTTTGGTGTTTTTTGGTTTTTGGTTTTTTTGAGACAAAGTCTCACTCTGTTGCTCAGGCTGAGTGTGGTGGTGTGATCACAGCTCACTGCAGCCTCAACTTCCTGGGCTTAAGTGATCCTCCTGCCTCAGCCTCCCAAGTAGCTGGGACTACAGGTGTACACCACCATACCTGGCTCATTTTTTGTATTTTTGCAGAGACAGGGTTTCGCTATGTTGCCCAGGCTGATCTTGAGCTCTTGGACTCAAGCAATTCACCCACCTTGGCCTCCCAAAGTGCTGTGATTACAGGTGTGAGCCACCGCATCCAGCTCACACCAGTCACTTTGGATTTAGAGCCCACTTTCATCCAGGATGACCTTATCTGAACTTTATTACATCTGCAAATACCCTATTTCCAAATAAGGTTACATTCATAGGTACCAGGAGTGAGTACTTCAACATAGCTTTTAGGGAGGGGGAGATAATTAAACCCATAACATTCACCTGCTCTACCAAGCTAGAAACAGAGACAGTATGCTTGATTTTCTTCCTCTCCCCATTTCTCATTAATCTATGAGCAAGTTCTTTTATTTCCCATCAAGGTCTCCCACTGAGCCCTCCCTCAGTTCGATCTTATTCTTCACTCAAGATCCATCTTCCTCATAGCGCCTAGTGACTTCCTGTGTCACTGTGCTGTTTTAAAACTTCCAGTGCCCCCCACTGCCCAGGGGATCATGTCTAGATTCTAGTTTGACTCAAGGGTCTTCACTCAGATTCCTCTCCAGCTTAATTTCTGCTTCTTCATTCCATGGTTTCCAGACCTTTGCCATATAGAATTTCTCCATGTTCTCCATGTATATTACAGCATTCTGTCACTTCTTCCAAAGACCCTTACTTGGCCCATTTTCAAACTCTTAGTATGGAACATACTATTTCATAATCACATTACATATGTGATTTGATTACACATTTGATTACATCATGTGTTTACCTACATCTCTCCCTACATCTCTCCCTAAAACACCTCCAGCGAGCATTGCCCAATTATCACGTGCGCTTTCTTATTCCTCTTTTTGTTGTTTTTGTTTGTTTTTTTGTTTGTTTGTTTGTTTGAGATAGGGTCTTCTCCAACCCAGTTCGGAGCACAGTGGCACGATCATGGCTCACCACAGCCTCGAACACCTGGCTGCATCTATCTTCCCACTTCAGCCTCTCCAGTAGCTGGAACTACAGGTGTGCACCACCACCCCCGGCTAATTTTTGTACTTTTTGTAGAGACAAGGTTTCACCATGTTGCCCAGGCTGATCTCAAATTCCTGGCCTCGAGTGATCTGCCTGCCTTGGCCTCTCAAAGTGCTGGGATTACAGGTGTGAGACACTGGCCCCTGCCTCTCTTACTCTTCTTAATGTACCTGGGAATTAGCATACTTCTTAGCACCCAGAGATATTTGTTGAACAATATAGGACCTTGGTTCTTTCACTACCTTTGGCCTTGGATAAATTGCTTAGCCTCTCTCACCCTGTTTTCTCATTTCCTAAGTTCAGAGGGTCTGTAAGAGCCCTTTAAGCAGTGGCATTCCACAATCGCCCTGACCTCTGTGTGCTGTTCTCATGTTCCAAGAGAGCTTCTCTCTCTTTATGGTCAGGAACAATCAAATCAGTTGCAAAAGAGCCTGGCCAGTGACATTGCACCAGCATTTTCCTGAAACCTCTTTGCAAATGATTATTCAGCAAAAGGCTGGGTTAGGCAATAATCTCCTTGGCAAAGTCTCAATCACGGTGGAGAACAAGCTCAGTGACTTGCTCTATGATGTCTGCAAGCCTGAACGACTTCTGCATCACCAAGGGAGCCAGAAAGGAGCTTGTTCCCATTAGGTAGCTCATCTTAGAACCATAAAATCTGAGGATTGCTAGAGAACTTAGAGGTCATATAATCCTCCTATATACATCCACAGCACACATGTAGTGTAAGGAAGGAACTTGGTGAGACCTGACCTATAGCAACGTCTATACGTCACCCCATCATCAAGGGACTGTTTTATGTTCAAAAGTCATTTTCTTTAAGGGAATGACTATGTTTTACTCTATTTCAATGAATCACATACTTAAGAAATTGTTTATGGTGCTTCTTAAATGGATAATTGTTGCTTTCTGCGTTTTGTTGCAAACACGATGAGATTTAGTCTGCTCTGGAAACTTGGCTCTCACATGACATCTACCAAAAAAAAGGTAATAGATTAACTTGAAGGTCGCAATGTCAGCTTTTTAAATATCTGGGGGGTGGGGCAGAATAGTTGCTTTCTAAGAACAATTGTGAACATTTAATTGCTGAAGAGACCAATGCTTGCCTCTCTTACATGACAATCAGAACACAAATGCTGTTTGTCGGCCAGAGAGCCGTGTTTCTGGTGCTGAAAGACAAGGGCATTGGTTTGGCTTTGCACGTGTTATCGTTGAAGGCAATGCTGGCGGCATTTGTGGGCTGTTACATTCCAGCCAGTGAGTGCTGGCTTTAGTATATTTTTCATCAATATGTCCTTCAGATTAATTAAGACAACAAATCCTTTTGGCTACCGGGCCATATTACCTGAGTTGATAGATATTTTCAATTTTAAGGGCCTCCAAAGAGGATCATTATTGGAGTAACATTTGCAAAAATAAAATCTAGCATTCAGAATGAGGGAATAAGCATTGAACCGCAAAATCAATAAAATGCCCAGCAGCCATTCAAAAGTGTTTGCTGTCACCTGCTGGCCAGACTGCAAAACTACAGCAACATTCAGGCGCCTGATGTGAAGTTGTCACCGTTGGTAGAGAGAATGTCTGTGTTCCTGTTTGCTATGCCCAAGCAAATAGGAACTGACCATTCTTCGAGCAATGGTGCTGCAATTTCTGAGGCCTGAGCGAGCTACATAAGCAATACATATTTAAAGACAAAAATATGAGTAGACCTTCCTCAATTGCCTGAAAAAAACAAAAAGAGGAATTTTTTCTGTCATCTCTTCCAAGTCTGAGATTTGGGTGTAATAGCTTAATACAAACACAGAAATTCTAGGTGGTTAGTCAGGAGACCCCCAGGTTCTAGTGGGGGTCACAGGGTGGAATGTATAGTAACGTTTCTGAACCTCAGTTTTCTCATTCGTGAAACCAAAAATTACTAAACTCTCGTCAAGCTCTTGGAGTCTATAAAGGTCTTTTTATCTTTTCTGGACAAAGGTAACAATCCCACAGGTTCTTGCAGGCTGAGTCATTAAAAGTCCAGCAGAGTGACTAGACGCTGCCAGTCAGATTCCAACTGAAGTTTAAAGACACGAGACCCTTTGCTTAGATCAACTTTGAGAATAGCCATTTCCTTGGAGGTCAGTGATTTAAGATGGAAAGCAAAAGAGAAGTGGAGAGGTCCGTGCAATACCCGAAGAGAGGAATTGGACAGCTTTCCACCTTTCCTGCTAACTGAAGAGCAGACAGATGCTTCCAGCTCTCTTGGCTTTCCTTTCCACTTTCAGCCCCACCAGCAAATGAGGATTATCCTAGCAGGATTAATAAATCCTCTGAGGACAGGAGGGAAAAGAAAGAGGTGGTACCATACCCCTCCACACACACACACACAAGATGCTTGTGGTTGTTAATTATTTTTCTACATAATAAAATGTATTATAATAAACCTTATAATGACCTATGAAAATTTACATGGCACATATTAATATCTTAGAACCTATGTTTGGTTGCCGGCCCCTCGCCTGATGACGGCAAGATTTCTAACTCAACACGAAATGTTGTGCTTGTTTCTTTTCTTCAAGTATTCTGACATCTGGACTGGAACACCTGCCATGCACTGGCCATGTGCTAAGCAATGAGGGTCTTCAGCAGTGAGTAAGACAGATGTAGTTCCCAACCTCGTGGAAGACACAGTCTATCTGAGACAGACACATAAAACAGAAACTAACTGGGCTTGGTGGTTCACACCTGTAATCCCAGCACTTTGGGAGGCTAAGGTGAGAGAATCACTTGAGCCCAGGGTTTCAGCACCAGCCTGAGAAACATAGCAAGAGTGTTTCTTTAAAAAAAAGAAAAAAAGCCAAGCATGGATGCATGTCTGTGGTCCCAGCTACAGAGGAGGCTGAGGTGGAAGGATTGTGTGAGCCCAGGAATTAGAGGCTGAGCCATGATGGCACCACTGCACTGTAGCCTGGGCGGCAGAGTGAGACCCTGTCTTAAAAAATAAAAATTAAACCAGAAACAACAAAAGCAATGAGGACTAAGAGGAATGCAAGGTGTTTCTCTTTCACGCTTGCCCATTTCCTTGTTATCTTTGTGAGCTCCTAAAAGGCCTGTTCAGCAACCGGAACCACTGCTTAGTGCCACTGGCACTAAGTGTAATAGACAGAAATAGTCTTTCTCCAGGGTGTCCATCTGGAAGCCACTGGCCCACTTGGGCAGCAGATAGCAGTTAAGAAGGAAAGGTCATCACAAAACTCTGAATTTTTAGAAGCAGAAATAACCCTAGAATCAGGTTTTGGGAGTTATAAACCCACAGTTCTCATAGGCTTTAATTCTATGACATAAGAATTATCTCAGGTAAGTTCCCTTATCTGACAAATGGAGAAGCAGCTCAGATTTCTCATGGGGACAGAGACATGATAGATGTGAAAACCTTCCAAAAGTTAAAAGGGCATAAATGAAAATTATTATTGATAATATAGTAAGAAGTGCTTACAAGCAAGGCATGGTGACTCATGCCTATAATCCCAGCACTTTGGGAGGCTGAGGCAGGAGGATTGCTTGAGGCCAGGAGTTTGAGACCAGCTTGGCTAATGTAGTGAGACTCCAATTCCACAAAATATTTAAAAAAAAAAACAAATTTCAATTAGCTGGACATGGTGGTGTGCACCTGTAGTCCTAACTACTCAAGAGGCTGAGGAGTGAGGATCTCTTGACCCCAGGAGTTCAAAGTTTGCAGTGAACTGTGATTGTGCCACTCCAGCCAGGACAACAGAGTCACACCCTGTTTCTAAAAAAATTTTTTTAAAGATGTGCTTATGATAAATCATAAAACAAATTTCTTTTTCTTTTTCTTTTTTTTTGGGGGGGGGGAGCAGAGTCTTGCTCTGTCACCCCAGGCTGGAGTGCAGTGGTGCAGTCTTGGCTCACTGCAACCTCCACCTCCTAAATTAAAGCAATTTCCCTGCCTCAGCAGGAATTTTTTTTTTTTTTTTTTTTAATTTTCAGTAGAGGCGGGGTTTCACCATGTTGGCCAGGCTGGTCTCGAACTCCTGACTTGCCTCAGCCTCCCAACATATAACAAATTTCTCAAATCCTTTCAAAATTTAGTCATTTTTAAAAGTTACCTTACTAATTTTACAACCAGTAATTTTTACCACATAAATCACATATATTTTTAGAGATTTTTTTAAAATTTCCTGACAGGTGCTTTGACTTCCTAATACATGACAAGTGAATACATTGTCTCGAAACTGCTTCTTTCTAGCACCCCCAAATTCAGAAGGAGTCCCAGTATATCAAGTATCTCTGCTGTGATGACGCAAGAACCCTTAACCAGTGGGTGATGGGAATACGGATAGCCAAGGTGAGAGAGCGTTCGGACTTCACCCTGTCTTGCATTTGCCAGCCCACTTAGTGACCCGGGCGCAGCTTTCCTGGTACTATGAAACAGTTGGCCTATCCTTGGGTTCAGCCACAGACATTATCAAGTGTATTTGCCAGTGGGTTTTCTAAATGAGGAGAGCGATAGAAACACGAACCTCTCCAGTAACCGGATATTTACTCATGGCGAGTATTGCAAGCTTAGTGTGCAATTAAAAACACAAGATGGGGCCGGACCCGGTGGCTCACGCCTGTAATCCCAGCACTTTGGGAGGCCGAGGCAGGCAGATCACGAGGTTAGGAGATCGAGACCATCCTGGCTAACACAGTGAAACCCCGTCTCTACTAAAAATACAAAAAGTTAGCCGGGCGTGTTGGCGGGCGCCTGTAGTTCTAGATACTCGGGAGGCTGAGGCAGGAGAATGGCGTGAACCCGGGAGGCGGAGCTTGCAGTGAGCAGGAGATCTCGCCACTGCACTCCAGCCTGGGCTACAGTGCGAGACTCGGTCTCCAAAAAAAAAAAAAAAAAAAACGCAAGATGGAATCTATGATCGAGTTACATAAAGACATACATAATCAGAACTGAGTGGCCAAAGCTCTCTCTAATATGTTGGTGAAAAAATTAACTGACTCTGCCAATCTGGAAGATGATTGAATGTGTATTTGTTAAATTTTAATGGAAATATCCAAAAACACCAACTCAGACAAGTGGTGAACAGAGTAGCCGTGGAGTATTTATTTCTTCTCTATGTTTATATTGCAATTGAGTGCAGAATTTGGGATAAATGGATTCCTTTCCTTCTTTGTGTTCTCTCCCCAGTATGGGAAGACTCTCTATGATAACTACCAGCGGGCAGTGGCAAAGGCTGGACTTGCCTCTCGGTGGACAAACTTGGGGACAGTCAATGCAGCTGCACCAGCTCAGCCATCTACAGGTACTAAATGGAGGAGAAATTCCAACACATATTCAAAGCTCAGTGCTCCTGTTCAAAACATATCCAACACATCTATACGAACAGAACTTTGTAGACAGCTTCGGAATATGTTTTCTTTTTCTTTTTCTTTTCTTTTTTTTTTTTGAGACAGAGTCTCGCACTGTCGCCCAGGCTGGAGTGCAGTGACACAATCTCAGCTCACTGCAAGCTCTGCCTCCTGGGTTCACGCCATTCTCCTGCCTCAGCTTCCCGAGTAGCTGGGACTACAGGCACCCGCCACCACGCCTGGCTAATTTTTTGTATTTTTAGTAGAGACGGGGTTTCACCGTGTTAGCCAGGATGGTCTTGCTCTCCTTACCTCATGATCCACCCACCTCGGCCTCCCAAAGTGCTGGGATTACAGGCGTGAACCACCACACCCGACCTGTTTTCTTTTTCTTCTTTGCTTTTTTTTTTTTTTTTGGAGGTAAGGTCTTGCTCTGTCTCCCAGACTGGAGCCCTGTATCTATTTTAAGTGACTTTTAAGAAAGTTTTGACCACTTATTTTATGATATTCTGTGGATAAGGTGCTGATCTCCTGTTTAGGGTGAGCTCGTAGGTGGATGTTTCTTATCAGAGTACAAATATTATATTAATCCAAGGCTCCATGAGTGCCCAGAAAACTGTCCACATGAAGAATGAGATTATGTCCCAGTGTTTTGACATCTTGCACCCAGTCCTGAACAGCATATTTGAAGGTAACATGAGTCAAAGTTTCGTGTCAAAGGGACAAATTAAAAGGCATAAAAATAAAATATCATACCAGGACTTTTGGGGGGGGGGAAAAACCACATCTAATTCCAGATTATTTCAGGGACCTGCACATTTTGCCCAAATTTCTGTCCATTGTTTCTGTGTCCAATGTACTTTTTGTTGAGGACAATGTTGAAGAGTTGTTCCTGTATTCAGTGTGGTATGAAACTGGATAGATACATTTTTTAAAAATCAAGAAGAATTTTTTAAAACATGTTTTCAAGGTTTATTCTTCAATTACTGAAAAGTTTTTAAAAGTAAAACATATTGTTACTCTCCAGGATCCCAGTTAATCCAGACCCTCCTCGGTGAGCTTTATCAAATACCACCCTCACCTTCCTGAATCTTTTGCTGAATCTCCTATAAAGTTTTGTCACAGAACCTCAGATTTTTCATAAGGTTTTGTGTACCATGCCATGCCTGTGAATTGCTCTCTTTGCTTTGTTTTTATTATTATTTTTTTTTTGTAAGAAGTAGCCAGCAAGTATCTTTCTTTGCTTTAGAGATGTAAACTGCTTTGTATTTTCAGATTAACTTTCAAGAATGTTGAAAATGCTTTGCTCGCTCTTCTTTTCTCGCTTCCCCCCTCTCAGGACCTATAAATGGCACCGCCCAGCCCAATGGACAGATGCCCCAGGCTGCACATTCTGTCAGTGCTGTTCTCCAAGAGGCCCAGCGACATGCTGAAACGTCAAAGGTAAAACCAGCAAGCAGCTGACATACATTCCGTCAGCCCATGTTTCCAAAGCCCATGTTCTCAACCATTCGCATTGTTCCAATAACTGCTCTTTTAAAAAGCCGGGTGCAGTAGCTCACACCTGTAATCCCAGAACTTTGGGAGGCTGAGGCAGGAGGATTGCTTGAGCTTCAGTTCAAGACCAGACTGGGCAATATAGAGAGAGCTTGTCTCTACTAGAAAAAAAAAAAAAATTAGCCAGGTGTGGTGGCATGCACCTGTAATCCCAGCTACTGGGGAGGCTGAGGTGTTTGACTGGCTTGAGCCCAGGAGATCAAGGCGGCAGTGATCTGTGATCATGCCACTGCATCCAGCCTGGGTGACAGAGTAAGATCCAGTCAAATAAATAAATAAATAGAAAATGTAGTTCCAACAACTGAGACATTACTACAATTTAATTTAGTTCATTGCTTGATATTTGTAATCTTAAAGTTACATATGCTAGAATCAAAAGTTAAAACCAGCTATCATTACACTGCCTAGGAAAAACGTAAGCATTTCCTTAACACTCTGAAGTTAATTAGCTACTTTTACTTTGACCAAAGTGGTTTTCTTGGTTTAGTCAAGTGATCTTAGCCCTCTCTGATAGTAGCACATCCAGGTTTTAAACACTTGGGATTTTACTTGCCTTTTTTGAGTAAAACAGGGCAACTAGTAGTCTGAAGCCCTCTATGAAGCGTTAACTGGCCCCCAAAATCAGATTAGAAGACTGTTAAAAGAGTTACACTGTAAATAGGGCTGGGCACAGTGGTGAGCACCTGTAGTCCCAACTACTTGGGATGCTGAGGCGGGAAGATCACTTGAGCCCAGGAGTTCAAGGCTGCAGTTGAGTTCTGGTTGCACCACTACACTGCAGCCTGGGTGACAGATAAAGACCCTGTTTTAAAAAAAAGAAAAAAGACAAAAAAGGGTTTCACTAAAAATGTGCATTTTCTATTTTCCCCATTAGTGTCCTTCCTACATACATCCCCAGGTGACGGAGGAGAAAATACATTGTAAAATAATAGCCAAATTGGTATAACATTCTCCATAAAATTTTTCAACCAAATAGATCAATGAGGATTCCTTTAAATCTATCTTAAAATCATAGCTAATAATTATGATTTAGTTACTAATTTAGTTCAAAACTTCTCAGCTGACTGTATAAATTCTGTTGAATATTTCTCATGTGTGAGTCAAAACAACCTTAAATAACTGTGACAACAGCATGTCACCCAGCTAGGACAGGCAGGGTGCTTCACTTTAGCAATTTTTCACTTCTTTTGCCCCTTCATTTTGTCCATCAGCCAGTTATGAAAACAACTAAATCTTGGTATTTATTGAATTTCTTATAATTTTGACAATCACTGCAGGCCTTTGAAAGTTGTATTTCTTTAATGTTCTCATTATTTTCTCAAGCCTGACAATCTCCTCATGCAATGTGCTTTCAGCTATTATTATTTTCATTATTTCTATAATGCCAGTTGAAGGAAAGCATTTAAAAATGCTGAAAGAAATAAAAGAATCCCAGACTAGAAATCACTTAACTATATGTGAACACCAATACCCAAGCTGCCTGCTCAGAAATTCAAATAAAAAGAAAAAATACATCACCAGTTAAATAGCTTATCATGCGAAGTAAATAAACTAAATAAAACAGAAACTAAATCAGAAGGCACTTTATTAGAAAAAAATTCCAAATTTAATCTTCAATGGTAAGAGGCTACTAAGCAGAGAATGAAATAAACTGGAACCCTGATAAACTGTAAATTGAAATGATAATTATCACTAAAATGGATTCAATCCAGTTGCCTGGGGATGTTTCATTATATAAATTATTATTATCTCTTCCAACATTGGCAGAGGAAGGGCTATGCATCTATTAGACTTAGGCCAAATTTGGCGTGCTGGTTTCTACCAATAGCACATGCTGGTGATATTACTTTTCAGAACTCACATATTTATCTCATTTGATCTCATCACAACCTGAGACACAAGTCA
This sequence comes from Theropithecus gelada, assembly GCF_003255815.1. Lineage (NCBI taxonomy): Eukaryota > Metazoa > Chordata > Mammalia > Primates > Cercopithecidae > Theropithecus > Theropithecus gelada. The sequence continues at coordinate 23,256,852 of NC_037677.1, read as the reverse complement.
TAATAAGGACTATGGGGCTAATTTTATATCCAGTGAACCAGCCAACTTTCATGCAGTTGAGAAATGGTAAACTGTCCAGACATGGTGGCTCATGCCTATAATTCCAACACTTTGGGAGGCTGAGGCAGGCAGAGCACCTGAATCCAGGAGTTGGAGACCAGAGTGGCCAATATGGTGAAACCCCGTCTGTACAAAAAAATACAAAAATTAGCTGGGGCTGTTGGCACACAGCTAATCGGGAGGCTGAGGCATGAGGATTGCTTGAACTCGGAAGGTGGAGGTTGCAGTGAGGGGAGATCCTGCCACTGCACTCCAGCCTTGGTGACAGAACGAGACTCTGTCTAAAAAATAAATAAATAAATAAATAAATAAATAAATAAATAAATAAATAAAAATAAAATAAAGAAAAAGTAAACGTATAGAGACCAGATGCCTTGTTCTGATTTCTGGCCCACCACACTGCCTTCCCTGCAGCTGTGAGGCCAGCTGGAGCCAAGCTTGCAATCGGCTCCTCCCTAAAAGCCCACAGTCCTGGCGAAAGGCACCTGTGTTCTCAGCTCACCAACACAAGGAGACATTGTCCCCAAGATCAGGCAAAAAGGTCTTTGCCAGGAAACATATCCTTTGTGCCTACGTTTGCACAAAGCTGTAGCCAAGAGAGAACTGTTTCCATTCACTTCTCCCCCATCCTAATCAGAGTAGTACATTTAAGCCAGGAGACTGTGTGGAGGTTTTGGGAAGTCCTCAACCCCCAGGAGTTGCCGTGTGTTTCTACTGTGTGTTGTGTGGAATAGGAGCAAGATAATTTTACAGCTGCTTACTCCTGACACGAGCTTCACAACCAGCTCAACTCAGACCAAGAAAAAATGCATCCCTTCCTATATGCCGAGGACTCTGGTGGCTTGGCTTGGGAACCAAGGAGTGAAGTCATTTGGCTTCCATTTTGAAGGAATGAATGAGTCGAGGGTGGTTTATAGACTGAGGCAACCCCACAGGAGATACACCATGAAAGCCCCTTTAGAGACACACAGCAGCTCCTGGATAAGGCAGGTTCCAAGGAGGTGATACTCGTATGATCTAAATACAACACACCTCATTGAACACGGCCAGATCTTCCATTTAGAGTAGACTTGGTAGATGAGTGCCACAGGGTAACTGAACCCAGGTTCGGCTGCTCACCACTTAAAAGCCAGACTCAAGAGATTAGGGATGATGGGAGGAAAAGCTGGTTTATTTGGAAAGCCAGTAACACTATGAAGATGGTGGACTAGTGTTCTGAAGTACAATCTTAAATTTTTCAGGCTAACTGGAGGATTTTAATGGGTGTGGGATATGGGGAAGAGGAGTGAGTTGGGGAAAGAGTTGAGATCAAGGGATGACCAGAGACTGCAGACATCTGGGTGCCAACAAGGGTCCAAAGAGGTTGGGAACTTCTCTGTCCTTGGTCAGGTCACAATGGTCATATAAATCTTTAACAAAACATAGTTGTTTACTTCTCTAATCCCACAGTTAGTTTTTAAAACTACGTGATTGCTGGGTTTGCATGTTTATCTCAATGCTCTAAAATTATCCTTGCCTATATGCAGGAATGGGTAAAGGCCACTTTAAACAAAAATGGAGTTAGTTACATTTGTTTTTATGCTGTTCCACTGTGACAACAGGAAATACTGTTACAGGCCATTTGGGCCAGGTGGGGTGGCCGTAATTCCAGTTACTCAGGAGGCTGAGGCAGGAGGATCACTTGAGGCTAGGAATTTGAGACTAACCTGGGCAACACAGTGAGACTTCGTCTCTAAAAATACATATATAGAGAGAGAGACATAGTCTCGCTATGTTGTCCAGGCTGGAGTGCAGTGGCATGATCTCAGCTCATTGCAGCCTCCACCTTCCAAGTTCAAACAATTCTTATGCCTTAGCCACCCCAGTAGCAGGGACTACAGGTGTGTGCCACCATACCAGGCTAATTTTTGTATTTTTAAAAGAGACAGGGTTTCACCATATTGTTCAGGTTGGTCTTGAACTCCTGGACTTAAGTGATCCACCTGCCTGGGCCTCCCAAAGTGCTGAGACTATAGGCATGAGCCACCATGCCCAGCCAAAATATTAAAAAATTAGAAAAATGATTATTTTTAATTTTAAAGACCATTTGGAATAATTGCCATATTCCAGAACAAAGATGAGCTCATGAACAACCAGGAGTCTCAGTGACTGAGGGACAGAGGCTCCCCAGGGGGCAGACAGAGACTCCCATATCTATGGCATGGTCCTGTCCACTAGGGCTATTTTGTCCACTGGGGCTGTTTTGAGAATAAAGAATGCGACTCGGGAAGTTGAGGCGGGAGGAGCGCTTGAGCTCGGGAGGTCGAGGCTGCAATAAGTCCAGATCGCGCCACTGCACTCAGCCTGGGCGACAGAGTGAGACCCCGTCTCCATTAATTAATAACAATAAATTTAACATTTCAAAAATTAAAAAAAAAAAAAAAAAGAATGCTGCTGTCATTCGGTTGCAGGATAAGAAGCCAGCCCTCGGGAACCACCACGACCCGGCAGCGCCCCGGGCCCCGCACGCCCCCAAGTCCAGCCTGCCCCCGCCACCTCCGGTGCGGAGGTCCTCGGACACCAGCGGCAGCCCCGCCACGCCTCCCAAGGCCAAGGGCACAGGCGGCGGGGGCTTCCCCGCCCCACCCGACGACTTCCTGCCGCCGCCGCCACCGCCGCCGCCCCTGGAAGACCCTGAGCTCCCGCCGCCCCCCGCGGAGTTCTTGGAGCCGCCCCCGGACTTCGTGCCCCCGCCCCCACCGTCGTGTGCAGGGAACGCGGGCTCGGAGCTGCCCCCGCCGCCGCCGCCGCCGCCCGCGCCCGCCTCCGACTCCGCCAGGCCGTCTCCCGCGGTGGCCAAGAGGCCTCCTATGCCCCCCAAGAGGCACGAGAACCCAGGGACCCCCAGCGGGGCAGGAGGAGGGGAGCAAGATTTCATGTCAGACCTCATGAAAGCTTTGCAAAAGAAGAGAGGTAACGTGTCCTAGGGAGGGGCATGGTGAGTGTGCCAGAGGGAGAAGCACCGCTGACCCGGAGCGCAGGTTTTGCTAGTAGATTACCCTGACATTTTGTTCATTTCAGATAAAATGTAATGGGAAACTTCTCACTGTTGTGCTCAAGTGCAGCCATAAACATTAACCCAATAGAGTTCAGAATATCTGCCCAAATGTACATATTGCTCCTATGTATTTTCACCTAAATGGAATGTACCTTCCCTTCCAGGTTACCTGAAGTGCTGTTTTAGGTTCATTTATTTTATTATGTTAAGAAGCATCATATGAATAAAAGTTAAACGTTTTTCCTGAAGATGGTATTTCTAGAAAGATTATTGGGTCCTTCTATCTTGAAATCAACACTATAATTAAAAATAGCTTTCAACATTCCATGCCTTCTTAAGTCTTGGTGACCTCAGATAGATTTTTCATCTCTACCTCTATAACCTTCAGAATTTGCAGGAAAATCGAGAGAGGAGAACGAGAAAACGTGACAAGCAGAGCCTGTTTCCTTTCCCTGGAATTCGGTTGCTTGATTGGAGTCCTGGACACAGGCTGTTTTGGTTTTGCTTTTATAATGCTTGAATAACAGTAATTGAAAAATACAGTTGTTTAGATAGTTTTTGAATTATTATTACAATGCTGTAAGTATCCTGTAAATAAAAATGTAGGGGCAGGAAAAGGCAATCCTATGTATATTCTTCAACCTGAAATGTTTTCCCTCAGAGATAAGTTTAACGCCCAGTTTATCCTAGGTTCTTGGTACCTGTATCTCTTCTCCTTCAAATTGGCTTCTGATAGGCTTTTTACATTTTCTTAATTTTATTTATATGGCTCTATTTTTGTTTTTGTATTTTTGTGTTTTTTTTTTTAAACTGTAAAACGCCTCAAAATCTTCTTAGAGTGGAAAATAATAATGCATTTTTTTAAATAAAGGAAGATAATGCTATGTTTTAATATTTGGAGAAAAGTAAGCTCTAAATCATGCTGTCTCAACTCACGGGCTGCAGGTGGCCCAGGACCCGTTCGAATGCTACCCAACACAAATTAAAATATTAGGAGCTCTTGGCAGGGCACGGTGGCTCACACCTGTAATCCTAGCATTTTTGGGAGGCGGATTCAGATGGATGAATTGAAGTCAGGAGTTTGAGGTCAGCTTGGCCAACATGGCAAAACCTTGTCTATACTGAAAATACAAAAATTAACCAGGTGTAGTGGCGCATGCATGTAATCCCAGCAACTCCAGAGGCTGAGATGGGAGAGTCCCTTGAATCCAGGAGGCGGACACCGCAGTGAGCTGAGATCATGCTACTGCACTCTGCTGGGAGACGGAGCCAGACACTGTCTCAAAAACATTATGATATTTTTCTCAATTTTTTTTGTGTGTGTTGTTGTTCATCACCTATCATCACTAGTGTTAGTGCATTTTATATGTAGCTTAAGACAATTCTTCTTCCAGTGTGCCCCAGGGAAGCTACAAGATTGGACGCCCCTGAAGTCTAAATGAACCTTTAAAAAGAAAAAAAAAATAGTTTTAAAAGCAAAATATTTAGTAATTAAAACTGGCAGGGTGCTCTTAATTTTTTCTGGGGCATATGCTTGAAATAGGATAGAAGGTAAATTTGCTTTACATTCAATTTAATCTCATCAACAGTAACTCCAGTTCTCATTTTATTATGTTCCTTTTGATATCAGATGCGGTAAAAACACCATTTTTCTGATACCTAACTAAATCATGGTCATTATGCAGATCTCTGGTACAATACAGGAAAGATGTCAGCAAAGAGAGGTGTGAAAATTGTCAGAATCAAAATGGAGTCACTTACATTAAGAAACTGCTGACAGACAGAGCCAGCCAAGTCCAGGAAAATAGTTTTCGTGAGGATCCTATTCTGTGATTTTCATTCAAGTGTAATGCAATCTTTGGTGTCTGGCTGAAAGGTCTTTACAAGTATTACCCATACCTGAGTAGGATTATTTAGATCCTGAAAATGCAGCAAAATTTGTTTCTTTATGAAAAGTTTAGTGAGATATTTGCATGTGGTGCAGGGAGTGGAAAAACTGGAGTGAAATTGGGAACTAGAGAAGGAGTATGTGGATAATATATGTTATGAATAATATATAATCAATAATATAGGACAGTAATCCTGTATCACAGCTTATAAAAACTCCATAATTTCTTGTATAATGCTACTAATGGGCAAAGACCCATGTAATAGGCCAATTGCAACACAAACCACAGCATTTGGTAGTTTACAGAAGACATGATTTAACCTGCCACATGATAGACTATGCACTAAGATTTTACAGTAGGTCCTCAAGGAGGAGAATGAACATTTAAGCCTCATATTTTGTTTGATCATAGGAATCTTGGCTGGTATGATACTGAAATGACCCGAGTCCATGAGAATTGAGCCTTTGAAGTGTACTTGAGACTTATGGCTTGATGTGTGGTCCATTTTTACAGATGGTTTATGTGTGCTTGGGTACAACGTACTATACATGTTCCTTAGAACAAGCTTGTTAAGCATGTTGCACAAATCTTCTGCCTGCAGCCTGTTATCTGGTCTGTTGCATCCATCAATTACTAAGAAGGATGTTTTAAAATCTTCTGAGGGCAGATTTGTCAATATCTTTTCATTGTTCTGGCAAATTGTGCTTTATATATTCCAACACTGTTTATTATTAAGTGTGAACAAAAATTCTGTATGTGACTTCCTGGTGAATTGAACTATCGATCACCATGCAATGCTTTCTGCTTTTTATCTTGTGCTCACGCAGCTGTACTGTCTTTTTTCAGGTATTTCCCTGACAAATCTGTTCATTCACTTTCAAACTCTCTATGCTTTTATGTTCTACATTTGCCACTTGTAAATGACATATAAGCAGATTTTGTTGTCTTTATATCTAGTTAGTAATTATTATCTTTTAACTGCAAGTTTATTCTTTTTAAATTTTTTAAATTTTCTTTTTTTTTTTTTTTTAATTTTTAGAGACAGGGTCTCATTCTGTCACCCAGGCTGGAGGACAGTGGTGCGATCATGGCTCACTGCAGCCTCGACCTTCTGGGCTCAAGCCATCCTCTTGCCTCAGCCTTCCAAGTAGCTAGGACTACAGGCTCATACCACCATGCCTGGCAAATTTTTTTTAAAGTAGATATGGGGGTCTCACTATGTCGCCTAGGCTAGTCTCTAACTGCTGGCCGCAAGCAATTCTTTTGTCTTAACCTCCCAAAGCGCTGGAATTACAGACATGAACCAAAATGCCCAGCCTGTTATTTTTACTCTGAATATGACTGTATATTTTGTTTTTAACATCTTATTTTGTACTTACTATTACCCCGGATTTTTCTGGGGTTTTTTTTTTTCTTCCTTTCTTGTCTACTTCATGTGATTAGAATTTTTCTCTTATTCTCTTTTTGAAGCTTCTTGTTGAAAACGTATATACTGTATGTATTCTTTTAATAGCTACCTGTAATGATAATATCCATACTCAGTAAAGTCTCAAGTTAAACAACTTTAACCTGGGAAACGCATGGACTTTGGATCACTTTGATTTCAAACACACACACACACACACACACACACACACACACACACACACACACATTATTGTCTAGTATTTGAGGTATAGCTGAGTATCTTTTTCCTACAATATCTTTATTTCACCCTCATTCTTCAAAGATGATTTCAGTGGACGTAAAATTTAAATTGACAGTAAAAACTCTTCGTTTTTTTAGGGGATTGTCCCCACTGTCTTCTCCCTTTCACTGTTGCTGTTGAGAAGTCAGCTATCAAATTATTATTTCTATTAGGTCATCGCTTTGTTTCCCCTCTGCATGATTTTAAGACCTTTTCTTTGTCTTTGGTGCATATAGTGGGTCTAACTCTGAATTTCTTTTACTTAAGTTGCCTGATAATTCATTGAGTTTTCTGAATCTACAAATATCTGCCTTTCACTATTCCGGAAAATTGTAATTTATTTTGTTTTCAAACATTGCTTCTCCTTTTTCACTTCTTCTGAAACTCTAATGAAATGTGTTAAATCTTCTAACACTAGCTTCCTTATCTCTAAATTTTGTGTATTTTCTATTTCTGTATCTATTCTGGATATATTCATCAGATCTTAATTCCCATTCACCAGTTCTTTCTTCAGCATAGTCTAATCTATGTTAAAGCCAACCATTTTTGGTTGTTTTTTGTTTGTTTGTTTGTTTGTTTGTTTTTGATATAGACTTTATGTTTTAGACCAGTGTTAGATTCACAGGAAGACTGAGCAAACAGTACAGGGAGTTCCCATTTGCCGCCTGCCTTACACATTCAGTCTCCTCCACTACCACAATTCTACAAAAATAGCACTGTAACAGTTGATGAACCTACATTGACACATTGTTAGCATCCAAAGTCCATAGTTTACTTAGGGTTTACTCTTGAGGTTGCACAATCTGTGGGTTTTCAGAAATGTACAATGACATGTATCCACCATTATAGGATCAAATAGACTAGTTTCAGTGTCCTAAAAATCCTGTGTTCTGTCTATTAATCTCTCCCTCCCCTTTAAACCCTGGCAATCACTGATCTTTTTCATTGTCTCCGTAATTATACCTTTTGCAAAATATCATATAGTTGGAATCATACGTATGTAGCCGTTTCAAATTGATTTATTTTCCTTGGCAATATGCATTTATGGTTCCTCCATATTTTAGTCTATTTTCTATTACTATAACAGAATACCTGAGATTGTGTATTCATAAAGAAAGAGAATTATTTTAGATCATGGTTCTGAGGCTGGGAAGTCCAAAGAGATGGTGCTAGTGCCTGGGGAAGGCCCACTGACTGCATCATATAACATGGCAGATGAGCAGAATGAGAAGTGGGTGCATGCAAAAAAGGGACCGACCAGGAGAGGCAACCTTGATTATGACAGCCCACTCTCGTGGTAACTAATCCATTCCCATGAGAACTAACCCTGAAAGAGATTAATCCATTTTAATGATCTAATCATCTCTTAAACCACCTCCCAGCACAGCCACATTGAGAATCAAGACTAAACATGAATTTTGGAAGGGCCAATCCATATTCAAAGCATAGTACAGACATCTTTATCTTTTCACAGCTTGATAGCCCATTCCTTTTTTGTTTGTTTCTTTCCTTTTTTTCTTTTTTTGAGACAGAGTCTCGATCTGTTGCCCAGGACTGAAATACAGTGGCACAATGTCACCTCATGACAACCTTCACCTCTTGGATTCAAGTGATTCTCTGGACTCATCTTCTCCAGTAGCTGGGATTACAGGTGCACCACCATGCCCAGCTAATTTATGTGTTTTTAGTAGAGATGGGGTTTCATCATGTTGCCCGGGCAGGTCTTGGACTCTAGGCGCAAGCCATCTACCTGTTCCGGTCTCCCAAATTGCTGAGATTACAAGTGTGAGCCACCGTGCCCAGCCCATTTCTTCTTATCACTGAATAATATTCCGCTGTCTGAGTGAACCACAGTTCATTTATTCATTCACCTATTGAAGAACATCTTGGTTGCCATCCAATGGCAGTTATGGATAAAGCAGCTAGAAATGTGTGTGCAGACATTTGTGTAAATATCAGTTTTCAGCTCACTTCAGCAAACAGGAGTGCAATTGCAGGATCATATGGAAAAAGTGTGTTTAGTTTTACAAGAAACTGCCAAACTGTCTTATTAAGATGCCACTCCATTTTGTTCTCCCTCCAACAAGAAATGAGTGTTCTTATTGTTCCACATCCTTGTCAGCATTTGGTATTGCCAGTGTTTTGAATTTTAGTCACTGTAATAAGTATGTAGTGGTATCATTTTTCATTTGCAATTCCCCAATGACATATGATGTTGACCATTTTTTTCATATGATATTAGCCATCTGTATCTTTTTTGGTGAGGTGTCTTTCAGACCTTTTGTCAGTTTGTTAATTGGACTGTTCATTTTCTTACCGTTGAGTTTTAATGATTTGTATATTTTGGATAACAGTATTTTATTATCAGATATGGCTTTTGCAAATGCTTTTGCCCATCTGTGACTTGTCCTTTCATTCTCTTGATTTTGCACTTCATAAGGGTTTTTAATTTGAATGAAGTCTAGCTTATCAATTATTTATTTCATGGATGATGTCATTGGTGGTGGTGTATCTAAAAAGTCACTGCCATACCCAAGGTCATCTAGATTTTCTTCTATATTATCTTCTAGAAGTTTTATAGCTTACTTAGCTCTCTGATCCATTTTAAGTTAAATTTTTTGAATGATGCAAGATCTATGTCTAGGTTCTTTGTTTTTGTGTTTCCACATGGATATCCACTTGTGCCAGCACTATCTGTTGAAACGACTATCTTTTCTTTATTACCTTTGCCCCTTTGTATAAGCTTATTTTGGAGTTCCACTGATTTATTTGTCTCTTCTTTGCCAATACCACACTGTCTTGATTGCTGTAGATTTCTTGTAAATGTTGAAATCGGGTAGCATTCGTCCCCTGATTTTCTTCTTTTCTAATATTGTGTTGGCTATTCTTGTTTCTTTTTTTCTTTCTTTTTTTTTTTTTTTTTTTTTTTTGCCTCTCCATATAAACCTTGGATTCAATTTGTCAATATCCACAAGATAAATGGTTGAGATTTCAATGGGAATTGCATGGAATCTATAGAGCAAGTTGGGAAGAACTGACATTTCACAAATGCTAGGCCTTCCTATCTGTGAACATGGCATATCTCTCTATTTTTTTAGTACTTCTTTGATTTCTTTAATCAAAAATTTGTAGGTTTCCTACTAGATCTTTTGTATATTTTGTTAGATTTATACCTAAGTATTCCATTTGCAGGGAGGAATGTGAACATAGATGGTATATTTTTAACTTCAACTTCCAATTGCTCATCGCTGGTATTAAAAAGAGCAATTGCAATTGACTTCTCTATATTAACCCTGTATGCTGCATCCTTGCTGTAACTGCTTATTAGTTCCAGGAGTTTTTTGTTCAGTTGTCCTGGTGGACCCCTAAGGATTCCTCCTCTAAACCCAGGGTTAAGAGTTTGCATTGTTGTCCTCTCCCTACATAGGACTATCAAAGGCAAGATAGGGGAGAGTGCGAGGCAACAGCTCCCTGCAGTCTTCTCCACTCCATATCCCTTCATATTGTTAAAGTAAATGAGGGGAATTAACAGTTGTGGAGCAGGTTCTCAGATATTTGCTATGAAAACTTACATATGGTGATTTGGACTTTCAGAGCTATTATATTCTGGTGGTCTTTGATGAAACTTTAATTTTAACCTATTGTTCAATCAGTATTATTTTTTATTGGAAAAACTCGTGGGAGAAAAAACAATTATTTCAATAAATGGCAAAAAGGTTTTTGTTGAAATTCAACACCACACCTTGTTAAGAAAATTAAAATTTCATAAGAAGCTAGCATCTGAGGAAGATGTTTTTATACTGATAAAAGTTGTCTAAAACCACAGCAAAGGACATATTTAATAATAAAGCACAAACAGGAACGTCATTTACATTCATAGTACCCAGGATTTGTTTGACTCAGTAATGGTAAGACCCACAAACACAGAAATGACTGTCATGAAGGAAGTAGTTTATTTTACTACTCACAGTTCCTTAGAAGCTGGAGGCACAGCACACCACAAGGGGCAGGACAGGGAAACATCAAGGTCAGTCAGGAGGCAGTGGGAACAGGAGAAATCATGGGAAAGAGTCTTTATTGCAGTTCCATGGGAAGGAACAAGCAAGTCAAGGTAATCAGGCTTGGCATTGGCTAGTTTGAATAATTTCATTGGCTTCTGGAAAGAAGAGGCTGCTATCTGGCCCTGAGGAAATTAGGGAAGCAGAATAGTGGCCAGAAATGTAAGAGTGATAAGGAAGAATAAAGACTACAAAAGAGATAAACAGAGATAAAGAAGAATAAAGAGTGATGAAGAGACGAGAAAGAAGGGGGTATAAACTCTGGGTTGGTTGGATATATAGGAAAGGCATACGTGCAGGCAACTGGTTTATTACATCCAGCAATTAGCTTATCCTGAGAGGCGCAGTCCCTCCAGGGTCAACAAGGCCCAGATGTCAAAGCATCAAATTCAGAAAATAAGAGACATGACTAATACACCGTTAAAGTCAGTATTATAACTAATATTATTCAACATTATCCTGGAGTCTCTAGCCAATGCACACAACAGCAAAACCAATAAGATAACAAATATCTAAATGGAAAAGACAGATTTTTAAATCCTTAGATGATGTATCTACTTAAAATTTAAAAACAAAGTCAAGCAATCTATTAAAAGCTATTAATTATAGAAACTAAAAACTGTCCTGTATACTATATGTCAGTGAAGCTCATTTATAAAATGTAGTACAAAAGGTGATTCAGAAGAGCAACAAGAACTAAAATATTTTCAGAATTGATAGACAATTTCAAAGTCTATAAGGAAAATTGTAAATGTTTATTGCAGGTATAAAAGAAAGCATCAGGAAAAAAAGAGGTACAGGTCATCACTGCTCCACCTAGTTCCAATAACCATGATTTAATTAAATAACGTGAGTTCCCCAACATGGTTCCAAATTCAGTTGCCATGCTATTTCAACTGTGAGTAATTACATAAAGTATAAACTTTGTGTGACCTCTTCAGTCCACAAATCACAACATAAATAACGGATGCAATCATGATCAATGACCCATCATTTCTTTCAAAGTATGAGGTTGCCAATCACTGCATATTTGTTACTGAGTTTATACAGAGAGCAAAGCATGTCATTGTCTTGCCTCCTTGTCTCCCAGTGAGAAATCCACGTGACATTTTACAAAAATGAATAATCAAAAGAGGGAAGTGGTCAACAAATATGAAACTGAAAAAAAAAAAGAAAAGAAAAGAAAAAAGAAAAGGGATAACACAAAGTGAAATTCAAATGGCACATAAATGTAGTTGTAGAAGAAATAGTGGCCATTCACTGAGGCAGATGTTTGCTTGGTATTTCGATTATTTTTGACAAATAAATCAATTCTGAATCTGACTGAAGCTTTGTATTTACAGAAACACAGGGGGTACAGACACGTGTTGTGTTAGGTGTTTTTCTGTTGCTGTAAAGAAATACCTGAGGCTGGGTCATTTATACAGAAAAAAGGTTTACTGGACTCACAGGTCTGCAGGCTTTACAGGAAGCATGGTGCTGGCATCTGCTCAGCTTTTGGGGAGGCCTCAGGAGGCTTCCATTCTTGGCAGAAGGCAGAGTGGGAGCAGGCTTCTCACACGGAGAAACTGGGACCAGAGAGCAAGTGGGGGAGGTGCCACACACTTTTAAACAACAGATCTCCTGAGAACTCACTCACTGTCAGTGGGACAGCACCAGGTTATGAGGAATCTGTCCCCATGACCCAAATACCTCCCACAAGGCCCCACCTCCAACACTGGGGATTATATCTCTACATGAGTATATTAGTACATTTTCACACTGCTATAAAGAAACTACCTGAGACTGGGTAATTTATAAAGAAAGTTTTAATTGACTCACAGTTATGCATGGCTGCAGAGGCCTCCGGAAACTTACAACCATCACAGGGGGTGAAGGAGAAGCAAGGCACATCTTACATGGCAGCAGGAGAGACAGAGCAAAGAGGAAATGCCAGACACTTATTAAACTACCATATGTCATGAGAACTCCCTCACTATCACAAGAACAGCATGGGGGAACTGCCCCCATGATCCAATCACCTCCCACCAAGTCCCTGCGTCCACACATGTGGGTCATAATTCAAGATGAGATCTGGGTGGGGACATAGAGCCAAACCATATCAACGAGATTTGGAGGGGACATCCAAACTATATCCTAGGTTCAATAAATAATACCACAGAATGCAATCAGAAAAATGCAGAGTGACTCCAGCCTTGGCGGCAGAGCGAGACTCCGTCTCAAAAAAAAAAAAAATGCAGAGTTTTGAAACACCACAGGATAAATAATCTGGTTTCTTCAATCAAAACTAAAGGAGCCAATAGAATGCACGTGAATAAAGATGTAGGCACACATGTAGGTGATATACTCAAGGATATCAAAGGAAATTAAAGACATATTATCATCTAATTTGAATGTATACTCCTTATTCGGATCCCAATTAAAATAACTATAAGAGGCTGGGCATGGTGGCTCATGCCTGTAATCCCAGCACTTTGGGAGGTTGAGGCGGGTGGATCACGAGGTCAGGAGTTCAAGACCAGCCTGGCCAAGATGGTGAAACCCTCTCTCTACTAAAAATACAAAAATTAGCCAGGCGTGGTGGCAGGCGCCTATGATCCCAGCTACTTGGGAGGCTGAGGCAAAGAACTGCTTGAACCCAGAAGGCAGAAATTGCAGTAAGCCGAAATCGTGCCACTGCACTCCGGCCTGGACAACAGAGTGAGACTCTGTCTCAAAAATAAATAGATAAAATAACTATAAGATAAGGATGATGATAATAATTTACAAGACAATAGGAAAACCTTGAAAACTGAATACTTCATTTGATACATGAAGAGTTACTGCTAATTTGCTCTAGGTCATATGATGTCAAGGACTGTTTGTGTTTTAAGTCATTAACATTTAGAGATGCATATGGAAATATTTGCAGAGGAAATAATAAAATGCCTGAATTTCCAAAAAAAATGAGGATATGTGTCTCACCTACTAGTTAAATGGCTCCTCTAGTTGATTCTTACATTTCTCTACCACATCTTGCCTTGAGTCGACTCTAAAGACATATTTGATGAAAGACGGTAAATACCAGTAACATGTGAAAAGGGCTGCATCAAGAAAGCTGCTCTATCAATGAAATCATTAGAAAAATACGATGTACTCAGTGTACGAATGCCTCAATTAAGGCAATAATGAGGAATATGGGGAAAGTGTGTGGAGGTGTAGATGAAGCAAAATTGGCAATGTATTAATTGTTAGTAAGCGGATTAAATGGTAAATTGGTTCATTAAACTATTACAATTTTCTCTACCTTAGTAAATTTTTGAAAATTCTATAACAGAAAAAAAAAAAAAAACTCTAGGAGCATAATAAAACTAAATATGCACAGATGTACCCCAAAGTGCTGAGTTTACAGTAAATATTAGATCAATATTTAATAATCCAATTTTTAAGACAGAATTTCAATCCTGTTGCCCAGGCTGGAGTGCAATGGCGCTATCATGGCTCACTGCAACCTCTGTCTCCTGGGTTCAAGCAATTCTCCTGCCTCAGCCTCCTGAGTAGCTGAGATTACAGGCGCCCGCCACCATACCCAGCTAATTTTATTTATTTATTTATTTATTTATTTATTTATTCATTTATTTATTTATTTATTTTTAGTAGAGATGGGATTTCACCATGTTGGCCAGGCTGGTCTTGAACTCCTGACCTCAGGTGGTCCGCCTGCCTCGTCCTCCCAAAGTGCTGGGATTACAGGCGTGAGCCACCACGCCAGGCTCTAGTGATCCATTTTGATTACAATGTCATAAGATCTTGTAATCATTGAGAATAACTCATGTGGTTTATCAAAAACACCTTATTATTCCATTAAACTTACGGATTAGAACAAAAATCATCATGAAGTTGTTTCAAAGAATATGTTCCAATTTAGATGGCTAAAAATATTTGCATATAATCATTATTACCAAATGTGGGATAGGCATGAAAATGTAGATGATCAAAAATAATTTCTTAAACAGATTATTCTATGTTGTGTATAATGATAGAAGAATTCTTTAATTCATTTGTAATTTATTTTTCCCGAATTAAGCAACTAAGTTTGAGATCTTTAGCCCAGGAAGGAGTAGATGAGGTGTAGCCTGCTTCCTTGGCTGTTGAATGCTTCTGGAAAGGATGCTGAAGAACTTGCTGGAGAAGATGCACCTGGTAAACAATGTGGGCAGATAAATACAGATTATAATTACTCAGGACCCTGATGAATTTTAACATTACTGAATGGCAAGGTCAACTTTAAATGTTTAAAAATGTTCATACTTTGGGAAGCAAAGGCAGGCAGATACTGGAGGTCAGGAGTTGGAGACGAGCCTGGCCAACATTGCAAAACCTTGTCTCTACTAAAAACACAAAAATAAGCCAGATGTGGCGGCGTCTGCCTGTACTCCCAGCTACTTCGGAGTTTGATGGAGGAGAGTGTCTTGAAACTGAATGTGGAAGAAGCAGTGAGCCAAGATCACGACCCTACACTCCAGCCTGGGCAACAGAGTTAGATTGTCTCAAATCGAACAAACAACAATAAAAGTTCGTACATTTTGTTTTATGAAAAATCTCAACTCTAGTTGTTACTTAGAATTTCTATTATTCCACAGAATTTCCTTAAGTACTATTTTTGTACTAAGAGAAGGAATGTGTACACTGTCATGGAGAGTACAAATATATCCCCGTCATTTTAAGATCCCTTTACAGCATAAAGAGAATTATAATTTTCTAAAATATTTAGCAAAAAAAAAAAAAGAATGTCAATGATTTGCAGTCTTTCCAAATGAAGGGTATGAATTCCAGCTCATGCTGCTTCCTCACTGGGAATATGGCTCTATAATAATAAACTGAGGCACAAACAACACACTTCTTTCAACAGTAAACCTAAGATTGAAATGTTTATTTTCAGTGGTTTTGCTATTTCTTGGGGATTATGAAGGAAATGCTTAGTTAGAATATAGAGGGTGGATGATAATACCATGAAATTAAGGGTGAGAGATAAAGTAGAACTTTTTATTGCATCACTAGTATTTTAAATATAAAGATTGCATCATCATAAATACGGGGCTTTTGGAGCCCATCTTAGCACTTCTCCCCAGGTACGTTCAATACATATCATTTTATTGAAGTTGCTTGTATACCTGTCAGTCTCACCTACTAGTTAAACGGCTCCTCTAATTGATTCTTACATTTCTCTACCACATCTTGCCTTGAGTCGACTCTAAAGACATATTTGATGAAAGACGGTAAATACCAGTAACATGTGAAAAGGGCTGCATCAAGAAAGCTGCTCTACCAATGAAATCATTAGAAAAATACGATGTACTCAGTGTACGAATTTTAGGAAATTTCCCTATTACACATGCTACTTCGAGTATGTGTGTTATTTTCAAAAACATATAAATTGAATATATAATTATTGAATGTATGTGATATATATATATATGTTAACATCACACAGTAGACTTAACTCTTGGCAAAGATTTTTTCTGAAGCATCTGCAGAAATCAGTCTTCTTTCCAGTTTCAAAAACCCCAACATGGGCAAAAGAGGATCCTTTGGATGCCGGATAGTGCATGAAGCACATTGGGTTACAGTAATTTTAATATAGTTCATATTCATAATTCACAGTGAGGAAACCTGAAAGTTGCGCCCAGCTATCAGTGAATGAAAGGCAGGGCGGGGCTGCTGTGGGGGCGGGGCCTTGTGAGTCAGTGCCTGGACTCCCGCATCACAAATGGAAGGGCAGAGCGTGGAGGGAACTCAAGGCCTGATTGGTTCCTCCTAAGCGGGACGTGATCTGGTTGTCAGGGCAACCGGCCTTCAGTTAGAGCCTTCAGTTGGTGTCATTTGGTGGCCTTTCCTGGGGAGAGGTAGCAGGTGCTCAGCTCTGCAGGCGTGGGGGCAAGCGAAGGCCCCAGCTGCCTGAGAAGAGCAGAGGTGCACCATGGGGACCACGCTGATCTGTCGCATGTGCACCAAAGCCAGCCCCAGGCAGGGCTCCCACAGGGCTTCTGCGGAGCCATCCTGTGGCTCTGGCGTCTATGAGTGGGCGGCCAGCAAAGGCGCAGGCCCCAGCACAGAGGAGCAGAGGTGCCCGGAGCACGTTGACCCCCAATGCCAGCCCGAAGCAGGGCCAGCTGAGGGTGCTGTGTTCAGAGCGGTGCTGCAGATCTGAGATCCACGAGGTGGCGGTGGGAGTAGCACCAGACTCCACTGCTTTGGAGCCTGCCCAGTCTGACTCGGGAGCCATGACTAGCAGCAGATTGGTGACCCGAAGACGCCAAAAGGTAGGAGGGGACAGGTACCGCTTGGCCTTAGGAGCTCCTCTGGCCTTGCTCACCCAAGGTTCCTCCAAGAGGCATCCGCAGCCTAGGGCTCCTCCCTCCTGCCTCTAGTTCGCTTTCCTATCCCCTGGCCCAAGCAGAACTTGCTCTGACTCGACTCCGCACCCCTTCTTCTTTCCTGTTGCATCCAGCCGGTTACTTTTCATTGCCCTGCCCAAATGTCCACTTCTGGGTCCTCTTCTTCTTTTCCTAGGCTGGCCGAAAACTAAGTTTTCAAAATACAAAATGGATGCTACAGATTTCATTACGGTAGAGGAAATGTCTGACAGCTCTTGTATTTAAACTTAAGTAGCCACATCGGGACTCCCAATTTCATATCTTGAGTTCTAGAGCAGAGCTCTCTCTCCTAAAGTAATGGCTGAGGGTTAGAGGTACTCTTCTTTATTCTAATAATGAAAAATGATTTCTTGTAGAGACAGGGTCTCACTGTGTTGCCCAGGCTGCTCTCAAACCTTGGCCTCAAGTGATTCACCCGCCTTGGCCTCCCACTTTGTTGGGATGACAGGCAAGAGCCACCACACCTGGCCTTGGGAGCTGCTCCTGCTTGGTGTGTTCTGGCTGGTCTTCTGCGCAGCTGTCAGTCAGATGCTCCTGCAGCATAGTTCCAAATCTTTCTGTGCAAATTCAGTGGATGCTGTGATTTTTTACGTGGACTAACTCCTTTATTTATTGCAGAGAAGTTGGACAATTCACACTTAGTAACATACAGCTTAGCAAATTTCATTTTTTGATCAATACACCTGTTAAAAGGTGATGCTTGTGGTCTAAATATGCAGATTCCTCATCATCCCCAAAGAAAAGGTAACCACTGCAAGGCAATCTGGGAGGGAGTTTAGGATTGTTTTGAGGCAGTGCAAGCCATTGAAATTCACATATGAAGGGATAGAAAAGACAATTCACATGTTCTGATCCCTCCATGTTCTAGGTATAACTTGGTGCTCTGTAACTGGCACCATTTTTGGCGTCAGAGAAAACTGGATTTGAATCCCAGGTCCATCGCTCTTTATGATGTGATGGTGAATGTGGTTTTAACTTGTCTGAGCCTCAGTTTGCTCATCTATAGAAGATGTGATTGTTACGAGGCTTCCATAAGGTAAGTGTGTAAAAACCATGGCAAAATGCTTGTAATTTAAAAGAGAGGATTATGAGGCTTCTAAAAGGTAAGTGTGTAAAAGACTGGACACGATGTCTGCCATTTTGTAAATGTTCAACACGTGGACAAGGAGGGTTATCTTTCTTTTTTTTTTTTTTGAGACGGCGTCTCACTCTGTCACCCAGGCTGGAGTGCAGTGGTGCGATCTCGGCTCCCTGCAACCTCCGCCTCAGGGGTTCAAGCGATTCTCCTGCCTCAGCCTCCTGAGAAGTTCGGACTACAGGTGCCCGCCACCATTCCCAGCAAATTTTTATATTTTTAATAGAGACGGTGTTTCACCATGTTGGCTGGGATGTTCTCAATGTCTTGACCTCGTCATCCATCCGCCTCAGCCTCCCAAAGTGCTGGGATTACAGGTGTGAGCCACCACACCTGACCTCTCTCATTTTTTAGACCATTAATTTTTAGACCAAGTTGATAAAATTGGGGATACTTGTATTTCTTAGACGATCAAACCAACGATCAGAAAGACTAAATAAATCACCATAGTCACAAAGCAGTTCACAATACATTTACTGGGGAATTTCTAGTTAAAAGTTGCAAAGATGATCACATTGAAAACTTTGTATTATGTGGTGGTTTTCACTTACATAATCCTCTTGGTGTTTTTGAAACCATAGCTTCTAAGTTACTCTATTAAAATGATCATTAGAAAAATGAGATGTACTTAGTGTGTACATTTTAGAAAATTTCTTATGTTAGTCTTGTTAATTTGATTGAACATGTGCGTTATTTTCAAAAATGTAAATGGAATATATATTGATTGGATTTAAATGTGTATATGTGACATACAACTTGACTTTATAGAGTAGGCTTAGCTCATGGCAATGTTTTTTCTGAGAGCACCTGCAGAAATCACTCTTATTTCTAGTTTGTTAATGTTTCAGAGATTATTGGGAAAAGAGGGTTCTATGAATCTCAGACACTGTGTGAGGCAGATTTCGTTTCAGTGATTTTAGCATCATTCATCATAAGGCGATGATCCCCTAGGAGCTTATTCACAGTGAGAAACCTCAAATGTCCTAGCAGCCAGCAAGGAATGAAAAGTGGGGCGGGGCCGCTGGCAAGGCTGGGTATTGTGAGCCATGTGCCTGTGCTCTCAAGCTCCAAGTTTGCGGGGTTGCATGCAGGAGATTCTGGACTTGATTGTTTCCTGTAACCAGGATGTGGTCTGGTTGGGAGGGTAACTGGCCTTCACTTGGTGGCCTTCTGTGGGTGCCCTCACTGGTTGCCTTCAGCTAGTGCCCTAGTTGGTACCCTCAGTTGGTGCTCTTCAGTTGTCTGGCAGTGGTGGAAGGAGGATGAATCCGTTTGTGCTCTCTCTTCCCCCAGTCACAGCTCTCAGGCTTGTTGCCTCCAGGCCCTTCTAAAATAAACCAGACAGGCTGGCAGCTTTTTCTTAGCAGACAAGTCAGCTCAGGGTATGGGGGTTATGCGGGGTGTGGGCTGCTAGCACAGTGCCACCTATGGCCCACGGCTGCCTGTGCCAGCCATGCTTTTGTCAGGAAGAGGCAATAGGTGTTGAACTCTGCAGACTTGGGGGCAAGCGAAGGCCCAAGCTGCCCAAGAGCAGGGGTGCCCCATGTGGACCACAGTAAACTGTCACATGTGCATCAAAACCAGCCCCAGTCAGGGCCAGAAAAAGCGTTCTGCAGAGCCAGCCTGTGGCTCCGACGTCTACGAGTGTGCAGACAGTGAAGGTGCAGGCTGGGATATACAGGTGCAGAGGCGCCCGGAACATGCTATCCCCCAATGCCAGCCGCAAGCGGGGCCAGCTCAGGGTGCAGTGGGTGAAACCGTCCTGCAGCTCTGAGATCCACGAGGTGATGATGGCAGGAGCGCAGGACTCCATTGCTATGGAGCCGGCCCAATCGAATTACGGAGCCAACGAGGGTCCTGACAGAAGCACATTGGCCACCAGAAGACACCCAAAGGTAGGGAGGTGACAGATGCTGCTTAAATTCAGGAGCTCCTCTGGCCGTTGCAGGCCCAAGCTTCACCCAGAAGCATCCAAAGCCTCAGTTTTCTCATCTATAAAAGACATGATTGTTTTGAGATTTCCATAAGGTAAGTGTGTAAAAACCATGGCAAAATGCTTGTAATTTGAAACAGGGTGTTACTATGAGGCTTTTATACGGTAAGTGTGTAAAAATCTGGACACAATACCTATAATTTTTTAAATGTTCAGTATATGGAGAAGGAGGATTATTTTTTCTCATCCAATTTTCAGAACAAGTTTATAAAATTGGTGATACTCATATTTCTTAGACAATCTAACCAATGACAAGAAAGAATAAATAGATCACCAAAGTCACAAAGCTGTTCACAATGCATTCACTGGGTAATTTCTAGTTAGAAGTACCAATATTTTCACATTGAAAATTTTGTATTGTGTTGTGGTTTTCTCTTACATAATCCTCTTGGTGTTTTGAAACCATAGATTGTAAGTTGCTCTATCAAAGTGATCGTTAGAAAAATGTGATGTACTTAGTGAGTAAATGTTAGAAAATTTCTTGTGTTAGTCTTGTTAATTTGAACATATGTGTTATTTTCAAAAATGTAAATCGCAGATGTGTGGATTGGATATATATGTGCATATATGAAATATGACTTGACATTATAGGGTAGGCTTAGCTCATGGCAATGGTTTTTTCTGAAAGCACCTGCAGAAATCTCTCTTATTTTTAGCTTGTTAATGTTTCAGAGCTTATGGGGGAAAGGGACTTTTATGAATCCCAGACACTGCGTGAGGCACATTTGGTTTCAGTGATTTTAACATCCTTCATTGTAAGGGATGATCCCTAGGAACTTCTTCACAGTGAGAAACCGGAAAGGTCCCAGCAGCCAGCAATGAATGAAAGGTGGGGCAGGGCCGATGGCAGGGCGGGGCCTTGTGAGCCATGTGCCTGTGCTCTCAAGTTCCAACTTTGTGGGGAGGCATGCAGGGGATTCTGGACCTGATTGTTTCCTCTGATCTAGGATGCGTTCTGGTTGGCAGGGCAACCGGCCTTCACTTGGTGGCCTTCAGTGGGTGCCCTCATTGGTTTCCTTCGGTTAGTGCCCTCAGTTGGTTCCCTCAGTTGTTTCTCTTCAGTTGGTGGTCCTCAGTTGGTGGTCCTCAGTTGTTGCACAGTGGTAGAAGGAGGATGAATCCGTTTGTGCTCACTCTTCCCGCAGTCACAGCTCTCAGGCTTGTTGCATCAAGGCCCTTCTAAAATAAACCAAACATGTTGGCAGGTTTTTTTTAGCAGGCAAGTCAGCTCATGGCATGGGTGTGACACAGGGTGTGAGCTGGTGTCACAATGCCATCCCATGGCCCAGGGCTGCCAGTGCCAGCAATGCTTTTGCCAGGAAGAGGTGGAAGGTGTTTAGCTCTGTAGACTTGGGGGCAAGTGAAGGCCCAACCTGCCCAAGAATAGCCGGGGTGCTGCATGGGGTCCACACTGAATTGTCGCATATGCACCAAAGGCAACCCCAATCAGGGCTGGCACAAGCGTTCTGCAGAGCTAACCTGTGGCTCTGATGTCTACGAGTGTGCAGACAGTGAAGACGTAGGCCATAATATACAGGTGCAGAGGCGCCCAGAACATGCTATCCCCCAATGCCAGCCGCAAGCGGGGCCAGCTCAGGGTGCAGTGGGTGAAACCGTCCTGCAGCTCTGAGATCCACGAGGTGATGATGGCAGGAGCGCAGGACTCCATTGCTATGGAGCCGGCCCAATCGAATTACGGAGCCAACGAGGGTCCTGACAGAAGCACATTGGCCACCAGAAGACACCCAAAGGTAGGGAGGTGACAGATGCTGCTTAAATTCAGGAGCTCCTCTGGCCGTTGCTGGTCCAAGCTTCACCCAGAAGCATCCAAAGCCTCAGTTTTCTCATCTATAAAAGACGTGATTGTTTTGAGGTTTCCATAAGGTAAGTGTGTAAAAACCATGGCAAAATGCTTGTAATTTAAAAGAGAGGGTTTCTATGAGGCTTCTATATGGTAAGTTTGTAAAAGTCTGGACAGAATACTTATAATTTTTTAAGTGTTCAGTATATGGAGAAGGAGGATTATTTTTTCTCATCCAATTTTCAGAACAAGTTTATAAAATTGGTGATACTCATATTTCTTAGACAATCTAACCAATGGTCAGAAAGAATAAATAGATAACCAAGGTCACAAAGCAGTTCACAATGCATTCACTGGGTAATTTCTAGTTAGAAGTACCAATATTTTCACATTGAAAATTTTGTATTGTGTTGTGGTTTTCTCTTACATAATCCTCTTGGTGTTTTGAAACCATAGATTCTAAGTTGCTCTATCAAAGTGATCATTAGAAAAATGTGATGTACTGGCCGGGCGCGGTGGCTCAAGCCTGTAATCCCAGCACTTTGGGAGGCCGAGACGGGCGGATCACGAGGTCAGGAGATCGAGACCATCCTGGCTAACACGGTGAAACCCCGTCTCTACTAAAAAATACAAAAACTAGCCGGGCGAAGTGGCGGGCGCCTGTGGTCCCAGCTACTCGGGAGGCTGAGGCAGGAGAATGGCGTGAACCCGGGAGGCGGAGCTTGCAGTGAGCTGAGATCCGGCCACCGCACTCCAGCCTGGGCGACAGAGCCAGACTCAGTCTCAAAAAAAAAAAAAAAAAAAAAAAAAGAAAAATGTGATGTACTTAGTGAGTAAATGTTAGAAAATTTCTTGTGTTACTCTTGTTAATTTCATTGAACATATGTATTATTTTCAAAATGTAAATCGAATATATGTGGTTTGGATATATATGTGTATATATGAAATATGACTTGACATTTTAGAGTAAGGTTAGCTCATGGCAATGTTTTCTCTGAAAGCACCTACAGAAATCTCTCTTGTTTCTAGTTCATAAATGTTTCAGAGATTATGGGGGAAGGTGATTCTATGAATCCCAGACACTGCATGAGGCAGATTTGGTTTCAGTAATTTTAGCATCGTTCATTGTAAGGGATGATCCCTAGGAACTTCCTCACAGTGAGAAACCTGAAACGTCCCAGCAGCCAGCAATGAATGAAAGGTGGGGTGGAGCCGCTGGCAGGGCAGGGCCTTGTGAGCCATGTGCCTGTGCTCTCAAGTTCCAAGTTTGTGGGGATGCCTGCAGGGGATTCTGGACCTGATTTTTTCCTCTGAACCAGGATGCGTTCTGGTTGGCAGGGCAACTGGCCTTCACTTGGTGGCCTTCAGTGGGTGCCCTCATTGGTTGCCTTCAGCTAGTGCCCTAGTTGGTACCCTTAGTTGGTGTCTTCTGTTGGTGGTCCTCAGTTGTTTCTCTTCAGTTGGTGGTCTTCAGTTGGTGGTCTTCAGTTGTTAGGCAGTGGTGGAAGGAGGATGAATCCGTTTGTGCTCTCTCCTCCCCTAGTCACAGCTCTCAGGCTTGTTGCATACAAGCCCTTCTAAAATAAACCAGACAGATTGGCAGGGTTTTTTTTAGCAGACAGGTCAGCTCAGGGTATGGGGGTGATGCGTGGTGTCAGCTGCTAGCGCATTGCCACCCCATGGCCCAGGGCTGCCTGTGCCAGCCATGCCTTTGCCAGGAAGAGTCGGTATGTGGTAAGTGAAGGTCCAGCTGCCTGAGAAGAGTAGGGGTGCCCCATGTGGACCACATTAAACTGTCGCATGTGCACCAAAGGCAGCCCCAATCACGGCCAGCACAAGGGTTCTGCAGAGCCAGCCTGTGGCTCTGACATCTACAAGTGTGCAGACAGCAAAGGCACAGGCTGCGATATACAGGAGCAGAGGTGCCCTGAACATGCTGTCCCCCAATGCCAGCTGCAAGCGGGGCCAGCTCAGGGTGCAGAGGATGAAGTCGTCCTGCAACTGTGGAATCCACGAGGTGGAGGTTGCGGTAGTGCTGGACTCCACTGCTCTCGAGCCTGCCCAGTCGAATTTGGGAGCCAGCGAGGGACCTGACGGCAGTACACTGACAACCAGAAGACACCCAAAGGTAGGGAGGCAATAGATACTGCTTAAGTTCAGAAGATCCTCTGGCTGTGTTGCCCAGTCTGGTCTTGAACTCCTGGCCTCAACAGATCCACCCACCTTGGCCTCCCACTTTGCTGGCATGATCAGCAAGAACCACCACACCTGGCCTTTGGAGGTGCTCTAGCTTTGTGTGTTTCAACTAATCTTCCTGCACAGCTGTCAGTAAGATGCTCCTGCAGTATAGTTTCAAACCTTTCTACACAAATTCAGTGGATCCTGTGATATTTTTACATGGAAGAGCCCTTTTTTTTTTTTTTATTGCAGAGAAGCTAGACAATTCACAGTTAGTAACCTAAGGCCTAGAAAATTTTGTTTCTTGATCAAAACAACTGTTTATAGATGCTTGTGGTCCAAAGATGCAGATTCCTAATCATGAAAAAGAAGTCATGGCCACTACAAGGCAACAGGGAGGGAGTTTAGGATTGTTCTGAGGCGGTGCAAGCTGTTGAAATTCACCCATAAGAGGACAGAGAAAGGGGATCCACATGTTTTGATCCCTCCATGTGCGGGGTATAACTGGGTCTTCATTAAGGTGCACGACCTTTGGGGTCAGAGAGAACTGGATTTGAATCCCAGTTCCAACACTCATTACATCGTGATGGTGAATGAGCTTTTAAATCCTCTGAGCCTCAGTTTGTTCATCTCTAAAAGAAGGGACTCTTATGAGGCTTGTATTAGCTTAGTGTGTAAAAATCTGGGAATAATGCCTGTAATTTAAAACACGGGGTTGTGATGAGGCTTTGATAAGGTAAGTGTGTGCAAATCTGGACACAATGCCTTTAATTTTGTAATTGTTCAATATATGGAGAAGGAGGATTATTTTTCTCTCCTTTTATTTTTAGAACAAGTTTATACAGATGGCATTATTCCTATTTTTAAGATAATCAAAGGACCAATAAGTTTAAATAAGTCACCATACTCACAAAGCAGTTCACAATATACTTACTGGGTAATTGCTACTTAAAAGCAGCAATGATAACCAAACTGAAAATCTTTTATTATGTGGCAGTTTTCTCTTCCATAAGCCTCTTTATTGGTGGAAACCATAGAATCTAAGTTGCTCTGTCAAAGTGTTCATTAGAAAAATGTGATGTACTTAGTGTATACATGTTAGAAACATTTCCACTGTTAGTCTTGTTAATTTGAATATGTGTGTTTTGGATTATGAATATGAATATGTATTGATACATGAAATAAGGCTTGACATCATAATCTTAGCTCATGGCAATGTTTTCTTCTGAAAGCACCTGCCGAAAATTGTCCTTTTTGTAGATTCCAAAAAAATCAGAGGCGATGGGGCCAAGGGGGTGTTTGAACGTCAGATAGTGCATGAGGTACATTGGCATACAGTAATTTCAGCATAAGTCATATTCATAATTCACAGTGAGGAAACCTGAAAGTTGCTCCCAGCTACTAATAAATGAAAGGTGGGGTGGGGCTGCTGTGGGGGCGGGGCCTTGTGAGCCAGTGCCTGGACTCCCACATCACCAATGGAAGGGCGGAGCGTGGAGGGAACCCAAGGCCTGATTGGTTCCTCCTAAGAAGGACGCGATCTGGTTGGCAGGGCAACTGGCCTTCAGTTAGAGCCTTCAGTGGGTGCCTTCAGTTGGTAGCATTTGGTGGCCGTTCCTGGGGAGAGGTGGCAGATGCTCAGCTCTGCAGGCGTGGGGGCAAATGAAGGACCAAGCTGCCCAAGAAGAGCACAGGTGCCCCATAGGGACCACGCTGACCTGTCGCGAGTGTACCAAAGCCAACCCCAGGCAGGGCCACCACAGGGCTTCTGCAGAGCCGTCCTGAGGCTCTGACATCTATGAGTGGGCAGCCAGCAAAGGCGCAGGCCCCAGAAGAGATGAGCTGAGGCACCGGGAAGAAACTGTCCATTAATGCCAGCAACAAGCGGGGCCAACTCAGGTTGTGGTGTTTGGAGCCATCCTGCAGCTCTGAGATCCAGGAGGTGGCGGTGGGAGTAGCGCCAGACTCTACTGCTTTGGAGTCTGCCTAGTCTGATTCAGGAGCCATGACGACCAGAAGACACCAAAAGGTAGGGAGACTACAGATACCGCTTGAACTTAGAAGTTCCTCTGGTCGTTGCTCACCTAAGGTTCCCCCCAGCGGCATCCGCAGCCTAGGGCTCCTCCCTCCTGCCTCTAGTTCGCTTTCCTAGGCCCGGGCCCCAAGCAGGAGGACTTGCTCTGACTCGACTCCGCACCCCTTCTTCTTTCCTGTTGCATCCAGCCGGTTACTTTTCATTGCCCTGCCCAAATGTCCACTTCTGGGTCCCCTTCTTCTTTTCCTAGGCTGGTCAAAACTAAGTTTCCAAAATACAAAATGGATGCTACAGATTTCATTATGATAGAGGAAATGTCTGACAGCTCTTGTATTTAAACTTAAGTAGCCACATCGGGACTCCCAATTTCATATCTTGAGTTCTAGAGCAGAGCTCTCTCTCCTAAAGTAATGATGGACGGTTGGAAGTACTGTTTTTCATTATAATAATAAAAAATGATTTCTTGTAGAGTCGGGGTCTCACTGTGTTGCCCAGGCTGGTCTCAAACCCTGGCCTCAAGTGATTCACCCCCCTCGGCCTCCCACTTTGTTGGGATGACAGGCAAGAGCCACCACACCTGGCCTTGGGAGCTGCTCCTGCTTGGTGTGCTCTGGCTGGTCTTCTGCGCAGCTGTCAGTCAGATGCTCCTGCAGCATAGTTCCAAATCTTTCCCCACAAATTCAGTGGATGCTGTGACTTTTTACATGGAATAGCCCCTTTATTTATTGCAAAGAAGCTGGACAATTCACACTTAGTAACATACGGCCTAGCAAATTTCATTTCTTGATCAACACACCTGTTAAAAGGTGATGCTTGTGGTCTAAATATGCAGATTCCTCATCATCCCCAAGAAAAAGGGAACCACTGCAAGGCAACCTGGGAGGGAGTTTAGGATTGTTCTGAGGCAGTGCAAGCCATTGAAATTCACACATGAGGGGGTAGAAAAGACAATTCACATGTTCTGATCCCTCCATGTTCTGGGTATCACTTGGTCCTCCTTAAATTGCACCATTTTTGGCATCAGAGAAAACTGGATTTGAATCCCAGGTCCATCGCTCTTTATAATGTGATGGTGAATGTGTTTTTAACTCATCTGAGCCTCCCAGTTTGCTCATCTATAGAAGATGTGATTGTTACGAGGCTTCCATAAGGTAAGTGTGTAAAAACCATGGCAAAATACTTGTAATTTAAAAGAGAGGATTATGAGGCTTCTAAAAGGTAAGTGTGTAAAAGACTGGACACAATGTCTACAATTTTGTAAGTGTTCAATATGTGTATAAGGAGGATTATCTTTCTCTCATTTTTAGATCATTAATGTTTAGACCAAGTTTGTAAAATTGGAGATACTCATATTTCTTAGGCAATCAAACCAGTGATCAGAAAGACTAAATAAATCACCACGGTCGCAAAGCAGTTCACAATGCATTCACTGGGTAATTTCTACTTAACAGTAGCAATGATGATCACATTGAAAATTCGTATTTTGTGGTAGTTTTCTCTTACGTAAGCCTCTTCCTTTGTTGAAAGCATAGATTCTAAGCTGCCCTATCAAAGTGATCATTAGAAAAATGTGATGTACTTAGTGTGTAAACGTTAGAAAATTTCTCCTGTTAGTCTTGTTAATTTGAACAAATGTGTCACTTTAAAAAATGTAAATCGAATATATGTGGATGGGATATATATGTGTACATATGAAATATAACTTGATATTAGAGTGTAGGCTTAGTTTATAGCAATGGTTTTTTGTGAAAGCACCTGCAGAAATCTCTCTTATTTCTAGTTTGTTAATGTTTCAGAGATTATGGAGGAAAGGGTGTTCTATGAATCCCAGACACTGCATGAGGCAGATATGGTTTCAGAGATTTTAGTATCATTCATTTTAAGGGAGGATCCCCAGGAACTTCTTCACAGTGAGAAACCTGAAAGGTCCCTGCAGCCAGCAATGAATGAAAGGTGGGGCGGGGCCACTGGCAGGGCGGGGCCTTGTGAGCCATGTGCCTGTGCTCTCAAGTTCCAGCATTGTGGGGATGCATGCAGGGGATTCTGAACCTGATTGTTTCCTCTGAACCAGGATGTAGTCTGGTTGGCAGGGTAACTGGCCTGCACTTGGTGGCCTTCAGTGGGTGCCCTCATTGGTTGCCATCTGTTAGTGCCCTCAGTTGGTTCCCTCAGTTGTTTCTCTTCAGTTGGTGGTCTTCAGTTGGTGGTCTGCAGTTGTTGGGCAGTGGTGGAAGGAGGATGAATCCGTTTGTGCTCTCTCCTCCCCCAGTCACAGCTCTCAGGCTTGTTGCCTCCAGGCCCTTATAAAATAAACCAGAGATGTTGGCAGGTTTTTCTTAGCAGACAAGTCAGCTCAGGGTATGGGGGTGATGCAAGGTGCGGGCTGCTAGTGCAGTGCCACCCCATGGCCCAGGGCTGCCTGTGCCAGCCACGCCGTTGCCAGGAAGAGGCGATAGGTGTTGAGCTCTGCAGGCTTGGGGACAAGCGAAGGCCAAGTTTCCTGAGAAGAGCAAGGGTGCCCCATGTGGACCACAGTAAACTTCCACGTGTGCACCAAAGCCAGCTCCAGTCAGGGCTGCCACAGGCGTCCTGCAGAGCCAGCCTGTGGCTCTGACGTCTATGAGTGTGCAGACAGTGAAGGCACAGGCTGCGATATAGAGGAGCAGAGGCACCGGGAACACGCTGTCCCCCAATGCCAGCCACAAATGGGGCCAGCTCAGGGTGCGGCGGGTGAAGCCGTCCTGAAGCTCTGAGATCCACGAGGTGGTAGTGGCATTAGCGCCGGACTCCACTGCTATGGAGCCTGCCCAGTCGAATTTGGGAGCCAGCAGGAGACCTGACAGCAGCACATTGGCCACCAGAAGACGCCAAAAGGTAGGGAGGCAACTGATGCTGCTTAAGTTTAGGAGCTCCTCTGGCCATTGCTGGCCCAAGGTTCCCCCAGAGGCATCCAAAGCCTCAGTTTTCTCATCTATAAACGATGTGATTGTTATGAAGATTCCATATGGTAAGTGTGTCAAAACCATGGCAAAATGCTTGCAATTTGAAACAGAGTGTTTCTATGAGGCTTCTATAAGGTAAGTGTGTAAAAATCTGGACACAATACCTATAATTTTTTAAGTGTTCAATATATGGAGAAGGAGGATTATTTTTTCTCATCTAATTTTCAGAGCAAGTGTATAAAATTGGTGATACTCATATTTCTTAGACAATCTAACCAATGACAAGAAAGAATAAATAGATCACCAAAGTCACAAAGCTGTTCACAATGCATTCACTGGGTAATTTCTAGTTAAGAGTGGCAAAGATGATCACATTGAAAATTTTGTATTATGTTGTGGTTTTCACTTACATAATCCTCTTGGTGTTTTGAAACCATAGATTCTAAGTTGCTCTATCAAAGTGATCATTAGAAAAATGTGATGTAATTAGTGTGTAAATTTTAGAAAATTTCTTGTGTTACTCTTGTTAATTTCATTGAACACATGTGTTATTTTCAAAAATGTAAATGGAACATATATTGATTGGATATATGTGTATATATGAAATATGACTTGACATTATAAAGTAGGCTTAGCTCATGGGAATGTTTTTTTCTGAAAGCATCCGCAGAAATCTCTCTTATTTCTAGTTGGTAAATGTTTCAGAGATCATGGGGAAAAGGGGATTCTATGAATCCCAGACACTGCGTGAGGCAGATTTGATTTCTGCAATTTTAGCACCATTCATCATAAGACGATGATCCCTAGGCACTTTTCAGTGGGAAACCTGAAACGTCCTAACAACCAGCAATGAATGAAAGGTGGGGCGGGGCCGCTGGCAGGGCGGGGCCTTGTGAGCCATGTGCCTGTGCTCTCAAGTTCCAAGTTTGTGGGGAGGCACGCAGGGGATTCTGGACCTGATTATTTCCTAGAACCTGGATGTGTTCTCGTTGGCAGGGTAACTGGCCTTCACTTGGTGGCCTTCAGTGGGTGCCCTCATTGGTTTCCTTCAGTTAGTGCCCTCAGTTGGTGCCCTCAGTTGGTGCTCTTCAACTGGTGGTCCTCAGTGGGTGGTCTTCAGTTGTTGGGCAGTGGCGGAAGAAGAATGAATCCGTTTGTGTTCTCTCCTCCCCAGTCACAGCTCTCAGGCTTGTATCCAGGCCCTTCTAAAATAAACTGGACCAGTTGGCAGGGTTTTTTTTTAGCAGACAAGTCCGCTCAGGGTTCAGGGATTATGTGAGGTGCGGGATGCTAGTGCAGTGCCACCCCATGGCTCAAGGCTGCCCATGCCAGCCATGCTTTTGGAAAGAAGAGGCAATAGGTGTTGAGCCCTGCAGACTTGGGAGCAAGCAAAGGCCCACGCTGCTGGAGAAGAGCAGGGGTGTCCTATGGGGACCATACTTAACTGTCGCTTGTGCACCAAAGCTAGCCCCAGTGAGGGCCGGCACAAGGGTTCTGCAGAGCCAGCCTGTGCCTCTTACATCTAAGAGTGTGAAGACAGTGAAGGCGCAGGCCGGGATATACAGGAGCAGAGGTGCCCGGAACACGCTGTCCCCTAATGCCAGCCACAAGCGGGGCCAGCTCCGGGTGCGTCGGTGAAGCCGTCCTGCAGCTCTGGGATCCACAAGGTGGAGGTGGCAGTAGCGCCGGACTCCACTGCTTTGGAGCCTGTCCAGTCGAATTTGGGAGCCAGCAAGGGTACTGACAGCAGCACATTGGCCACCAGAAGACACCCAAAGGTAGGGAGGTGACAGATACTGCTTAAATTCAGGAGCTCCTCTGGCCGTTGCTGGCCCAAGTTCCCCCCAGCGGCATCCAAAGCCTCAGTTTTCTCATCTATTAAAAGACGTGATTGTTTTGAGATTTCCATAAGGTAAGTGTGTAAAAACCATGGCAAAATGCTTGTAATTTGAAAGAGAGTGTTACCGTGAGGCTTCTATAAGGTAAGTGTGTAAAAATCCGGACACAATACCTATAATTTTTAAGTGTTCAGTAAATGTAGAAGGAGGATTATTTTTTCTCATCTAATTTTTAGAATGAGTTTATAAGATTGGTGATACTCATATATCTTAGACAATCAAACCAATGATAAGAAAGAATAACTAGATAACTAAAGTCACAAAGCAGTTCACAATGCATTCATTGGGTAATTTTTAGTTAAAAGTAGCAATGATTATCACATTGAAATTTTTGCATTATGCTGTGGTTTTCTCTTACATAATCCTCTTGGTGTTTTGAAACCATAGATTCTAAGTTGCTCTATCAAAGTGATCATTAGAAAAATGTGATATACTGGCCGGGCGCGGTGGCTCACGCCTGTAATCCCAGCACTTTGGGAAGCCGAGGCGGGTGGATCACGAGGTCAGCAGATCGAGACCATCTTGGCTAACACGGAGAAACCTCTTCTCTACTAAAAATGCAAAAAACTAGCTAGGCGTCGTGACAGGCACCTGTAGTCCCAGCTACTCAGGAGGCTGAGGCAGGAGCATGGCGTGAACCCGGGAGGCAGAGCTTGCAGTGAGCCGAGATCGTGCCACTGCGCTCCAGCCTGGGCGACAGAGCAAGACTCTGTCTCAAAAAAAAAAGAAAAGAAAAGAAAAGAAAGAAAAGAAAAATGTGATGTGCTTAGTGTGTACATCTTAGAAAATTTCTTTTGTTAGTCTTGTTAATTTGATTGAACGTGTGTTATTTTCAAAAATGTAAATGGAACATATGTGCATTGGATATATATGTGTATATATGAAACATGACTTGATATTATAGAGTAGGTTTAGCTCATGGCAATGGTTTTTTCTGAAAGTATCTGCAGAAATCTCTCTTCTTTCTAGTTTGTTAATCTTTCAGAGATTATGGAGGAAAGGGGGCTTTATGAATCTCAGACACTGCGTGAGGCAGATTTGGTTTCAGTGATTTTAGCATCATTCAATTTGGTGATGATCCCTAGGAACTTCTTCACAGTGAGAAACCGGAAAGGTCCCAGCAGCCAGCAATGAATGAAAGGTGGGGCGGGGCGCTGGCAGGGCGGCTCCTTGTGAGCCATGTGCCTGTGCTCTCAAGTTCCAAGTTTGTGGGGATGCCTGCAGGGGATTCTGGACCTGATTGTTTCCTCTGAACCAGGATGTAGTCTGGTTGGCAGGGCAACTGGCCTTCACTTGGTGGCCTTCAGTGGGTGTCCTCATTGGTTGCCTTCGGTTAGTGCCCTCAGTTGGTACCCTCAGTTGTTTCTCTTCAGTTGGTGGTCGTCAGTTGGTGGTCCGCAGTTGTTGGGCAGTGGTGGAAGGAGGATGAATCCGTTTGTGTTCTCTCCTCCCTAGTCACAGCTCTCAGGTTTGTTGTATCCAGGCCCTTCTAAAATAAACTGGACAGGTTGGCAGGTTTTTTTAGCAGAGAAGTCGGCTCAGGGTACGGGGCTGACATGGGGTGAGGGCTGCTATTCCAATGCTGCCCCATGACCCAGGGCTGCCTGTGCCAGCCGTGCTTTTGCCAGGAAGAGGCCAGAAGTGTTCAGCTCTGCAGACCTGGGGGCAAGCGAAGGCCCAAGCTGCCTGAGAAGAGCAGGGGTGCCCCATGGGGTCCACACCGAAGTGTTGCAAATGCACAAGGTTCTGCAGAACCAGTCTGTGGCTCAGACATCTACCAGCATGCAGACAGTGAAGACGCAGGCCACGATATACAGGAGCAGAGGTGCCCAGAATACACTATCGCCCAATGCCAGCCACAAGACAGGCTATCTCAGGGTGCAGTGGGTGAAACTGTCCTGCAGCTCTGAGGTCCACGAACTGGAGGTGGTAGTAGCGCAGGACTCCACTGCTTTGGAGCCTGCCCAGTCAAATTTGGGAGCCAGCGAGAGTCCTGACAGCAGCACATTGGACACCAGAAGACACCGAAAGGTAGGGAAGCAACGGATACCACTTAAGTTCAGGAGCTCCTCTGGCCGCTGATGGCCCAAGATTCCCCCAGAGGCATCCAAAGCCTAGCTTTCTCATCTATAAAAGGTGTCATTGTCATGAGGCTTCCATAAGGTAAGTGTGTGAAAACCATGGCAAAAATGTTTGTAATTTAAAAGTGGGGGTTTCTATGAGGCTTCTATAAGGTAAGTGTGTAAAAATCTGGATACGATACCTATAATTTGGGTCACTGTAACCTCTGCCTCCTGGATTCAAGCGATTCTCCTGGCGTAGCCTCCCCAGTAGCTGGGATTAGAGGCATGCGCCATCGTGCCTAATTTTGTCCTTTTTAGGAGAGACAGGGTTTCACCATTGGTCAGGCTGGTCTCAAACTCCTGACCTCAGGTGATCTGCTCACCTTAGCTTCCCTAAGCACTGGGATTACAGGTGTGAGCCACCATCCCCTGCCAAAAATGTCATTTCTTAATTAAGAAACCTGTTTCAAAGGAGATGCTTGTGGTCTAAATGTGCAGATTCCCATTCATTAGCAAGAAGAAGGGAATGACTGCAAGGCAACCTGGGAGGGAGTCTAAGATTGTTCTGAGGCCATGAAACCCATTGAAATCCACACATAAGAGGGTCAAGAAAGGGGATCCACATGTTTTGAGCCCTCCATGTGCTGGGTATAACTTGGTCTTCATTAAAGTGCACCACTGTTGGCATCAGAGAGAACTGGATTTGAATCCCAGTTCCAACACTCATTAGGACGTGATGGTGCATGTGTTTTTAACTCCTCAGAGCCTCACTTTGCTTATTTATAAAAGAGAGGATTCTTATGAGGCTTCCATAAGGTAAATGAGTAAAAATCTGGGTGGGCAAAATGCCTTTAATTTAAAAGATAGGTTTGTTATGAGGCTTCGATAAGGTAAGTGTGTAAAAATCTGGACAGAATGCCTACAATTTTGTAAGTGTTCAATACACAGAGAAGGATTATTTTTCTCTCATTTAATTTTTAGAGCAAGTTTATAAAATGGTGTTACTCATATTTTTGAGATAATCAAACCAAGGATTACAAAGATTAAATGAGTCACCATAGTCACAGAGCAGTTCACAATACATTTACTGTGTAATTACCAGTCAAAAGTAGCAACGATGATCACATTTAAATTCTTGTATTATGTGGTGCTTTTCTCTTACATAAACCTCTTTGTTCGTTGAAGCCATAGAGTCTAAGTTGCTGCATCAAAATGATCACTAGAAAACTGTGATATACTTAGTGTATAAATTTTAGAAAATGTCTTCTATTACTCATGTTAATTTGATTGAATACGTGTATTATTTTCAAAAATGTAAATGGAATATATGTGGATTGAATATATATGTGTATATATACATCTATATGAAATATGATTTGACATTATAGTGTAGGCTTAGCTTATGGGAATGTATTTTTCTGACAGCAGCTGCAGAAATCTGTCATTTTTCCGGTTTGTAAAAATCCCAGAGGTTATGGGGTAAAGGGGATTCTATGAAACCCAGACACTGCTTGAGGCAGATTTGGTTTCAGTAATTTTAGCATCGTTCATTGTAAGGGATGATCCCTAGGAACTTCTTCACAGTGAGAAACCTGAAAGTGCCCGGCAGCCAGCAATGAATGAAAGGTGGGGCGGGGCCGCTGGCAGGGCGGGGCCTTGTGAGCCATGTGCCTGTGCTCTCAAGTTCCAAGTTTGTGGGGAGGCATGCAGGGGATTCTGGACTTGATTGTTTCCTCTGATCCAGGATGCGGTCTGGTTGGCAGGGCAACTGGCCTTCACTTGGTGGCCTTCAGTGGGTGCCCTCATTGGTTTCCTTCAGTTAGTGCCCTCAGTTGGTTCCCTCAGTTGTTTCTCTTCAGTTGGTGGTCCTCAGTTGTTGGGCAGTGGTGGAAGGAGGATGAATCCGTTTGTGTTCTCTCCTCCCCCAGTCACAGCTCTCAGGCTTGTTGCATCCAGGCCCTTCTAAAATAAACTGGACAGGGGTTGGCAGGTTTTTTTAGCAGACAAGTCAGCTCAGAGTATGGGGGTGATATGGGGTGCGAGTTGCTAGTGCAGTGCTGCCCCCATGGCCCAGGACTGCCCGTGCCAGCACTGCTTTTGCCAGGAAAAGGCAATAGGTGTTGAACTCTGCAGACTTGGGGGTAAGCGAAGGCCCAAGCTGCCTGAGAAGAGCACAAGTGCCCCATGGGGTCCACACTGAATTGTCACATATGCACCAAAGCCAGCCCCAATCAGGGCTG
This sequence comes from Theropithecus gelada, assembly GCF_003255815.1. Lineage (NCBI taxonomy): Eukaryota > Metazoa > Chordata > Mammalia > Primates > Cercopithecidae > Theropithecus > Theropithecus gelada. The sequence continues at coordinate 23,221,420 of NC_037677.1, read as the reverse complement.
GTACAAGGGTTCTGCAGAGCCAGCCTGTGGCTCTGACTTCTACCAGCGTACAGATAGCAAAGACGCAGGACGCGATATACAGGAGCAGAAGTGCCTGGAACACACTGTCCCCCAATGCCAGCCGCAAGCGGGGCCAGCTCAGGCTGCGGCAGGTGAAGCCATCCTGCAGCTCTGTGATCCATGAGGTAGAGGTGGCAGTAGCACCAACTCCACTGCTTTGGAGCCTGCCCAGTCAAAGTTGGGAGCCAGCAAGGGTCCTGACAGCAGCACATTGGCCACCAGAAGACACCCAAAGGTAGGGAGGTGGCAGATACTGCTTAAGTTCAGGAGCTCCTCTGGCCATCGCTGACCCAAGATTCCCCCAGAGGCATCCACAGCCTGGGACTCCTTCCTTCTGCCCGACGTTTGCTTTCCTATGCCCAGGCCCCAAGCAGGAGGACTGGCTCTGCCTGGAGTCCTCACCGCTTCTTCTTTCCCTGCTGCTTCCAGCCGGTTTCTTACTTTCCTCCTACCTACCCCAATGCTCAGTTCTGTTTCCTCTTCTTCTTCCCCTGGGCTGGCCGAAAACTAGGTTTCAAAATACCAAACGCATGCTACACATTTCATTGCTGTAGACGAAATGTCTGACAGCTTTTCTATTTAAACTCTGGTTGTTCTCTTCATTTCTTTAAACATTAGAATAATTAAGTCTCATGATAGATGTGCCTTTTGTAACTTGAAAGTACGACACTCAATTTTCACCATTAAAAAATTTAATTTTTCTTTTCATAAATTTTTGGCAAACCGGTAGTATTTAGTTACTTGAGTAACTCCTTTAGTGGTGATTTATTTGTGAGATTTTGGTGCACCGATCACCCAAGCAGTACACACGGAATTCAATTTGTAGTCTCTTATCTTTCTCCCCCTTCCCACCATTTTCCCCTGAGTATCATTCGTTTTTTGTTTTTTGTTTTTTGTTTTTGAGACTGAGTCTCATTCTGTCACCCAGGCTGAGACTGGTGTGGGTTGGGCTGCAATTCACTTGCAGGAGAAACAGCCGGGTGTGGAGAGGTGGCCATCCTTGGCAGGATCCTTTCTAAGCAGTGGAGAAATCAACGTAGAGCTTCTTCTGTCTGATTCTCTAACAACTGCAGACTTTCCATGAGTCAAGCTTTGTGTCAAAAGGACAAATTAAAAGGCAAGAAAATAAAATCATAATACCAGGACTTTTGGGGGGAAAAAAACAAAGCAAAAAAACCCACATCTAATTCCAGATTAGCTCAGGGACCCGCACATTTTGCCCAAATCTCTGTCTATTGTTTCTGTGTCCAATGTACTCTTTATTGTTGTTGTTGTTTATCTGTTTTTTTGTTGTTGTTGTTGTTGAGACTGAGTCTCACCCTGTCGCTAGGCTGGAGAGCAGTGGTGTGATCTCAGTTCACTGCAAGCTCTGCCTCCCGGGTTCAAGCGATACTCCTGCCTCAGCCTCCCGAGTAGCTGGGACTACAGACGTGCGCCACCAGGCCCAGTTAATTTTTGTATTTTTAGTAGAGATGGGGTTCCCCATGTTGGCCATGATGGTCCCAATCTCTTGACCTCATGATCTGCTCGCCTCGGCCTCCCAAAGTGCCGGGATTATAGGCCTGAGCCACCGCACCCGGCCCAATATACTCTTTGTTGAGGACAATGTTCGAAAGCTGTTCCTGTACTCAGCACAGTATGAAACTAGATAAATACATTTTAGGGAAATCAACAATAGAATTTTTTTGAAAGGAAATTGGTTTTCAAGGTTTATTCTTCAATTATCAAAAGCTTTTCAAAAGTAAAACATACTATTCCTCTCCATGATCCCAGTTAATCCAGACCCTCCTCGGTGGGCTTTATCAAATACCGCACTCAGCTTCCTGAACCTTTTGCTGAATCTCCTATACAGTTTTGTCACAGAACCTCAGATTTTTCGTAAGGTTTTGTGTACCATGCCATGCCTGTGAATTGTTCTCTTTGCTTTGTTTTTATTTTTTATTTTTGTAAGAAGTAGCCGGCAAGTATCTTTCTTTGCTGTAGAGATGTAAACTGCTTTTGTTTTCAGATTAACTTTCAAGAATGTTGAAAATGCTTTGCTCGCTCTTCTTTTCTGGCTTCTTCCCTCTCAGGACCTATAAATGGCACCGCCCAGCCCAATGGACAGATGCCCCAGGCTGCACATTCTGTCAGTGCTGTTCTGCAAGAGGCCCAGACACACGCTGAAACATCCAAGGTAAAACCAGCAAGCAGCTGACATACATTCCGTCAGCCCATGTTTCCAAAGCCCATGTTCTCAACCATTCACATTGTTCCAATAACTGCTCTTTTAAAAAGAGAAAACAGGCTGGGTACGGTGGCTCATGCCTGTGATCCCAGCACTTTGAGAGGCCGAAGCAGGAGAATTGCTCTAACCCTGGAGTTCCAGACCAGCCTCGATGACAGAACAAGGGCTCATCTCTACTAGAAATCAAAAAATTAGCCAGGCTTGGTGGCGTGCACCTGTGGTCCTAGCTACTTGGGTGGCTGAGGTGTTTGAATTGCTTGAGCCCAGGATTTCAAGGCTGCAGTGAGCTGTGATCACACCACTGCACTCCAGCCTGTATGATAGATAAAGACCTTGTCGGCCGGGCACGGTGGCTCAAGCCTGTAATCCCAGCACTTTGGGAGGCCGAGATGGGTGGATCACGAGGTCAGGAGATCGAGACCATCCTGCCCGTCTCTACTAAAAAATAACAAAAAACTAGCCGGGCGATGTGGCGGGCGCCTGTAGTCCCAGCTACTCGGGAGGCTGAGGCAGGAGAATGGCGTGAACCCGGGAGGCGGAGCTTGCAGTGAGCTGAGATCCGGCCACTGCACTCCAGCCTGGGCGACAGAGCAAGACTCCATCTAAAAAAAAAAAAAAAAAAAAAAGACCTTGTCATAAAACAAGAAAAACAGAAAAAAAGGGTTGCATTTTCTATTTTCTCCATTAATGTCCTACATACATCCCCAGGGTGATGGAGAGAAAATACATTATAAAATAATAGCCAATAAGTATGACATCCTCCACAACATTTTTTCAACTGATTAGATCAATGAGGATTCACTTAAATCTACTTTAAAATCATAGCTAATAATTATGATTTAGTTACTAATCTAGTTCAAAACCTCTCAGTTGACTGTATAAATTCTGTTGAATATTTCTCATGTGTGAGTCAAAACAAGCTTAAATAACTGTGACAACAGCATGTCACCCAGCTAGGACAGGCAGGGTGCTTCACTTTAGCAATTTTTCACTTCTTTTGCCCCTTCATTTTGTCCATCAGCCAGTCATGAAAACAACTAAATCTTGGTATTTATTGAACTTCTTATAATTTTGATAACCACTGCAGGCCTGTAAAAGTTCTATTTCTTTAATGTTCACATTATCTTCTCAAGCCTGCACTTCTCATGCAATGCGCTTTCAGCTATTATTATTTTCATTATTTCTATAATGTCAGTTGAAGGAAAGCATTTAAAAATGCTGAAAAAAAATAAAAGAATCCCAGAATAGAAATCACTTAACTATATGTGAACATCAATACCCAAGCTGCCTGCTCAGAGATTTTTTAAAAAGGAAAAAGTACATTGCCAGTTAATTAGCTTATCATGATAAGTAAATAAACTAAATAAAATAGAAACTAAATTGGAAGGCACTTTGTTAGAGAAAAAAAAAAAAAAAAAAAAAAAACAAAGAAATTTTTTATTGAAAAAAAAAAAAAAAAAAAAAAAAACTTCCAAATTTAATCTTCAGTGGTAAGAGGCTATTAAGCAGAGGAAGAAAAAAACTGGAACCCTGATGAAATGTAAATTGGAATGATAATTATCACTAAAACAGAGGGATTCAATCCAGCTGCCTGGGGATGTTTCATTATATAAATACAAATTATTATTATGTATTCCAGTATTGGCAGAGGAAGGGCTATGCCTCTATAAGACTTCAGCCAAATTTGGCGCTCTGGTTTCTACCAATAGCGCACTGGTGATTTTTTCTTTTCAGAACTCATATGTGTCTCATTTGATCTCATCACAACCTGAGACACAGGTCATATTAGGGACTATGGGGTTCATTTTCTACCTGGTGAACCAGTCAACTTTCATGCAGTTGAGAAAAGGTAAACTGTCCAGGTGAGGTGACTCACACCTGTAATCCGAGCATTTTGGGAGGCCGAGGTGGGCAGATCACTCGAGCCCAGGAGTTGGAGACCAGCCTGGGCAACATGGCAAAATACCATCCTACAAAAAATACAAAAATTAGCTGGACATGGTGGCACATGCTTGTCATCCCAGCTACTCAGGAGGATGAGGCATGAGGATCACTGAGCCCTAGAGGCAGAGGTTGCAGTGAGTCGAGGTTGCAGTAAGTCAAGCTTGCGCCACTGCACTCCAGTCTGGGTGACACAGCGAGATCCTGTCCCAAAAAATAAATAAATAAATAATAAAAATTTAAAAATTAAAAATCCAGGCACGGTGGCTTATCCTGTAATCCCAGCACTCTGGGAGGCAGAGGCAGGCAGATCATGAGGTCAAGAGTTCGACACCACCCTGACCAACATGGTGAAACCCCATCTCCACTAAAAATACAAAACTTAGCTGGACGTGGTGGCCAGCGCCTGTAGTCCCAGCTACTAGGGAGGCTGAGGCAGGAAAATCGCTTAAACTCAGGAAGCAGAGGTTGCAGTGAGCCAAGATGGCGCCACTGCACTCCAGCCTGGGCGACAGAACAAGACTCTGTCTCAATAATAATGATAATAGTAATAATAATAATAATAATAATAATAATAATGGCCATTAGAGTCATTTCCCTATTCCAGAGCAAAGATGAGCTCATGAACAACCAGGAGTCTCAGTGACTGAGGGACGGAGGCCCCCCCCTCCCCCCGCCGGGACAGACAGAGACTCACCTATCTATGGCATGGTCTTGTCCACTGGGGCTGTTTTGTCAAGAATAAAGAATGCTACTCAGGAGACTGAGGCAGGAGGATCGCTTGAGCTCAGGAGGTCGAGGCTGCAGTGAGCCCAGATCGCTCCATTGCACTCAGCCTGGGCGACAGAGTGAGACTCTGTCTCCATTAATTAATCACAATAAATTTAAATTTCAAAAATTTTAAAATAATGAATGCTGCTGTCCCTTGGTTTCAGGATAAGAAGCCAGCCCTCAGGAACCACCAGGAGCCAGGAGTACCCCGGCCCCGCAGGGCCCCAAGTCCAGCCTGCCCCACCCCGTCCGGTGCAGAGGTCCTGAGACACCAGGGGCAGCCCCGCCATGTCCCCCAAAGCCAAGGGTACAGGCAGCGGGGGCTTCCTCGCCCTGCCCGACGACTTCCTGCCGCCGCAGCCACCGCCACCGTCCCTGGACGACCCAGAGCTCCCGCCGCCGCCCCCGGACTTTGTGCCCCCTCCCGCCGCAGTCGTCAAGAGGCCTCCTATGCCCCACCCCGCCAACAGGCACGAGGCATCAATGTTCACAAGCAGCAAATGAATAAAATAAATGAATAAAAGTTAAACGTTCTTCCTACAGTATTTCTGTAAGGATTACTGGGTCAGTCAATCTTGAGGTCAACACTATAATTAAAAATAGCTTTCAACATCCCATGCCTTCTTAAGTCTTCGTGACCTTGGATTTTCATCTCTACCTTTGCGACCTTCAGAATTTTCAGGAAAATCGAGAGAGGAAAACGGGAAAACATGACAAGCAGAGCCTGTTCCCTTGCTCTGAGATTCCCGTCGCTTGATTGATTGGAGCCCTGGACACAGGCTGTTTTGGTTTTGCCCTTTTTTTTTTTTTTTTTTTTTTTCAGAGGGAGTCTTGCTCTGTCGCCCAGGCTGGAGTGCAGCGGTGTGATCTCAGCTCACTGCAAGCTCTGCCTCCCGGGTTCACGCCATTCTCCCGCCTCAGCCTCCTGAGTAGCTGGGACCACAGGCGCCCGCCACCACGCCCGGCTAATTTTTTGTATTTTTAGTAGAGACGGGTTTCGCCGTGTTAGCCAGGATGGTCTGGATCTCCTGACCTCGTGATCTGCCCGCCTCGGCCTCCCAAAGTGCTGGGATTCCAAGCATGAGCCACCGCGCCTGGCCTGGTTTTGCTTTTTAATGCTTGAATAACAGTAATTTACAAAATAGTTATTCAGACAGTTTTTGAATTCTCTATTATTACAATGCTGTAAGTATCCTGTAAATAAGAATGTAGGGACAGGCAAAAGCAATCTTATTGATGTATATTTCAATCTGGAATGTTTTCCCTCAGAGATAGATTTAATGCTCAGTTTATCCTAGGCTTTTGTTACCTGTGTCTCTTCTCTTTCAAATTGGGTTCCGATGGGCTAAAAGGCTATTTTCTTAAAATTAAGGAAGATAATTAATGGTATGTTTTAATATCTGGGGAAAAGTAAGCTGTAGATCATGCTGTCTCAATCCATGGGCTCCCGCGGCCCCGGACAACTTTGAATGCTGCCCGACAAATATTAAAACATTATAAGCTCTTGGCAGGGCGCGGTGACTCACACCTGTAATCCCAGCACTTTTGGGAGGCCAAGGTTGGTGGATCACTTGAGGTCAGGAGTTCAAGACCAGCCTGGCCAACATGGCAAAACCCTGTCTGTACTAAAAATACAAAAATGAGCCAGGCGCAGTGAGCATGCCTGTAATCCCAGCAACTGCAGAGGCTGAGGTGGGAGAATACTTTGAACCCAGGAGATGCAGGCTGCAGTGAGCTGAGATCCTGCTACTGCACTCAATCCTGGACAACAGGGCAAGACTCTCTCTTAAAAAAATTATAAGATTTTTGCAATTTTTTTTTTTTTTTAGCTGATCAGCTATCACTAGTGTTAGTGCATCTTATGTGTGTCCCAGGGAAGCCAAAGATTGGACACCCCTGCAGGCTAAATGGAAATTTAAAATGAAACAAATTTAGTTTTAAAACCAAAATATTTAGTAATTAAAACTGGCAAGGTGTTCTTAATTTTTTTGAGCATATGCTTGAAATATGATAGAAGGCAAATTTGCTTTACATTAAATTTTATCTCAGGAACAGTAACTCTCCAGTTTTAGTATATTATGTTCTTTTGATGTCAGATACAGTAATAATACGACTTTTCTTTTTAAAAAAATTTTTAAATTTCGTTTTCCTTTAAGTTCCAGGATACATATGCAGAACGTGCAGATTTGTTACATAGGTAAACGTGTGCCATGGTGGTTTGCTGTACCTATCAACCCATCACCTAAATATTAAGCCCAACGTGCATTAGCTATTTGTCCTGATCCTCTCCCTCCACTCAACCCCCTACAACAGGTCCCAGTGTGTGTTGTTCCCCTCCTTGTGTCCATGTGAAAAACAGCTTTTCTGACACCTGATTACATAATGGTCATTACGCAGATCTCTGGTACAATACAGGAAAGGTTCAGTGAAGAGAGCTGTGAAAGGTGTCAGAATCAAAATGGAGTCACTCATGTTAAGAAAATGCTGACAAATAGAACCAGGCAAGTCCTTGAATAGAGGGTTCTCATGATTATCGTCAACTCTGTGATTTTCACTCAAGTGGAACACAATCTTTGGTGTCTGGCTGAGAGGTCTTTACAAGTACTAGCTATACCTGAGTGGGGTTATTTAGATTTATCCTGAAAATGCAGTAAACTTTGTTCCTTTATGAAAATTTTAGTGAGATACTGGAGGTGGGGGGAGTGCAAAAGCTGGGGGAAATTGGACATTAGAGAGGGAGTACAAGGATAATAATATATCATGAACAATATATAATTAATAGTATAGGGCAGTAATACTACATCACAGCTTATGAAAACTCCATAATTTCTTTTATAATGCTGCCACTGGGGCAAAGACCCATGTAATAGGCCAACTGCAACACAAACCACAGGGTTTGGTAGAGTTTACAGAAAACATGATTTAACCTGCCACATGATAGACTATGAACTAAGATTTTACAGTAGGTCCTCAAGGAGGAGAATGAACATTTAAGCCTCATATTTTGTTTGATCATAGGAATCTTGGCTAGTATGATACTGAAATGACCCAAGTCCATGAGAAATGAACCTTTGAAGTGTGCCTGAGACTTATGGCTTGATGTGTGATCCATTTTTACAGGTGGTTTATGTGTGCTTGGGTACAACGTACTATACATGTTCCTTAGCACAAGCTTGTTAAGCATGTTGCACAAATCTTCTGCCTGCAGCCTGTTATCTGGTCTGTTGCATCCATCAATAACTAAGAAGGACGTTTTAAAATCTTCTGAGGGCAGATTTGTCAATATCTTTTCATTGTTCTGGCAAATTGTGCCTTATATATTCTGACACTTTATTATTAAGTGTAAACAAAAATTCTGTATGTGACTTCCTGGTGAATTGAACCGTCTATCACCATGCAATGCTTTCTGCTTTTTATCTCGTACTCATGCAGCTGTATCGTCTTTTTTCAGGTATTTGCCTGACAAATCTATTCATGCACTTTCAAACTCTCTATGCCTTTATGTTCTATGTTTGTTACTTGTAAATGACATCTAGTGGATTTTGTTGTGTTTATATCTAGTTCAGGAATTATTATCTTTGAACTGCAAGTTTATTCTTTTTACTTTTTAAATTTTCTTTTTTCTTTCTTTCCTTCTTTCTTTCTGTCTTCTTCTTCTTTTTTTTTTTTTTTTTTTTTTTGGAAACAGGGTCTCATTCTGTAACCAAGGCTGGTGTGCAGTGGTGTGATCATAGCTCACTGCAGCCTCGACATTCTGGGCTCAAGCCATCCTCTTGCCTCAGCCTCCCGAGTAGCTAGTACTACAGGCTTATGCCACTAAGCCTGGATAATTCTTATTTTTTGTAGAGATAGAAGTCTCACCATGTCATCTAGGCTGGTCCCTAACTCCTGGCCTCAAGCAATCCTTCTGCCCTGGCCTCCCAAAGTGTTGGGATTACAGGTATGAGCCACCACGAGTGGACTCTTCTTATTACTCTTACTGTGATTATATATGTGTATTTGTTTTTAACATCTTGTTTTGTATTTCCTATTACCCTGGATTTTTCTGGAGTTTTTATCTTCCTTTCTTGTCTACTTCATGTGATTAGTCTACTTCATTTGACTGTGTTGTTCCTTTTTTTATTGCTGTTTTAAGAGTTCTTACTCCCCTTTTTAAGCTTCTTGTTGAAAAGTTCTATACTGTGTCTATTTTTTGAATGGCTAGTTATAATGATAATATCCATACTCAATAAAGTCCCAAGTTAAACAACTTTAACCTAGGAAATGCACGGAGTTTGGAACACTTTGGTTTCTCTCACACACACACACACACACGCACACACACACATTGTTGCCTAGGAGTTGAGTTATGGCTGACTTCTTTTTTTCCTAGATTATCTTTACTTCACCCTCATTCTTCAAAGATGGTTTCAACAGATGTAAAATTTCAATTGACAGTAAAAACTCTCAGCTTTTTGAGGGAATTGTCCCCACTGTCTTCTCCCTTTCACTGTTGCTGTTGAGAAGTCAGCTGTGAAATTATTATTTCTATTAGGTCATCTCTTTGTTTCCTCTCTGCATGATTTTAAGACCTTTGTCTTTGGTGCCACAGTGGGTATAACTGTGGGTTTCTTTTAAGTTGCCTGATATTTTACTGAGGTTTCTGAATCTAGAAATATCTGTCTTTCACTATTCCAGAAAAATGTAATTTATATTGTTTTCAAACATTGCCCCTCCTAATTCGCTTCTTCCAAAACTCTAATGAAATATATGTTAGGACTTCTAACTCTAGCCCCCCTATCTCTTAATTGTGTATATTTTCCATTTCTTTATCATTCTGGGTATATTAATCAGACATTAACTTCTATTCACTAATTCTTTTCTTTAACACAATCTAATCTACATTAAAGCCATCCATTTTTGTTTTTTGTTTTTTGAAATAGACTTTATGTTTCAGACCAGTATTAGATTCACAGCAAAATTGAGCAAAAAGTATTGGGAGTTCCTATTTGTCCCTTGTGCCCACACATGCATGGCCTCCTCCACTACCTAAATGCTACAAAAATCATACTGAAACAATTGAGGAACCTACATTGACACATCATTAGTATCCAAAGTCAACAGTTTACTTCAGGTTTACTCTTGATGTTGCACAATCTATGGGTTTTCAGAAATGTACAATGGCGTGTATCCACCATTATAGAATCATATAGATTAGTTTCACTGTCCCAAAATTCTGGGTTCTGCCTATCAATGTCTCCTTCCCCTTTAAACCCTGGAAACCACTGGTCTTTTTTACTGTCTCCGTAATTATACCATTTCCAAAATATATAGTTAGAATCACCATATGTAGCCATTTCTAATTGATTTCTTTTTTTAATAATATGCATTTATGGTTCCTCCATATCTTAGTCTATTTTCCGTTCCTATCACAGAATACGTGAGATTGGGTAATTTATTTTAAAAACAGATTTATTTTCGATCATGGTTCTGGAGGCTGTGAAGTCCAAACAGCATGGTGCCAGTGTCTGGGGAAGGCCTGCTGACTGCATCATCACATGGCAGATAAGCGGAAGGAGGACTGGCTGCGTGCAGAAGGGCACAAAACAGGAGCAGCAACCTTGCTTATAACAACCCAATCTCATGGGAACTAATCCATTCCCATGAAAGCTAACCCCATAGCCCCTGAAAGAGATTAATCCATCTTAATGAGTCTTAAAGCACCTCCCACCACTGCCACCTTGGGGACCAAACCTAAACATGAGTTTTGGAAGGGCCAATCCATAGTCAAACCATAGCACTCCATTATCTTTCCAGGGCTTGATAATTCATTTCTTCTTTAACTTTTTTTTTTCTTTTTTTGAGATGGAGTCTCACTCTATCATCCAGATTGGAATGCAGTGGCATGACCTTGGCTTCATTTCTTCTTATCACTGAATAACATTCCATTGTCTGGATGAACCATAGTTCATTTATTCATTCCCCTATTGTGGGACGTCTTGGTTGCCATCAAATTTTAGCAATTATGGATAAAGCAGCTAGAAACTTGTGTGCAGACACTTGTGTGAATATCAGTTTTCAACTCACTTAAGCAAATAGGAGTGCAATTGCAGGATCATATGGAAAAAGTGTGTTTAGTTGTATAAGAAACTGCCAACCTGTCTTCTAAAGTGGCTGTTTCATTTTGCTTTCCCTCCAAGAATAAATGAGAATTCTCATTGCTCCCTATCCTTGTCATTGTTTGGTATTGTCAGGGTTTTGTATTTAAGCATTTGAATAGGTAGGTAGTGGTATGAGTTTTAATTTGGTATTTCCTAATGACACATGACTTTAAGCAATTTTTTCATATGCTTATTAGCCATCTGTACATCTTCTTTGGTGAGGTGTGTGTTTAGATCGTTTGTCAATTTTTTGACTGTGTTGTTCCTTTTTTTATTGCTGTTTTAAGAGTTCTTCGTATATTTTGATAACAGTACTTTATCAGGTACGTCTTTCACTAATGTTTTTTCCCAGTCTGTGGCTTGTCTGCTAATTCTCCTGACTGTGCATTTCACGAAAGTTTTTAACTTGAATGAGGTCCAGCTTATCAATTACTTTTTTCATGGATCATGCCATTAGTGGTGTTGTATTTTAAAAGTCATTGCCATGCTCAAGGTCATCTAGGTTTTCTTCTTTGTTCCAGAAATTTTATAATTTTGTGTATTACAGTTAGGTCTATGATCCATTTTGAGCTAAATTTTGGGGAAGATGTAAGATCTGTGTCTAGATTTTTGATTTTGCATATGGATATTAAGTTGTTCCAACGCCATCTGTTGAAAAGACGATCTTTTCCTCATTGTATTGCCTTAGGCCCTTTGTCAAATATTTATATAGGTCTATTTTGGGACTTTCTGTTCTGTTCCATTGATCTATTCATCTGTTCTTTTGCCAATACCACACTGTCTTGATTGCTGCAGTTTTCTTGTAAATCTTGAAATTGGGTAGTGTTACTCCCCCTGATTTTCATCTAATACTGTGTTGTCTATTCTTGTTTTTTTTGTTTTTTGTTTTTTTTTTTTTGGCTTTTGTTTGTGTTTTTGTTTTTGTTTTAGCCTTTCCATATAAACTTTGGAATCAATTTGTCAATATCCAAACAATATATTTCTGGAAGTTTGATGGGGATTGCATTGAATCTAGAGAACAAGTTGGGAAGAACTGATATTTTGTTAATGCTAGGCCTTCCTGTCCGTGGACATGGAATATCTCTCTATTTAGTCCTTCTTTTATTTCTTTAATCAAAATTTTGCAGTTTTCCTCATAGATCTTTTATATATTTTGTTAGATGTATACCTAAGTATTCCATTGGTGGTGGTGGGAATGTTAACATAAATGGCATTGTGTTTTTAATTTCAAATTCCAATTGCTCATTGTTGGTGTGCTGGAGAGCAACTGCAATGGGTTTTTCTATACTAATCCTGTATGCTGCAGCCTTGCTATCAATGTTTATTATTAGTTCCAGGAGTTTTTTGGTCAGTTGTCCTGGTGGCCTCCCAAAGAGTCCTCCTCCAGACCCAGGGTTAAGAGTGTGCATTATTTTCGTCTCCATAAACATGACTATCAAAGGCAAGGTAGGGGAGAGTGCCAGGCAACAGCTCCCTGCAGTCTTCTCCACTCCACATTCTTTCACATTGTTAAAGCAAGTGAGGGGAATTAATACTTGTGGAGCAGGTTCTCAGATATTTGCTATGAAAATCTACATATGGTGATTTAGACTATCACAGCTATTATGTCTTGGGAGTCTTTGATGAAACTTTAATTTTAACCTTGTTCAATCAGTATAGTTTTTATTAGAAAAACTCATAGGAGAAAAAACAGTTATTTCAATAAATGTAAAAAAGGCTCTTGATAAAATTCAACACCACTCCTTGTTAAAAAAAATTAAAACTTCAGAAGAAGCTAGCAATTGAGGAAGATGTTTTTATACTGATAAAAGTTATTAGAAACCTACAGCAAAAGGCATATTTAATAATAAAGCATGAACAGAAATGTCATTTATTTTCATGGTACCCAGGATTTGTTTTAATCAGTATGGTAAGACACATGAACACAGAAATGAGTGTCATCAGGGAAGTAGTTTATTTTGCTACTCAGGGTTCCCTAGAAGCTGTAGGCACTTCACACCAGAAGAGGCAAAACAGGGAAACATCAAGGTCAGTCAGGAGGCAGAGGAGACGGGGGAAGCAAAAGCAAGAATATTTACTTCACTTTCCACAGGAAGGAACAAGCAAGGCAGGGCAACCAGTCTTAGGATTGGCTAGTTTGAATAATTTCATGGCATCCTGGGGAGGCGAGGCTGTCCCTAGTTGTCGGCTACCTGGCCCTGAGGCAATTAGGGCAGGCGGATAGTGGGCAGGGATATGACAGTGATGGTAGCCATTTTTACATTGTTTTGTATAGTATTTATTGATTCAAGAAACAAACACAAAATTCTGAATAAAATGACTTGGAAACTGAAAAAAAAAAAAAAAAGAAGGATCAAGATGGATAAAGAGATATAAAGAATAGAGGGTGATAAAGGATGAAGAAGGGAGTATGAGCTCTGGATTGGTTGGTTTATATATGTAAACATACATGCAAGCAAGTTGCTTACGTCCAGGAATTAGCTTATCCTGAGAGGGGCAGTCCCTCCAGGGGCAACAAGGCCCTGGATGTCAAAGTATCGAATTCAGAAAATAACAGACATGACTAATACACCATTAAAGTCAATATTATCATTAATATTATTTGACATTATCCTGAAGTCTCTAGCCAATGCATACAACCAAAAAACAATAGGATGAACAACTATTTGAATGAAAAAGACAGACTTTTAAATTCTCAGATGATGTATCTACTGAAAATTTAATAAAGTCAACCTATTAATTCTAGAAACCAAAAACTGTCCTATATACTACATACCAGTGATGCTCATTTATAAAATGTAGCATAAAAAGTGATTCACAATAGCAACAAGAACTACATGTCTAGAATTGATAGACAATTTCAAAGTCTATATAAGGAAAGATATAAATGTTTATTGCAGATAAAAAAGAAAACATCAGGAAGGTAAGAGTTATAGGCCATCACACTCTACCTAGTTCCGAGAACCATGATTTAATTAAGTGACATGAGTTCCCCAACATGGTTCTAATTTCAGTTATCATGGTATTTTACCTGCAATTACATAAAGTACAAACTTCTTATTAGTTCTTCAGTCCACAGATCACAGCCTAAATAACAGATGCAGTCATGATCAGTGACCCAACACTCCTTTCAAAGTATGAGGTTGCCAATCACAGCATATTTGTTACTGAGTTCATACAGAGAGCAAAGCATGTCATTGTCTTGCCTCCTTCTCTCCCAGTGAGAAGCCTATGTGATGTTTTACAAAAAGGAATAATCAAAAGTGGAAATTAATCAACAGGGCTAAAACTGCAACAGAAAAATAAAAGTGATAACACAAAGTGAAATTCAAATAGAACATAAATGTAGTTACAGAAGAAATAGTGGCAATTCACCAAGGCAGATGTTTGCTCTGTATTTCAAGTATTTTTGCCAAATAAAACAGTTCTGAAACTGACTGAAGCTCTATATTTACAGAAATACAGGGGCAGAGAAACGTGTTGTGCTAGGCTGTTTTTCTGTTCCTATATAGAAATACGGGCGGCTGGGTAATTCAGAAAGAAAAGAGGTCTAATTGGCTGAGTTCTGCAGGCTTTACAGGGAGCATGGTACTGGCATCTGCTCACCTTTTGAGGAGGCCACAGGAGGCTTCCAGTCATGGCAGAAGGCATAGCAGGAGCAGGCTTCTCACATGGAGAGGGTGGGAGCAAAAGAACAAGTGAGGGGAGATGTCACACACTTTTAAACAACAGATCTCCTAAGAACCCACTCACTACCAGGAGGACGGCATCAAGTTATGGGGAATCTGACCCCATGACCCAAACACCTCCCAGCAGGCCCCACCTCCGACATTGGGGATTACAGATCAGCATGAATACACTAGTCCAATTTCAGGCTGCTATAAAGAAACTACCTGAGACTGGGTAATTTAGAAAGGAAAGTTTAATTGACTCAGAGTTATGTATGGCTGGAGAGGTCTCAGGAAACTTTCTTTTTTTTTTTTTTTTTTTTTTTTTTTTTTGAGACGGAATCTCGCTCTGTCGCCCAGGCTGGAGTGCTGTGGCCGGATCTCAGCTCACTGCAAGCTCCACCTCCCGGGTTCACGCCATTCTCCTGCCTCAGCCTCCCGAGTAGCCGGGACTACAGGCGCCTGCCACCTCGCCCGGCTAGTTTTTTGTATTTTTTAGTAGAGACGGGGTTTCACCGTGTTAGCCAGGATGGTCTCGATCTCCTGACCTCGTGATCCGCCCGTCTCGGCCTCCCAAAGTGCTGGGATTACAGGCTTGAGCCACCGCGCCCGGCCAGGAAACTTTCAATCATGGCAGAAGGTGAAGGAGAAGCAAGGCACATCTTACATGGCAGCAGGAGAGAGAGAGATCAAAGGGGAAATGCCAGACCCTTATCAAACAACCAGATCTCGGGAGAACTCGCTCACTGTCACAAGAACAGCATGGGGGAATCGCCCCCAGGATCCAATCACCTCCCACCAAGTCCCTCCATCCACACATGGGGGTCAAAATTCAAGATGTGATTTGGGTGGGGACATGGAGCCAAACCATATCAATGAGATTTGGAGCGTACATTCAAATTATATCACAGGTTTAATAAATACCACAAAATGCAATCCAAAAAATGCAGAGTGTCAAAATACTACAGGATAAATAATATCGGTTTCTTCAATCAAAACAAAATAAACCAAAAGAGTGCAAGTGAAAAAAGATGTAGGTGACACACATGGGTGAGATACTCAATGATATGAAAGGAAACTTAAGACATCTTTTCATCTAATTTTAATGTATAGTCCTTATTTGGATCCCAATTAAAATAACTATAAAATAAAGATGATGATAACAATTTACAAGACAATAGAAAAACCTTGAAAACTGACTGGATATTTAATTTTATACATTAGGAATTTATTGCTAATTTGTCTTACGGTCATATGGTGTCAGAGTCTGTTTGTGTTTTAAGTCATTAACATTTAGAGAGGCATACACAAATACTTGTAGAGGAAATGAAACAATGTCTCCATTTCCCAAAACATAATTGAGGACATGCAAATTATATCTCAATTTAGGCAATAACAAGGAATATGAGGGACATGCGTGGAGGTGTAAATGAAGCAAAATTGGCCGTGTATTGATTATTAATAAATAAGCTGATTAAATGGTAAATGAGGTTCCTTAAACTATTAAAATTTTATCTACCTTAGTAAATGTTTGAAAATTCTATGATAGGAAAAAAAATTCTAGTAGCATAATAAAACTAAATACTGATGTATTCCAAACTGCTGCGCTTACAGAAAATACTAGATTAATATGTACTAATCCATTTTGATAACAACTGTCATAAGATAATGAGAATAACTCATGTGATTTATCAAAAACACCTTATTATTCCATTAAAGTTACTAATTAGAACAAAAATGATCATGAAGATGTTTCAAAGAATAAGTTCCAATTTAATTGGCTAAAAATATTTGCATATATAATCATTATTTTCAAATGTGGGATTGGCATCAAAATGTGGATGATAAGAAAGAATTTATTAAACAGATTATTTTATGTTGTGCTTAATGATAAAAGAATTCCTTAATTTATTTTTCCCAAATTAAGATGAGCAACTAAGTCTGAGATCTTTAGCCCAGGAAGGAGTAGGTGAGGTGTAGCCTGCTTTCTCGGCTGCCGAATGCTTCTGGAAAGGATGCTGAAGAACTTGCTGGAGAAGATGCACCTGGTAAACAATGTGAGCAAGTAAATGTAGATTAGAATTGCTCAGGACCCTGATAAATTTCTCCATTTCTAAAAGGCAAGGTCAATTTAAAATGTTTAAAAATGTTTATTCTTTGGGAGGCCGAGGCAGGCGGATCACTGGAGGTCAGGAGTTGGAGACCAGCCTGGCCAACATGGTGAAACCCTGTCTCATTGGAAGTTACACAAATTTGCCAGGCGTTGTGGCACACATCTGTACTCCCAGCTACTCGGGAGGCTGAAGCAGGAGAAATGCTTGAACCTGGGAGGCGGAGGTTTCAGTGAGCCGAGATCGCGCCACTGCACTCCAGCCTGGGTGACAGAACAAGACTCCTTCTCAGAGAAAACAACAACATCAACAACAAAAAAAGTTTATACATTTTAAGTTTTATGGAAAACCTCAACTCTAGTTGTTACTTGGAGTTTCTATTATTCCATTAAACCACTCCTTAAGAGTGCTTTCTAAGTTTTTGTACTAAACTAAGTGAATGAAGATGTACATTTTAATCTTAATACCTCTTTACAGATTTTAGGCAATTGTAATTTTCTAAAATATTTACAGAAATAAAAGGATGTCAATGATTTGCAATCTTTCCAAATGAAGGCCATGAATTCCAGCTCATGCTGCTTCCTACTGGTACTTTGGCCCCATGGTAAAAATCTGAGGCACCAAAGAACACACCTTTTTCCACAATCAATCTGAGATCAAAATGTATATTTTCAGTGCTTTTGCTATTTCTTGGGTATTACAAAAGAAATGCTTGGTTATGACAGAAAAGGTGGACGATTATCTATACTAAGAAATTAAAGGTGGGAGATCAAGTAGAACATATTATTGTGTCACTAATATTTTAAATATGAAGACTGCATCATCATAAATACAGGGCTTTTGGAGCCCATCTTAGCACTTCTCCTGGGTACTTTCTATACACCTCTTTTTATTAAAGTTGGCTGTATACTTATTGCTCTCACTTACCTACTAATTTAAGAGCCCCTCTAATTTTTACATTTCTCCATAGCATTTTGCATTGAATGGATTCTCAAGAAATGTTTGAGGACAGAAGGTAAACACCAGTTCCATGTGTAAAGGATTGCATGTAGAAAGGCTTGACAAAATGTTTTTCTTCTCCTGCATGAGAAGTTGACATTCAGTTACCTTTCCGGTTCTGTTCCCCTGGTGTCCTGATAAGGTGGTATGTCAACTCTATCACTATATACAGCGTTGCCTGAGAAGGACAAGTAAGTCCTGGACTGGGAGAACTGCAAATACCTGATAGGATGCGTTGGGCTTTCCTAAGCTTGGCGACTCCTACTATGAGGCAGGTCTCTTGTGAGGATGCTGGAAATTATGCCTATGGAGTTGTTACAAGAGACATTGCTTTCTGCAGAGCCTGAAGCTTCTAAGGCAGGGCTGCCCCTGCAGGTTCACGGTGGGGCTCTCAGATCCTTGCACATGAGTGGAGCTGCCGTGCCTTACTGCTGGTGTGGACTGCTCCAAGGTCCCCTGCACGTGGAGAACCTGGTGGTGCCCTGTCGGGAAGCTTTGTTCCTGTGCTCTGTCTCTTTCAGCTGGCGGGGGCCAGGTGTGTGGCCTGTGATAGTCATTTGAATCTGAATGTTTACTTGACCCTAAGACTTAAAACACCTCCTCCCACCCTGCCCCAGGGGCGCTGCCCCAATACTCAAATATAATTTTGAGGAAGGGATGGAAAGAAGCGGGGGACATAAAAGATACGGAAGAAAGGAGACACAGGCCAACAAAACAGCTTACTGAACACTGTGTAGTTTCCCCTGCGGAGACGCATTTACCTAATGATAAATGCTGAGGTGTCTCCCTTCTCTTTGTTTCTCCTTCAGATCAAAAACAGATTCTATTTAAAAATTTTATACTTTCTGAAATGAAATGTCAGGCTAATTAAACTACTGAGATAAAAAGCGAATACAAGTTCCAAATTAGAAAGAGCAAAATGGTTTCTCTCTTACTCCAACTCTGATCAGTGGCTGATGATGTCAGGGCATTCTGTAATGAAAATGGTTCTGAGGCTACAACCGGTTTGAGAGAGAAAGAGGGTCGTGACTACCAATAACGTACCCTCGGGGCATGGGACAGGAGAGTGGCAGCATGAGAGCCAGGGCCATTCCTGTTGTACAAAATACATAACGTGCGATGCGTTTTTAAACAGCTAATGATGAAATATTTGAGGCAGAAAACATGTACAGAATAACATCATAGACACCTGTGTATCCTCCATTCAACTTCAGCAATAAAATACTTTCAATGTGGTTGAAGCCATATTGCATGATATTGATAGAATTCTGCTTATTTTTATACTATATTTAAGTAGTAACACTTTGTTTGAATTCCTTTGCCATTTGCTTGTTTTGCTTAACATTAGAAGTGAGATTTGGCTGGGCACAGTAGCTTTGTCTGTAATCCCAGCACTTTGGGAGAGGCCAAGGCAGGAGGATCACTTGAGCCCGAGAGTTCCAGACCAACCTGGGCACCATAGTGGGACTCTGTCTCTGCAATAAGTAAAAAAATGAGCCAGGTGTGGTGGTGCACACCTGTAGTCTCTGAGAGGCTGTCAGGAGAGGATCGCTTGAGCCTGGGAGGTGGAGGCTGCAGTGAGCTATGATTCATGTCACCGCACTCCACCCTGGGTGACAGAGCGAGACCCCATGTCTAAAAGTTTTTATTTGAATTGGGAGAGTCATTCTTGCTAATACATGCAGCTCTAGTTTATCCGTCTTCATTGCTGTCAGGATTAAAGTGGACCCAGGCTGGTAGTACCATGGGTATCTGAAAGGAGCAAATGCTGCTGCCCTCTGGAGAGACATACCCTCAAATTCCAGTTCGCTGGATTTCAAACAGAGACTGAAATCCACAATTCCAAAACACAAACAATGAACAGCAGAATCAGACCCTTGAAAGGTCAAATAATGTATATGTGTGTGTTTTTAAATAAATATTTAAAAATGTTAATGAAGCATAAATAGAAAATATGAGAAAATAATTCAACTGATAAACCAAAGAGAGACTAAGCAGGGAGAAATCCAGGAAGCTGGTGTTGGCAATGGATTTTTAATTAATAAAAATGAACTGAGAAAAGTCAACCATCTTACCTCTGAGGAATCATTCCTTTCTGCTTTCTGCACTGCAGATTCTGCCATCCAGTTCCTCAGCACATACCTAGTGTTAACAGCTTAAACGAGGTCGGGAGAGAGCACATCTGGAAACAGCAAATTAATAAATTACAAACAACAACTATAAATTAAGTCATACGAAATCACCACTATATTTTATAACCTTTAAGAAGTTTGCTGGAAGAGTCAAAAGAGAAGACATTATCACTATCGGCCCATTAATTATTTATAAACAAAGTACAGCATTTATTAACTTTTGGTGCAAAAAAACCTTTTGTGAGCATTTTCATGAACGTTTTGTTTTTGTTTTCAGTGTTTCATCACAATCTGCTTTTTCTTTCATCATTTGCAGTTCAGTAAGCATTTTATAAAGCCAATGAAGTAGGTAATTCATCTGAATTAGGCCGTGCAGCCTAAGTGGAGAGGAGGAAACAAAACAAAACAGTTGCTGCTTTTAATGCCCGGAATTAATGTCTGACACTGTAGAGCCACGTCCTGCTGGTGCTGCCTGAGAGTAAGCAGGAAAGGTCTCGTGCAATTAAAAACCTTTATAAATTTGTATTTTTGACAATAACCATGCATTTTTTTCCTATTAAAAAGTCTTGTAAAAATGACACATTTTTTTAAAATTCCAGGAACTACATCTTCATTTGAGACGAGCCTTTTGCAAGATGATTTATCAACTGGTCAGGGAGGGGAGATGCTATCCTCAATGGTACAACAGAAATTCTGAGAGGACTGCAGACCCCAGTTATTGACTCTCAACTGAAGTTCCCAAGTTACTTGAATGGACTACATATTCCATTTCGATTTGGTATTGAAGGTCTGCCGCCGTGATAGATAATCTAAAAATGAAGTGCCCTGTGATCCAGTAATTCTCCTTCTCCTGGAACATAGTCTAAGGAAACAAATGTAAACATTAAAAAGTATTATTTAAATTAAGGAAAAACTAGAAACAACTGGATACTTAATAAGTAAAACATGTACTTTCAAATCAATATTACGGAGCCATTAAAAATGTTACATTATAAAGAATGAAGCAGCAAGAAAAAAATGCTTTTTTTTTTGTTTTTGACATGGAGTCTCACCCTGTCACTCAGATTGGGGTACAGTGGCACAATCTTGGCTCACTGCAACCTCCTCCTCCCGGGTTCAAGCGATTCTGGTCCCTTAGCCTCCTGAGTAGCTGGGATTACAGATGTGCACCACCACGCCTGGCTAATTTTTGTATTTTTAGCAGAGATGGGGTTTCACCATGTTGGCTAGGCTGTTTTGTTTTTGAGCTCCTGACCTCAAGTGAGCGATGGCACCTGGTTTATTTTTAGTGAAAAAATAATCTGGCCAGGCATGGTGGCTCATTCCTGTAGTCTCAGCATTTTGGGAAACCAAGGCAGGAGGACTGCTTGAGCCCAGGAGTTCAAGACCAGACTGGGCAACATAGTGAGACTGCATCTCTACAAAAAAATTGTTTAAGTAGCTAGGCATGATGATGCCTGTCTATAGTCCCAGCTACTTGGGAGGCTAAGGTGGAAGTGCTGGGATTACAGGCACGAGCCAGCCAACCACTATCTTACTCAGTTTGTGCAGCAACCCATTATATATATGCACTGTATAGTGTAAATGAGGACACAAAAGTTAGGACAGGTTAAATAGATAAAAATATTTTAAAATTGGACTGCTGTAATTGCACAATTTCTTAAGTTTAGTAAAAAAAAAAAAATTCTATGCTTGAATGAATTTTATGGTATGTAAATTATATGTCAATAAAACTGTCAAAAATTACACACCAGAGAGAAAGAAAGAAGTGGGGCATCAAGTGACAGGTTTACTGTCATCTAGGAAATGTTGGGTCATCCAGAACTCAAGCATAGCTGGTCTGACTCTGGACCCCCGCACAGCTGTTACTCCAAAGAAAGGAGCTACATGGAAATAAAAAGATTCCATTAGGGAAATGAGGATCAGACTTTACTCAGCTGTCTCCTGCTTTGATGTTTATTTGTTCATGTGTGTATAATTCTTTAACTCCACATCCTTGCTATACATTGTTACATAAACATGTGCAACCAATATTTTATATATTTCCATTTACAGATCAATTAAATATATAAGAATATATGGAAGTGTACCTTTAAAAAATAAATGAACTATCATTATAAACTCTTATGATACCATTGTTCTTCATGGAAATTGATTTCTTCCCTTCTTTGAGAGCACACAGTTTAGCATGTATTATTTCTCTAAAATTACAGAAGCAAAGCTGTAGCTGTGAACCCACCTCATTTCCTTCATTTTGCCATTTCATCCAGTCTATCCTAACCAAGTAAATCCAAATACTAAGGATGGCC
Source organism: Theropithecus gelada (assembly GCF_003255815.1). Classification (NCBI taxonomy): domain Eukaryota; kingdom Metazoa; phylum Chordata; class Mammalia; order Primates; family Cercopithecidae; genus Theropithecus; species Theropithecus gelada. The sequence goes on along the minus strand of NC_037677.1, from coordinate 23,199,062 downwards.
ACCACATGGCATTTACAAATATTTTAGACTTCTTCCTCTCAACTTCTGGGACTGTGCACATTCTGAGCTGGCCTGGAAGTTCTGTATGATTGCCCAAACGGGCATAAATGGCTGCAACGAAATGAACCCCAAAGAGCTCACCCACTTCACTGTAAGAACTAAACTTGCTTTTATGTCTACAATAATGTCCTGAGTTCACGAAGCAATTTCATTCCCTAACCTAACGTGGAATGTCAGTGTCATCCTTCTTTCATGGGCAGCAACCAGCCACCCCGATACACGTGCTCTCTATACAAGTCCTAAGGCAGAAGCACTCAAAGGCTCAGATCCTTCTGCCTTAACTTCTTTAATCTTGCTAGAACCTGCACTGCAAAAAGAATTACCTTTCTTTTTTTGTTTGTTTTGTTTGTTTGTTTATTTGTTTGGAGACAGGGTCTCACTCTGTCGCCCACACTGGAGTGCACTGGCACAATCACGGCTCACCGCAGCCTCGACCTCCCAGGCCCAAGTGATCTTCCCACCTCAGCCTCCTGAGTAGCTGGGACTACAGGCATGTGACACCACTCCCAACTAATTTTTAAATTTTTTGTAGAGAGGAGCATCTCCCTATGTTGCCCAGGCTAGTCTCGAACCCCTGGGCTCAAGCAATTCTCCTGCCTCAGCTTCCAAATTGCTGGGATTATAGGCATGAGCCACCACACCCAGCCCTGTTTTTTCCCTTCTCCAAGCCAAGTGTGAAGTCAACACAGTAAACTAAAAAATCAAGGCCAAGTATGGTGGCCCACACTTGTAATCCCAACACTGGAGATTGATGTAGAAGAATGGCTTGAGCTTAGGAATTCGAGACCAGACTGGGCAACATAGTGAGACCTCATCTCTACTAAAAGTACAAAAAAATTAGCCAGGCATAGTGGCACATGCCTGTAACCCCAGCTACTCAAGAGGCTGAGATGGGAGGATGACTTGGGCCTGGGAGGTCAAGGCTGTAGTGAGCAGTGATTGCACCACTGCACTGCAGCCTGGAAGACAGAGTGAGACTCTGTCTCAAAAAAACAAAAAGAAAGAAAAGGAAATCAAAACATAGAAGTGATTTATTTTTACAGCTCTGATTTACTACTGAGTATTATAGCCCAGTGATTGATTTCTACAGCTCTAATTTACTGTATAAGTACTAAGGCCCAGGCTATAACAAGATGCTTTATACATATATAAACAATATATTGCTCACATTATAAGATCCTTGCAAGGCCGGGCACAGTGGCTCATGCCTGTAATCCCAGCATTTTGGAAGGTCGAGGGGGGCAGATCACCAGAGGTCAGGAGTTTGAGACCAGCCTAGCCAACATGGTGAAACCCCATCTCTAATAATAATATAAAAATTAGACAGGCATGGTGGCAGGCACCTGTAATCCCAACTACTCAGGAAGTTGAGGCAGGAGAATTGATTGAACTCGGGAGGCGGAGTTTGCAGTGAGCCAACATCCTTCCATTGCACTCCAGGCTGGGTGACAAGAGCAAAACTGTCTCAAATTTCAAATACTATAGTAATAAAAAGCCAAGAAATAGAAGTTTCTCTTTTATTTATCCTAAATTCCTAGCAGTTGTTTAAAAATATGTATTACTTAAAATGAACTTGAGACTAGTGGAGGAATAAGAGTAATTTTTGGAGGTTGTGAGAAGAGGAAAAACTAAAAATATGAGTCGTTTTTAGGACAGTAGGAAAATAGGTAGCTCCCTTTTTATTGCTGGAGATATTTGTACATCATAGAAAAAAGTCCAGAAAATTTAATAATAAAGTGGTTAACAGTGATTACTTTGGAGAATAAAACTCTACTCACTTCTGTATATTGTAAATTATTTACCATAAGTATGTAGTATTTATTAAAAATTTAAAAATTGCTTTAAAGAGATACATAATCATATACATAATCTTACAGGTAACATCATCCTGATCTGTTCAAAACTATTTAACACATGAAAAACATCTTTCTCTATCATTAAAAACCAATTTGTAGACAGTAGTCCCCGCTTATCTGCAGAGGATGTGTTCCAACACCCCCAGGGGAATGCCTGAAACCACAGATAGTACCAAACTCTCTAAAAACTATGATTTTTTCCTATGCAAACATACTTAGGATAAAGTTTAATTTATAAATTAGGTAGAGTAAGAGATTAAAAACAATAATAATAAAATAGAACAATGATAAAAGCATGTGGGCATCACTACTCTTGCACTTTGGGACCATTATTGAGTAAAATAAAGGCGATTTGAACACGAGCACTGAGTCCTGCAATGCTCTATAGAACTACTCAGCTACTAGGTGACTCATGGGACGAAGTGACTCATGGCCAGGGAGTGTCTCCAGCATGGATAAACTAGACAAAGAGAGAATTCACATCCCAGACGAGACGGAACAAGACTTCACCATGCTACTCAGAATTGTGAGCACTTGAAACTTAGGAATTGCTTATTTCTAGAATTTTCCATTTAATATTTTTAGACCATGGTTGACCACGGGTAACTGAAATTGTGGAAAGTGAGAATGCAGATAAGGGGGAAACTTACATATTACAAATGTTAAGAAGCTCATCAATAGGAATTTTTTAAAGTCACAAAAAATGAAGCTTTCTACTTCAACAAATTCTACTTTCTCATCAGAAGAATGATATATCAGTAGACAACTTTTCTATATATATATATGTATAACTTGATATATCTACTGATATCTACTGTCTGAGCAAAACTAACAGATGTCCACAAGGCAATAAGTAGTGCTATCTCAGATACCACAATAGAAAAAAAATCCTAAAATGAAATTTAGAGATTTCTCAGGTTTTTAGCAATGTACACTCTTTTAGGATCCTCCGATAAGTCACGAGAAGCATACAGGAAAACTTCAAAGGTGGGTCAAAAGATGGCTAAAGGAGTGGAAATTAGTACTTGTAAGAAAAATAGAGAAAAGTAAAATTATTCATCCGGAAATAATACATAAGAGGCTTAGACACAGTATCATGATCAAGTCTCTCCATGGCCAATAACCAAAGTAAAAACAACAGAATTCAGCCCGAGGGAGTTAAGTTTCAGCAATGTGAGTTATTAAATTTCAAATGTGTCACCAAGAAAAATAAAGGAATTCCCTTCTCAGTGACTGTTAAAATAATGGAAAAGCTTTAGTGAGATCAAAAAATTTCCATAACAATAGAAAAACACATTTTACTGTTATGTATTTTATTTACTTTAGAACTACTACAACAGAAATATTATATATCTAATGTGTGACGAAAGAATGTATGTGATCAAGTTATAAATGCTGCTCAAAAAATAACGTATACCGTCAGGATGTAGGAACACCTGTTCTTTTTTTCTAGGCATCTTTTAAACAAAATAACTGTCTTGTCTATGCCTTGTTTAAGAAGTGGTGCATCTTAGGCCGGGCGCGGTGGCTCAAGCCTGTAATCCCAGCACTTTGGGAGGCCGAGACGGGCGGATCACGAGGTCAGGAGATCGAGACCATCCTGGCTAACATGGTGAAACCCCGTCTCTACTAAAAAATACAAAAAACTAGCCGGGCGCGGTGGCGGGCGCCTGTAGTCCCAGCTACTCGGAAGGCTGAGGCAGGAGAATGGCGTGAACCCGGGAGGCGGAGCTTGCAGTGAGCAGAGATCCGGCCACTGCACTCCAGCCTGGGCGGCAGAGCGAGACTCCGTCTCAAAAAAAAAAAAAAAAAAAAAAAAAAAGAAGTGGTGCATCTTAACTTCCTGTAGCAAAATGTTCAAACGGCTCTGCACTTCCTTTGCTAGCGTTAGTGTTTTAAATTCTAAGTTGGAATCTCTAGTGTTGGCAGGTCAGCAAGAGAAAACAGAGAATTGTCTTTTCTCTTTAAATGCTTACCACATGGGATTGTAAATTAGGTCACCCATGTGGAAAGCAATTTGGATATTTCTCAAAGAACTTAAAACATAACTACTGTTCAACCCAGCAATCCCGTTACTGGGTATACATCCAAAAGAAAACAAACCATTCTATCAAAAACACACCGGTCCTCGTATGTTCATCACAACACTATTCACAATCGCAAAGACATGGAATCAAGTTAGAGCCTATCAACTATGGGTTGGATAAAGGAAATGTGGTACATGGAAATCATGGAATACTACACAGCCATAAAAAAAGAATGAAATCATGTCCTTTGCAGCAACATAGATGTAGCTGTAGGCCATTATCCTAAATGAATTAACACAGGGACAGAAAACCAAATACTGCATATTCTCACTTATAAGTGGGAGCTAAACATTGGGTACTCATGGACATAAAAATGGTAACAATAGACACTGGGGACTTCTGGGGAGGGGAAGGGTGGAAAAACGATTGGGTACTATGCTCACTACCTCAGTGAGGGGATCAGTCATACCCCAAACCTCAGCGTTATGCAATATACCCAAGTAATAAACCTGCACATTGCCCCTGAATCTAAAATAAAAGTTGCAATTATAAAAAACAACAAACAAACAAATAAATAAATACTTACCAGGTATCTAGGTTCTTTGACATCCATCGAGGGATAATGTTCCTGTATGATGAAGCCTAATAATCCCCTGCAGATAAAAAGGAGGTAGCATCAGTGTCCCTCAGAACACAGTATCCAATATCCAAGTACCTAAATCCCTCAACATCTACGAATTCATTAGATCAGGCTCAAGATGTTAAAACTTGAAGAATAAGGTTTTACTACCAAAACAGCCAGAAAGTAATATTTCTTCAATACCAATCAAAAATGAAAATATGTTTCTAAGATCATATGAGGTTCTACATTATTATGTGTCAAATTTGGTTAGTTCAATAAACATCCATTGAGTACCTGTTATACCTGCTATATACTAAGCCTGGGGCAAGTGCTAGGAAACAGAAAGATAAGACCCAGAATCCAGACCTCAAAGAGCACATTCTCTACTAGGGGAGAAGAACATATGAAGAAATCATGATGCTACTTTATAATAAATGCAATACCAGAATTATATAAAATGAACAGCGACAACAGAGCAGAGAATGAGTATTTGTGGTAGGTCACTTAAGGCTTCACACATGAGGTGACAAAGAATTGGCAAATGTCTGAAATTAAAATACTTAAAGTTGTACTAGGATTTAGCAAACATGTAATAAATAAAATATATAAATTGTATATGTATCATATGTTCTATTCCCATTTTAACCAACTATTCTAGTTACCTGACTAACCACTAGTATGGACTGCATTGAATAAGACGAAATCTGGAAACAAATTTCAGCTGTAGATATGATTTGGAAATTACTAAAACCAAGTTAAAATAGTAAGCGTAGATTAGCATTTGTCTAATATCTATCTATGTCATATATATACACACACACCATACACTGTATATGAGAGTATGTCATATTAGCCAGCGGAGGCATGTCAAGGATGAAGAGCTTAATGATGTGCATTAAATGCCAGAGATTCCTGAACTATAACTGAAACATGACCACTAGATGGAGCAATTTCAGCGACATGGTGTGAATCCAGGCAGAACTGACCCAGAAAGCAAATGGGTGGTTACAAATAATGCCTCATGAAAGTAGACAACTCTCCACCGGCCAGGATGACCAGAAACTCCGTAAATGTTGCTGAAGTAAGAGACAGAGCAGCTGTGACAAGTGCGATGACTTCTTTGCTCTTATACGTTTCCTTCATTTATTGCACATTCTTCCTGGTCCAAATCCGTATTTACTATGCTGAAAACTATAATATAGGATCCATATTTTAAATGATCCTAGTTTGTGTAAGGTATTTTTCCTTAAGTATTTCCAATAACTTTTAAAAACTGTATTAATTTAACAAATGGAAACAGAACTCCTCATAAAGGTTTTTTGTTTGAAGGAACATCTTGCTAAGTCTGCTTGAGGAAGACGGGATTTTGTAAGCAGAGATGCCAGCAGGTACCAAGATCTTGGAGAATGATGAAAGCCACACTGCATGATTCAAGGGGAAGAATTTATTGCTTTTGCTCTTTTGAAAAAAAAAAAAAAGTCCCTCCTCCATCTTCCCCACAGAAATCTTCAGCAAGACGCTCTCTGTTCTTAAAGACGTTGTGTACATTTGGTTTGCTGTTTGTGTTCACCCTTTTGATGGGGCTGTTTCACATCCGGGTCAGCCCAATGTGAAATAGGTGCTATCACACATATCAAAGCTGGAGTCCAGGTGGAGGGAGACCCAAGACAGAGGATACACCCAGGGAATCCCAGGAATTGGGAAGAGAGTTTTGGATTTCTGGAGGCTGCAGAATTGAGAAATTTGAGTCACTTCCCCACCCCGCAGTGTGTGAGTGGTATGGAGGCCCTCATCTGTAACTGGGTTGCATCCTACATTATAAGTTTTTTGAGAAACGGGACTATTGGGTCGTATACTTCTTTTTTTATCTCCTAAAAAACTTACATAGTGTTCAGCGCAATAGCAAATGTGACAAATATTTATTTGAAATATTGCATCTTATTTATAAGAAAACAGAAAATATTTAACTTCACAGCACATAAATAAGCATTTTTTCCAGTTGTACCATTTTTTTTTAATGTAATTTCTTATTCTGGCTTAAAAAAAGAAGAAAATCTTGCCATTTGCAACAACATGGATGAAGCTCAAGGACATTACGTTAAAAGTGAAATAAGCCAGACACAGAAACACAAATACTGCATAAGCTCACTTATACGGGGAATCTTAAAAAGTCAAACTCATAGAAATAGAGAGTGGAACAGTGGTGATCAGGGTCAATGAGGTAGGGGAAATGGGGAGAAGTTGTTCAAAGGACACCAAGTTGCAATTATAAGATGAATAAGTCCTGAAGACCAAATGGATAGACTATAGTTGATAATAACACCTTGTACCTTGGAAATTTGCTAAAAGAGCAGATCTTAAGTATTCTCACCAAAAAAAGTAACCATATGAGGTAATGCATGTGTTAATTGGCTTCATTGTGGTAATCATTTCAAAACATATACATATGTCAAAACATCACATTTTACACCTTAAATGTACACAATTTTTATGCCAATTATACTTGAGTAAAGCTGGGGAAAAATAGTCATAGTCACTTTCATAGCTTAAAAAATATAATTTCCATAAATTCTTGGTCATCAATCATAGACATAAAATAAAACAAGCAAAGAAAAATGTAATTTTCTAACCTCGATAAATCTAGTTCACCATAATGAGCCAAAATTTCTAACAATCCAATTCTGAACCATGATCCTGCAGCACGCAGCACTACCGCACCTTAAAAAGAAACATTTATTGGCCAGGCACGGTGGCTCACGGCTGTAATCTCAGCACTTTGGGAGACCAAGGCAGGTGTATAACAAGGTTAGGAGTTTGAGACCAGACTGGCCAAAATGGTAAAATCCCATCTCTACCAAAAATACAAATAATAAAAATAAAAATTAGCTGGGTGTGGTGGCGAGCCCCTGAAATCCCAGCTACTCAGGAGGCTGTGGCAGGAGAATCACTTGAACTCAGGAAGGCTGAGGTTGCAGTGAGCCGAGATCACGCCACTGCACTGCAACTTAGGCAACAAGAGTGAGGCTCCATCTCAAAACAAAACAAAAAAGGAAACATTTATTTTAGCATAAAAGTCTTTTAGGCTATAGGAATATGGCAAAATACGTTTTCTTAAAAAATTATTTTAATAAAAAATAATATATTATCTGAATTTATCAGAAAAATAACTAATTTCATCCATAAAGGATCAAGGGCATTTCTTTATTCCTTAAAGAATGAATCTGAATGTCCAGAACCACACTTTTACAGCCAGCAAGCCTCTAATCCAGCTAAAGGCTGAGACAGAGCTGTGGGGCTCCAAACTCTTGATTCCCCACTAGTCTCAGCAACAGTGACCCTTCCCCTGTATTCGATCCTGAATAAGGGAATGAGCTATTTATTTCGCATAGGTCCTAACATAAATACAATCAGTAACTAGAACTCACGTTTATTTGTCATAAGGAATGCTGTACTTACAGGTGTTTAGATGTCAAGATGAATTCCACACCAGGGTGACAGAGCCCCTGCCCTGTGGCTGCTGTCCTTCAATAGACTCCCACACTCACTACCTCTGGGCCTTTTTTGATGCTATTCTCCCCTCTGCCACACAACCCACTCCCTGTCCTCCCCCGACTGAAATCCTACCTAACCTTCTACTCAAGATCAATTTCCTCTTCCTCCATAAAGCCAAACTGATCCATCTCTCTTTAACTGACCTCTGATTTTTTATAGTTCATTTGTTCGATGTGTTTAAGTCTTTCAAAGACTGTGATTTTCTTTGGACCAGGGACTATGACATACTTATTACTCCCAGGCTGGGCGTGGCGGTTCATACCTGTAATCCCAACACTGTGGGAGACCAAGGGGGGAAGACTGCTTGAGCCCGGAGTTCAAGACTAGCCTGGGCAATATAGCAAGAACTCATCTCTACAGTAATCAATTAATTACTTAAGGAAATACTGATTACTCCTGGACCCCTGAAAGTGTCGTCCAATGGTAGGCACAGGAAAGGGCCAATAAGTAGTTTTCAGTTGACTGGATTATTCATATAGTCAGGACTCATCCACAATACTAATCTGGATATTTATTTTCATGTATCTTTTTCTGAGCAATAAAATGTAGTCACTTTGAGAAAACATACGAGCTTAATCTGTTATTCTAAACGTTACTTCATGAACAGCCACTGGATCACATTCCTCAATATTAACACTGAAAGACATAGGGGGGCTCTAGTCTAACCTCATTTTATTTTATTTAATTTATTTATTTTGAGTCTCACTCTACTGCCCTGATTGGAGGGCAGTGGCATGATCATAGCTCACTGAAGCCTTGATTTCCAGGCTCAAGCGATCCTCCCACCTCAGCCTCCCGAGTAGCTGGGACTACAGGTGTGCACTACCACGTCTAGCTAATTATTTTTCTAATTTTTTTTTTTTTTCTGCAGAGACAGGGTCTCCCTATGTTGCCTGGCCTGGTCTCAAACTCCTGGGCTCAAGTAATCCTCCCACTTTGGCCTCCCAAAGTGCTAGGATTACAGGCATGAGCCACTGTGCCCAGCCTAACCTCATTTTAGATGGTGAAAATGAGGGTCGGACTGTTTAAGTGACTTGCCCAAGTCACAAAGTGAGTTCCTGCAGGGCCAGCTCTAGGTTTCACATTTTCTTTTTTCCTATCTAGCACTATTCTCACTGTACCACAGTGGCTCCTGGGCAAATGTTAGGACAAAAACACAATGGAAATATCTCTGCATATGTGAAGATCTAGAGATGAAAATTCTACTAATGTCCTATTAGAAGTAATACTTGAGACCATTTAAACCATTAAGATTGTGGCTTGGAATTCAGATAAACTGAATATACATGTCACAGCCGCAAAAGTTAGTAGTGTTATACCAGTCATACCAATAGTCTGTGACTGGAACGTCGTATCCAATCACCAGAAGCAAAAAGACCTACACAGTTATTATAGGCCCACATGTAATGGTATCATTTCATCCAGATGAAATTAGAGAGAGAGAAAGAGATGCTGTAAAAATAAATAACCCATAATTTATTTAAACATGAATATTTTGAGGGAATTTCTTAAATGGAAATCTTATAAAAACACATTGCTACGGTCTGACAGTTTTCATCCCCCCAAAATTCCTATGTTGATAACCAATCACCAAAGTGATGGTATTAGAAATTAGGGTCTTTAGGAGGTGATTCGGTCACGAGGGCCCCATCCTCATGAATGGGATTCGTGTCCTTATAAAAGAGGCTCCAGAGGGCTGCCTTCCCCTTCCGCCATGTGAGGACAAGTGAGAAGGCATCATCTATGAAGCAGAGAACCCTCAAAAGATACCACATGTGTGGGTGCTTTGATCTTGGACATCCTGAACTCCAGAACTGGGAGCAATAAACTTTTGTTGTTTATAAATTACCCAGTCCAAGGCATTTTGTTACAGCAGCCCGAACAGAGTAGGATACATACTATGCATGAAGTATAATAAACATGAAATGTGAGCTTGGTGAATCACTGAGTATTGTCAAGAGTCTGACCCTTGACAGCCACAAAAAGGAATAAGATCATATACTTTGCAGGGACATGGATGGAGTTGGAAGCCATTACCTTCAGCAAACTAACACAGGAACAGAAAATCAAATACTGCATCTTCTCAGTTTTCAGTTGGAGCTGACTGAGAACACATGGACACGCCAGGGAGAACAACACACACTGGACACCTGTAGGGGGTTGGGGGCAGGGAGAGCATCAACAAGAATAGCTAATGGACACTGAGTTCAATAACTGGGTGATGGGGGCTGGGAACAGTGGCTCATGTTCATAATCATAGCACTTTGGGAGGCCGAGGCGGGCAGATCACTTGAGGTCAGGAGTTCAAAACCAGCCTGCCTAACATGGTGAAACTCTATCTCTAGAAAAAATACAAAAAAAAAAAAAAAAAATTTAGCCTGGCATTGTGGCGTGTACCTGTAATCCCAGCTACTTGAGAGGCTGAGGCAGGAGAATTGCTTGAACCCAGGAGGTGGAGGTTGCAGTGAGCCGAGATCGTGCCATTGCACTCCAGCATGGGTGACAGAGCAAAGCTCCATCTCAACATAAATACATTAAATAAATAAATAAATAAATAACTGGGTGACGGGATGATCTGTGCAGTAAACCACCATGGCACACATTTACCTATGTAACAAACCTGCACATCCTGCACATGTACCCCTGAACTTAAAAGATGAAAAGAAAAAGAAATTGATGTTCAAGTTTGTCACAGGTGATCCTTAAAGTCCTCCTAATGGCTGGTTACTTTGTCTTTTAGTCTATAGGACTTTGAAGAAGAAAGGATATAACTAACCCAGCAAACCAGAACCTGATGTTATAATAATTGTAATAGTTAACATGTTAAGCACTTTACATGTATTTCCTCATTTAATCCTATACCAATCTTATGATACTTTACTATGTGTCTTAAAAATTGTTTCTGAGCAAACCAGCATCACCAAAAAGCCCCCAAACCACCAGAGAGTGTTAATCTTATCTAGCTTACAGGAAAGTCACAGTCACAACAACTGGTTCTATGTTCTCGTTTCTGTTTTTAATTAGTCAGATACCACACCCTGAACTTGTTGCTTAATTTCTTGCTTAACATCTTGCTGAATTTCCAGAATGTTCCTTAATTCCTTCCTGATTTCTGCAGTACAAATAACACCCCGAAGGAATCTTGATTTACTCCCATTCTAGTAGCTGTAAATTGTTTTATGGCTATCTTGATATAATTATAGTCTATTTGTCCTTCTTTTTAATTGTTTTATATTTATTTATTTTTTGAGACAGGGTCTCACTCTGTCACCTAGGCTGCAGTGTGGCGGCACAAATTCGGCTCACTGCAACCTCTGCCTCCTAGACTCAAGCGATCCTCCCACTTTAGCCACCTAAATAGCTGGGACCACAGGCACGTCTCACCATGCCTGGCTAATTTTTGTAGAGACAGGGTTTCGCCATGTCGCCCAGTCTGGTCTTGAACTCCTAGACTCAAGCAATCTGCCTGCCTCAGCTTCCCAAAGTGCTGGGATTATAGGCATGAGCCACTGCACCCGGCTTATTTGTCCTTTTATATTGACACATTGTACTACCTCATTTTGCCAAAAGTGCCAAAAGTGCACTCAATGAGTTCTCTAGCAATAATCCACAGAAAATTTATATTTATGCTGCTCCAGTATTCTCCATTCCATTCAAAGAATTAGCCTCCAGCTTTAGCACAGGAAGAAATCACATCAGCTAATCTAGAAACATCCTCTGATGGCATATTCCTTTAGACACATCTTATTGAACTCCCAATGCACTAATTTAAAACTTAATGTAAAATAATTTCTTTAGTAGGACAGCATTTCCATCAAATAATTCTATTTGCATAAGGGAAGTGGTGCTGTTGCTACTCTTACGTGGTGGCCTCCATATTGGTGAGCCAGTGGAATGGATCCAAACACTGTCTTTTCGCCACTTACAAGCTGGATAAAATCGTCTGTTTCTGAAACAGATAAATCAAGGTCCAAAATATTTTCTAGAACTTCCTGAGGCAGGAAAAACAAATTTACAAACTGAAGTCATCTTTCAGGTTTGTTTTTTTTTTTTTTGAGACACAGGCTCACTCTGTCACCCAGGCTGGAGTGCAGAGGCACAATCATGGATCACTGCAGCCTTAACCTCCTGGGCTCAAGTGATCCTCCCACTTTGGCCTCCCAAAGTGCTACAATTACAGGACGGAGCTACTGCACCTGGCCTAATAATTTTTAAGAATAGAGACTTAATGGAAGAAAATTCAAAGAATAAACCTCTTCTGAAAATATATTATTAATTTTTTTCATAAGAGATGTACCACACTGTCTATGTTTATGCTGTTTGGGAAAAATTAGTTCTACTAGATGGTTCTAAAGTTTTTATGGATTTCTTATGATGCATGGTAAAACAATATTTTTCCTAGGACAAATTCACTTAAGAAACTACAAAAAAAGTCCTATTTTTAACCCAAATTCATTTATATTATGAGAAAAAATTGAGAATTTATGAGAGACCATTAGATAAAGGATATCTAAGATAACAATTTAACTCATTTTCCTCTTTTTCACAAAAGCGTATTTTCCTTGTAAGACAACTTTAAGTTGAAACTAAGTATCAAAGTGTGATTTCTAAGAATGACATCTAGTATTTGAATTTTAAACACAGATAGTCATGTATAATTAGACTAATAATATTAACTCTAAAAAATTATTTTAAGTAAATATTTTAGTGACTTAAGTATTTGTATTGTTAAAAAAGTAATGCCTAACCTTTGAAACTGCTACAAGAGATACTCTTGATTTGAAAGGAGCTGGGAAGGAGATTGAAAAAATACAGTTTTTCACTTTATGAACATAATTTTCTTTAACACGATCAACAGGCAACATAGCTGATAAAATAAAACATCTTTCTTAATGTTCTCATTTGTTACATATACAACACTAATATCCCTTAGAAAGTCTGGTTCTTCAAGAAACCCAAGTCACTATTTTTTTCATGCTTTGTTATTTAAAGGCTACTTTGTCATTTCAACACGACCTAGCCAACATGCATTTAGGACAGTACGTCATGGAACTGTTCAAGAGGCTAGGGAATGGAAAAAGTTTAAAACGGGAAGACACATACCCTGTCTTCAAAGATCTTCACTCACGGAAGGTAAATCAAAGAGAGAGAGATATATATATTCTTTTTAAGATGGAGTTTCTCTCTTGTTGCTCAGGCTAGAGTGCAATGGCGTGATCACGGCTCACGGCAACCTCCACCTCCCAGGTTCAAGCAATTCTCCTGCCTCAGCCTCCCAAGTAGCTGGGATTACAGGCATATGCCACCATGCCCGGCTAATTTTGTATTTTTAGTAGAGATGGGGTTTTACCATGTTGGTCAGGCTAGTCTCAAACTCCTGACCTCAGGCGATCCGCCCACCTCGGCCTCCCAAAGTGCTGGGATTACAGGCATGAGCCACTGCACCCAGCCCAAAAATATATATTTTTAAATGGAGGTGAGCTGCATTACAGAATTACAAGTATAGTACTAGTTAATTCAATGGAACCAAAATCCATTAGGCACATAATCACAGGCATTCTGCCCTTTGGAAACACAATTAGCAAAAGGAAACAGGTATAGAAGATACACAAATAATTTAAGACCGGGTAATACATGCCTTACTAGATGCATAAAACTGCTGTAGATCCCACATTTGATAGATGCCCACCCACAAAGCTGAAAGTTTAGAAATTGCCTCTGCAGAGACAAACCATGTCTCAGGAAGTCCATACACTGAAACACATGTACCGTATTTTCAAAGCTGTAGAGGAAAAGAAAGCTTTGAACACGCTTTAGACTCTCAGAATGTATTTACTCTTATTTTATAAACAATACCTAAACTCGTAATCTGTTTTTCCAATCCAAAGCATTGAAACAGAAAAAAAAAAAAAATAGAAGAGAGTAGGTGTATTAATAAAACTTTAAGACGAAGAGACAAAAATCCTGTTTCTGGATAGAGATTTATTGTCAAAATGTGTCACTAAATTATTTAATAAACATAATGGGAATCCAATTAATAGCCTAGCAGGATTTTTTTTGAAGAAATAGACAATCTTAGTGTGTAAATCTGAAAAAATAAACAGATAAATTTTTTAAGCAAGATAAACATGTTTGCTTATATTAAAAATTAAAAGAATACAATAAAAAAATTGCTATTCTAAAAATAGATGCAAAGATCAATGGAACTCAATAAAAAGCAGAGAAACAACAAAAAGCTGTAAAATATTTCCTATATAGTGAAAATAACATTTCAAATCACTGGAGAAAGGTAGCATCAGGACAATTTGCTCCCATGTGTGGAGTAACGCCAATTTATTCCATCCAGGCTTAAGTGAACTAAATGTCAGTTACAACAGCAATTTTCTAGCTTCCTCAAATGAGTAATAAAAACAGGCTAACATGGGCCATATGGGCCATATTTAGCCCTTCATATGTTCCCTTAAGACCATGATGTATTATAAGGTAGCATCCTGGGGGAATAAACATGTAGTCAATCAAAAAGTGGCAGATTTTAGCATTCACACCAGAAAACTGGACAATATGATTATAAGTGGAAGAACCAACAGTATATTTTCTTCTTTTGTGGGAGAGCCTTTGTGTGGAATTAACTAGATTATATAATTAGCACAATCTCCTTTATGATGATCTAACATTGGTAGGGCAGGGGCAGCATATCACGTTCCATTAGTAGTTATCATGTTGTTACCCCTTGATGCATGTCCCGGCAAGACAGCTGCTGGTCAATACCTGTGATCACCAGCCGTGGAACAAAGAAGGCTATTTCAGGCATATTCAATCCTCACTCATTTGATGCCTTAACAAGCTAATAAGTCATAGACTAAAAACCCCAGAGAAAATTCCAAAAGCATACTAACCCCCTGTCTTAAGATCTCAGGAAAATCGGTACTGGCAACATTAAATTCTTTAGAATTCAGTTTTGCACAAGGCTATGAAATCCACAAAAACTAACAACAACAACAAAAAAGTGAGTGAAACTAGCTTTCACTGCAAGTGTTTGAACCTTTTCTCTCAATAAATGTGCTTACCAGAGTATGATAATTTGGATAATTCATTGATCATTTATTTAGTAACAACAGGATGAGATGTTTCACACAGTACTGTAAATCAAGACACAGTAACACATATGATTATTTATTTATTTATTTATTTATTTATTTATTTATTTGGAGACAGTGTCCCACTCTTTCATCCAGGCTGGAGTGCAGTGGCATGATCACAACTCACTGTAGCCTCGAACTCTCGAACTTCTGGGCTCAAGCAAACTTCCCCGCCTCAGGCTCCTGAGTAGCTAGGGCTATAGGCACACACCACCACACCTGGCTAATTTTATTTTTTGTAGAGACAGGGTCTTGCTTATATTACCCAAACTGGTTTCGACATCTTGATCTGTTTTGACAATCCTGCCACCTCGGCCTCCCAAAGTGCTGTGATAACAGGCATGACCCACTCTGTCTGACCTGGTATTATATTTACAATCTCTTTGGCTATAAAACCTGGTCCTATTGTAGATATTATGTTTTAAATAGTATCATCAATATGGCAAGAAAATGTCTTCGTGGGTACCTAATACTCCAACATCAAAACGACAGCCTTGATCACTTTCAGTTACACATAGGCCATTTTGTTCCATCTGTACTGGCTCTTACATTTGTCTAAGGGCAGCAAAATAGACTGAAGAAGTCTGTTCTTTAGCAGTTACCTGCAAAACTCAGATAATGTTTTTAACTTCCTCAACTGATGCTTGGCCTAGCTGGGTTAAATGAATTCTGCATGTCCAATTGGTAGGTTACTGTTTTTTCTCAAGAGTTTAGCTATAATGTTGGAAGTCTTGAGGAACTTCATTTGCTTTCCCTACTTAGCCTTGCAATACTACAGCATCTTTTTTTCTCTTTTTTAAAAGACAGAGTCTCACTTTGTTACCTAGGGCGAAGTGCAGTAGCACAATCTTGGCTCACTGCAACCTCTGCCTCCCAGGTTCAACTAATTCTCCTGCCTTAGCCTCTCAAGTAGCTGGGATTACAGAACTTGCACCACCATGCCCAGCTAATTTTTGCATTTTTAGTAGAGATGGGTTTCATCATGTTGGCCAGGCGGGTCTCAAATTCCTGATCTCAAGTGATCCACCTGCCTCAGCCTCCCACAGTGCTGGGATGACAGGTTGAGCCAATGCACCCAACCTACAGCATCTTTTTAAGAGCAATGTTGTCTGTTTTAATGTGGTCAAGCAATCTGTAAATGAACATGGTCTAACAAAATTGTGTAGTGCCATACTTGTCAACTGTGTGAGCTTGAATGTGATACTTATTTGACAATACGGTATTTTCTCTATATGTTTCCTTATCTTTATATACAAAAGAGGGCAAATGATAATATCTTAGTCATAGGATTGTCAAGTACAACCTGAGTGCTTATTGCCACACTCTACTTGGCAAGTTCTACCTGTGGGATGTTTCTTAATATATAAACCTAATCCAAGATAATCTACAAAGTGCTCGTAAAGCACTTTGCATATTTTTACATGCCATTCTTCAAGATGAAAAAAACCCATCAAACTGGCTTATTTTTATAGATGTCTTTATACAGTCTATGATGTCTTCATTCCATAAAAACCCACACGACTAAATATGAAATTAATGTACCCAGCTATGAGGCTACCGCATTCTTTAACGCAAGAAGAACGAGAAAATACATGAATCAGGGAACTGCAATTACCTATTTGCTGGACTATTTCCTCATTAGAGTGAATTTTTTGAGTACTAAATTGCATTTCCGTATCTCTAATGCTTACCCTCTATCTCACTGGCTCTGTGTGTTTGAGTGCATGCACCGAATGCTTAACTAACACGCTATCTCTTAGCACCAGTAGATCTGGCCTTAGAGCTAAGGAAAAAAGGTATTTCTAACCCATGAGGGGTACTAATCCTGTAAAGACTCCAGTATCTCCCGGGCTGGGTACACGCAGGTTCACACCCATGTGTGAGCAAGATTGCCAAACTATACCTACAAGGCGTTCGGAGGAGAGTCCAAAAATCAAGACACCAGGCTACTTTAGCTCCTATTTCACAACAGCCCTGATCGTGGTCGACATGTTCCTAGGAAGATGCGATGGGCTGGAACTTCCTTCAAGAACAGATTGCAAAGGCAGCCGACCATAGCGTGGCGGAAACCGTCGCCTCTGGCTTAAGCTGCGGAGCGGGAACCCGATTCTCTGAGTTATGTTTCTGCCTAAACACGCAGAACAAGAGTTAGTGACTGCAAGAGTCGCGCGCGGTGCTATTTCTTGCTAATAAAAGGTCCCCACAGGGACATTTTGCTATGACTGGAGGCGTGGCCAGTCCCCCTGCACGGCTTCCGGGAAGGGGTGGGGATAGGAGGCTTGCCCCGGGGAAGGTCACGCCCGGGGTCCCCAGACCGGATCTACGCGCGCCCCTGCCCCGCTGCCTCCCGGGAGCGGCCGCGGTCCCCGCTGGCTGCGGAGTGGCAGGTACCCGAGGTCCCGGCGCTGGCAGCCGGGCCATACGCGGGGAGGAGCGAACCGCCGGCCCGGGTGTGGCCGACGCGCTTCCTGTGCCAGGTTTCCGGCTCCGGGTCCCTGGAGGAGGATCGCCGACCAGAGGCGGAGCCGCCGTCCTGCCGCGACTTTCAGACTCCGACCATGGCCTCCCGCTGGTGGCGGTGGCTGCGCGGCTGCTCCTGGAGGCCGGCGGCGCGGAGCCCCGGGCCCGGCTGCCCCGGCCTTGCGGGACCGCGGGGGCCGCAGGCAGCTGCGGACGCCCACGCGCAGGTGAGGTTGGGAGGCGCGCGCCCGGCGGGGCTCAGAGGTCACGGCTCCAATGACAGCGGCGGGCGGAATGAATGGGAGCAGGGAGCACGTGCATCGCGACGCGGGGGCGCACGGGTAGCTCCGGGGTGGGACTCCAGAGCGGAGGGGTGCCCGCGGTATGACGGAACCGAGCGTTGGATTGAAGTAGGGGCGCCCTACACGGGGTTGCAGAAAGCGGTGTCTTGGGCATCCCGGGAGCGTTTGGGGCAGTGGAAAAAGCGGTGGTGGCCGGGTCCTGGGGGAAGCGCGGGAGCGATCAGATTGACTGCTGCGATATGGACAAGGTTAAGCCTGGAGAGCGGCTGCAGCTATTTACTTTCGAGTTAGAGGAAGACAGATCTCGCCTGAAATTTTAGAGTCAAAGGTGCTCAGAGCTGTCTCCGAGAAACGGAGGATCAAATCGGCCTCGGAATAGTCCGAAAAGGTCTTGTGGAGAATGCAGGGCTGGTGCTAGGGTGGACCGGACCTTAGGTGTCCAGCAGTGGCTTCGGGAGGAGAGCATACCTGGATGGGGCTGGAATGGCACTGGAAGGAGAAAGGCCCGAGGCCATCAGGAGGAGAGAAACCCTGGAGTCCTCTAAAGTCAGAGTCTCAGCGATAGCCCATTCTCTCAGGGTCTCCTCTGCTGCCTTTGGGTTCCAATCTCCTTTTTCTCCACTTCTGGTCAGTTTAGCCCCTGTGAGCCCTTCTGCACTTTGTGATGATTCTCAGTGTGCCATGGGGTAGGCCCATGCTATTAGCATAACCGTACAAAATCTATGGACTCACTGTTATTTAAGTTTATTTGAATTTAGTACTCTTTAAATTCAGATTTTGTGTCCGTGTTCTCATCAAACATAATTTCCCAGTATGAAATATATAACACTTATAAATATCTACTTTGTACCAAAGTGGATGCATAGCACAAATTATCTAAAACGAGGCTTGGGCCAGGTGCAGTGGCTCACACCTGTAATCCCAGCGCTTTGGGAGGCTGAGGTGGAAGAATCGGTTGAGGCCAGGAGTTTGGGACCAACCTAGGCAACATAGCGAGACTCTGTCTCTACAAAATATGGAAAAAAATCACCAGGTGTGGTCGTGCATGCCTGTAGTCCCAGCTACTCAGGAGCCTGAGGGAGGAGGATCGTTCGATTTCAGGAGTTCAAGATTACAGTGAGCTATTTATTATGATAGTGCCAATGCACTCCAGCCTGGGCAACAGTGTGAGACCCTATCTCTAAAAAATCAAAAGCAAAAAAGACATTTGGAGACCAAATGGCAGCTGGGCAACTAGACAAGGCTAGACAGTAAAGAGAACAGAATGGGGGGTGGTGAGGGGCACGTGGAAAAAGAGGCTTAAAGGAGGCTTTGCTGGGATCCATTTCAGGACCGTTCTCTCCAGACTTCAGATATTTCTAGTTCCACAGATGAGGCCAGTATTTGAAGAGATGGGTGCATCCACCCTCTTATGCCACTACATGCTTTTTTTTTTTTTTTTTTTTTTTTTTTTTTTGACACAGAGTCTCACTCTGTCTCCCAGGCTGGAGTGCAGTGGCGGAATCTGGGCTCACTGCAACCTCCACCTCCCAGGTTCAAGCAATTCTCCTGCCTCAGACTCCCAAGTAGCTGGGATTACAGGCGTACAGCACTAGGCCCAGCTAATTTTTGTATTTTTAGTAGAGATGGGATTTCACCGTGTTGCCCAGGCTGGTCTGGAACTCCTGACCTCAAGTGATCCACCCCCCTCAGCCTCCCAAAGTGCTGGAATTATAGGCATGAGCCACCACACCTGGCCTGACACTTCTTTTGAAAAAAATTTCATGCCCACCAAGCAACTTTAGCCAGGGAAAGTGTGCTTTTCTGGAGAGAATATGCTTTATGGCCTTCCTGTCTGCCCGAATGATGACAAGGAGGGATTGTGTGGACTCGTGATGCCAAGACCATGTATTTCTGATGTGTGTGTGTCAGTGATGCTTTTCACTGTACGTTAATATGTTAGCATTCTGGTGTCTGCCTCAAGCATGTATGTTTTGGTTTCTTCAGGGCCTGATAGTCCTTGGGGACACAGAACTACAATAACTAAGCCACAGGGACAAATAGCAGCAATAATTAAGCCAAGTCTTGCTCTCCACCAGAGCTCTACTACCTCCTAATGGTTGTACATTCTCCTGACTTCACTAGTAGTGTGAACAAATATTGTAATAGGATAAAAACCAGTGTGCATGTGATCATGCCAAATCACTTCTCAGTATATCTTTGATTTTTTTTTTTAGGGATGGGGACTTTCTGTGTTGACCAGGTTGGTCTTGAACTCTTGGACTCAAGCAATCCCCCATGCTTGAGGATTGGCACACGGCTATGTCTTTGATTCTTACCTAGCACTTTCTCTTTGGCTGAGTGTGGTGACTCACGCCTGTAATCCCAACACTTTGGGAGGTTGAGACAGGAGCATTGCTTTTGCTCAGGAGTTCGAGACCAGCCTGGGCAACTTAGTGAGACCTCCTGATATGGTTTGGCTCTGTGTCCCCACCCACATCTATCTCGAATTGTAATCCCCAGTTACAACTGGGGACCAGGGAGGGTCAAGGGAGAGACCAGGTAGAGGTAATTGGATCATAGGGGTGGATTTCCCCATGCTGTTCTCATGATAGGGAGTTCTCACAAGATCTGATGGTTTTATAAATGTTTGGTAGTTCCTCTTGTGTTCATTCTCTCTCCCGCCGCCTTGTGAAGAAGGTGCTTGTTTCTCCTCCTTCCCCATGATTATAAGTTTCTGAGGCCTCCCCAGCCATCCAGAACTGTGAGTCAATTAAACCTCTTTCCTATAATTATAAATTGCCCAGTCATGGGTAATTTCTTTATAGCAGTGTGAGAACGGACCAATACAGATAATCGGTACCAAAGTAGTCGGCATTGATATAAGACACCTGAGAATGTGGAAATTACTTTGGAACTGGGTAACAAGCAGAGGTTGGAATAGTTTAGAGGGCTCAGAAGAAGAAAGGAAGATGTAGGAAAGTTTGGAACTTCCTAGAGACTTGTCGAATGGCTTTGACCAAAATGCTGAAAGTGATACGGACAATGAAGTCCAGGCTGAGGTGGTCTCAGATGGAGATGAGGAGCTTCCTGGGAATTGGGCAAAGGTCACTCTTGCTATGCTTTAGCAAAGAGACTGGCGGCATTTTGCCCCACCCTAGAGGTCTGTGGAACTTTGAGCTTTAGAGACATCTGAAATTGGAACTTAAATTTAAAGGGGAAGCACAGCATAAAAGTTTGGAAAATGTGCAGCCTAAAGATGTGATAGAAAAGAATTTTCTGGGGAGGAATTCAAGCTGGCTGCAGAAATTTGCATAAGTAACAAGGAGCCCAATGTTAATAGCCAAGAGAATGGGGAAAATGTCTCCAGGGCACGGCAGAGACCTTCTCTGCCGCCCCTCCCATCACAGGCCAGGAGGCCTAGGAGGGAAAAATGGATTCATGGGCTGGGCCCAGGGCCCTGCTGCGCTGTGCAAGATCAGCCTTGGGACTTGGTGCCCTGCTTCCCAGCTGTAGCCAAAAGGGGCCAAGGTACAGCTTGGGCCATTGCTGCAGAGGGTATAAGCCCCAAGCCTTGGTGGCTTCCGTATGCTGTTGAGCCTGCAGGTGCATAGAAGACAACAATTTAGGAACCTCTGCCTAGATTTCAGAGGATGTATGGAAATGCCTCAATGCCCAGGCAGAAGTCAGCTGAAGAGGGAGAACCCTCTCAGAGAACCTCTGCTAGGACAGTGCAGAAGGGAAATGTGGGGTTGCTGCCCCCACACAGAGTTACTGCTGGGGCACTGCCTAATGGAGCTGTGAAAGGAGGGCCACCATTCTCTACACCCCAGAATGATAGATCCCCCAACAGCTTCCACGGTGCACCTGGAAAAGCTGCAGGCACTCAATGCCAGTCCATGAGAATAGTGGTGGGGGTTGAACCCTGCAAAGCCACAGAAGCAGTGCTACCCAAGTTCTTGGGAGCCCACCCTTTGCATCAGTGTGACCTAGATGTGAGACATGGAGTCAAAGATCATTTTGGAGCTTTAAGTAATGACTGCCCTGCTGAGTTTGGACTTGCATGAGGCCTGTAAGCCCGTTTGTTTTGGCCAGTTCCTACCATTTGGAATGGGAACATTTAACTAATGCCTGTACCCCCATTGTATCTTGGATGTAACTAACTTGTTTTCGATTTTACAGGTTCATAGGTGGAAGGGACTTGACCTGTCTCAGGTAAGACTTTGGACTTGGACTTTGGAGTTAAATGCTAGAATGAGTTAAGACTTTTGGAGACTGTTGGGAAGGAATGGTTGGTTTTGAAAAGTGAGGATATGAGATTTGGGAGGAGCAAGGGGCAGAATGATACGGTTGGTTCTGTGTCTCTACCCAAATCTCATCTCAAATTTTAATCCCCATGTGTCAAGGGAGGGCCTGGGTGGAGGCAATTGGATCATGGGGGCAGATTCCCCCATGCTGTTCTTGTTATAGTGAATTCTTATAAGAGCTGATGGTTTTATAAGTGATTGGTAGTTCCTCCTGTGCTCATTCTCCTTCCTGCTGCCTGTTGAAGAAGGTGCCTTGCTTTCCCTTTTCCTTCTGCCATGATTGTAAGTTTCTTGAGGCCTCCCCAGCTGTTTAGAACTGTGAGTCAATTACACCTCTTTCTTTTATAAATTACCCAGTCTTGGGTATTTCTTTATAGCAATGAGAAAATGTACTGATACACCTCGTGTCTACTAAAAATTTTAAAAATCAGCTAGGTGTTGTGGCATGTCCCTGTAGTCCCAGCTACTCAGGAGGCTGAGGTGGGAGGATAGCTTGAGCCCAGGAGATTGAGGCTGCAGTGAACTATGATTGCACCACTACACTCCAGCCTGGAAAAATAAAATAAAAGTAAATTCATGAGAGGCAAGGTTGACTTTCAGAGAGTGTATGAGGGAAAGGTAAGGAATAAAATCGGAATTAGAAAATGACTATTGCCCTTCTCTTTTCATACTTCATTGCTTTTCTGAGCACTTCTAACCTCACATTGGAAAACTGCTCTAAAGTACTTTTAAAGCAGAAAATAGTAGCTTGATTGAATAGATATAATGTATACTGTGTACTAGGCTCTGAGCTAAGAGCTTTATATATGCTCTCTAAATTAATCTCCACCTGTCTCCATGAGTGGGTATTATCAGAAAGACGTCACAAAGTAACACAAATGTTGAGATTTGAATCGAGATCTGTCTTCCAAAGTCCATGCTACTAATAAATTTTAGGCCACTCGGTGGTAAAAAGCGCCCCCTGTACTAATTAGCTATGTAATTTTAATCCTTCAACCCAGATTAGAGTTCTCTAACTGAATAACTAAAAAGTTATTCAGTTAGAATAGTTCAGTTAGTTATTATAACTAATCATAGTTATTTGGTCAAGTGCAGTGACTCACACCTGTAATTCCAGCACTTGGGGAGGCCATGGCAGGAGGATCACTTTTGCTCAGGATTTCTAATAATAATAACTATTACTAGAGACCTGATAATAATTATTAAGTCTCTTACTGAAGAACTTTTACTCTTCCATTAAGATGCCCTTATTGATAAGTATTGTAATAAAATACTGAACTCATATGAATTAATTACCCAGGTAGACTGAAAGACATAGGTTGTCATGTAAAGCATGAGGAAGGATTGTCACTTTGTTTTCTTGTTACATGGTAATTGCCTGGGACATCATGAAAGTTCTTACTGGTTTAATGAATACGTAATGCTGCCAGGGAAAGAAGGAAACTCAGACCAACTACTTTGACTGCTGCCTGGCAAAGTCAACCTTCATTGTCATTGTAATATGGCTAGAGCGATACATGTTCATTAGAGAAGAATCAGAAAATATCTACCAAAAGAAGGAATAAAACAAAACACCCCCACAATCCAATTCATTCCAGAATAACTACTTTTAACACCCTGGTTTATGTGCTTTCAAACTCTGTTCTCCCATGTGTAATATCAAAATGTCCTGAGGTGGGTTGGTTTTTTTTTGACAATATTTATCCAAAAGTACCATTTCCAAAGTATGTTGAGGAACAAGAACTTAAAATAGACAGTGTTTGTATAAATATAAATTCCTTCCTTGCCATTGAAATCTTTTTCCTCTGATCAGTCTTAGTTAAATGGAAGGAAATTGTTCTAAAACTACTTTTCAGGTCTGGAAAGATAGATGTGAATATGGAAATTGACTTTCTTTGGGGCAAGGGATGGACTGAAGATGGTTTTTATTTTCTCCTTTTTTCTTATTTATGTCTTCTGCAATGACAAGTATTTTGTAATAACAAAAGGAAACTTTTAAAATTATTCTTTCTCTAAAGTTTGCAGTCTGCCTATAAATGGGTGATTAGAAGATAAAGATTATAATTATGGGGGTATTATCATCCAATGTTACAGTTTTTCAGGAATATTCTTACAAATTTCTTGACATTTTTATTTTATAGATACCCTATATTAATCTTGTGAAGCATTTAACATCTGCCTGTCCAAATGTATATAGTATATCACGGTAAGTTTACAGTCCATACTGCAACTACTAAAATTATCCATTTTTAAATTTATTGTTATTAAAAATTTTTTTTTGTAGTGATGGGGAGCTCACTATGTTGCCCAAGCTGGTCTTGAACTGCTGGCCTCAAGCGATCCTCCCACCCTCAGCTTCCCAAAGTGCTGGGATTGCAGACATAAGCACCCGGCCTAAAATTGTTAATTATATTGCCTGTAAATTTCTATTCTAAATTGTAGATCTCTGCCTTTTCAAAAAACAGGAATGTAATAAAGTTTGAGCTCAACGCAGAACACAATGAACATAGTTTAATTTATCTTTGAATTTGTGGGTTCTCGAGGTCCCATTTATAAAAGTGATCTATTGATCTGTAATTTAGCAAGAACAGAATTCTGTATGTTTTTCCAAATCATAATGACCTTTTCAGATTCATGATTAATTTCTAGCAAGTATTTGGGCTGAATTTTCCATATCTGAGTCTACTAAATATATGTGTATATAAAACTTACTTGAAAATGAAGTCATGTGCATTTTTGCATGTCCCAGGTTTCATCACACAACCCCGGACAGTAAAACACACAGTGGTGAAAAATACACCGATCCTTTCAAACTCGGTTGGAGAGACTTGAAAGGTCTGTATGAGGACATTAGAAAGGTGAGTTTTTTATTCTGCTGTGATGTGATGTTTTAGCTTACCAAAACTTACTAAAATTTTATTTTATTTTTTATTATTATAATAATTTTTTTTTTTTGAGATGGAGTTTCACTGTGTCGCCCAGGCTTGAGTGCAGTGGTGCAATTTAAGCTCACTGCAACCCTTGCCTCCAGGGTTCATGCAATTCTCCTGCCTCAGCCTCCTTAGTAGCTGAGAGTATAGGCGTGTGCCATCACGCCTGGGTAGTTTTTGTATTTTTAGTGGAGATGGGATTTTGCCATGTTGGCCAGGCTGGTCTTGAACTCCTGACCTCAGGTGACCTACCCGCCTTGGCCTTCCAAAGTGCTGGGATTACAAAAAAGCAATGCAGGTTTTCACATCTGTACAATGCAGTTTGCAGTCTTGATTCATGTATGGTCAAGTTTCAAATGTTTCTTGAGCAAGAACCACATGTGACCCAGTGCCAGGCAATATGTATTAATATCCATAAAGAGGTTATGGCAGGATTGTGAACCTGAAGAAAAAAAATGGTCCAGGTAGCTCATGCTTGTCCAATGAGTTATCCCACCTTTCCTCTTAAAACCCACCACCTCCCAGTGACTCCAGCTGTCTCTTACTTATCTAATTCTGAATGTCATTGCCAGTCTGCCCCAAATATGGCTGTCTTCATTCAACTCTTTTTCCTGAAAACTTTCAGTAGTTCCCAACCTCACGTGGTTGGGCACGGTGGCTCGTGCCTGTAATCCCACCAATTTAGGAGGCCAAAGCAAGAGGATTGCTTAAGCCCAGGAATTTGAGGCTGCAGTGAGCCATGATCCCACCATTGCACTCCAGCCTGAGTGACAGAGCAAGACATTTTTTCTGTCTTTAAAAAAAAATTGGCTGGGCACGGCGGCTCACACCTATAATCCTAGCACTTTGGGAGGCTGGGATCACTTGAGGTCAGGAGTTCAAGTGCCTGGCCAACATGGTGAAACTCTATCTCTACTAAAAATACAAAAATTAGCTGGGGGTGGTGGCATGCGCCTGTAATCCCAGCTACTTGGGAGGCTGAAGCAGGAGAATTGCTTGAACCCAGGAGGCGAAAACTCCATCTCTACTAAAAATACAAAAATTAGCTGGGGGTGGTGGCATGCGCCTGTAATCCCAGCTACTATGGGGGCTGAAGTAGAAGAATTGCTTGAACCCAGGAGGTGGAGGTTGCAGTGAGTTGAGATCCCGCCACTGCACTCCAGCCTGGGTGACAGAGCGAGACTCCACCTCAAAAAATAAATAAATACATAAATAAATAAAAGAATAAAATGCTTCCCAGAAATGTCTGTATGCCCCCCCTCAGCTTGCTCACCCTTTACAAGTCCCCACTTTTCTCCTTTCCTCCTCAAGTCCCCAGTACACTGACGACTGTCATATTCTGATGACAACACTACTTCCTGTTTCATAGACAGTAGGGGCTGTGGAAGAAGAACTCCTTCAGCTCCTGTTCTGTTGCAATTGGCCAGCTTGCCTGCGCCTTCTCTGGCGATTGCCTGCTCTCCTCCCACCCATGGAAGTCATGTCCCTTCCCTCTCTAGGGGTAATCCCTTAGCCACTTCCCCAGTTCCTTAGGAACTTCCCCAGACATGGCCTCTCCCTCTGTCTGCAAACATTCATTGGCATGTTCTCTTCTATATCCATTGGGTGTTCAGTTTCTTCACCTGCATTTTTAAAAGGCCCATCCACTGACCCAGTGTTTCACTCCCTCCCTTCCGTCACAGAATCCCCTGCCCTCTGCCTCTCTCCAGTGCCTTCAGGTTCCCTCCACTATTGCACTGGGCCCCCCTTTCCAGCCTCTCCTCTGAAGCTGGTTTTGCTTGGGTGACTGATAGCTTCCCTGTGCTCAATCCAATGGATGTGTTACCAGCAGCAAATCTGTACAGGTTTGCAGCATCCTCAGTTCTTGCCTCCTCAGAAGAAAGAATTCGACTGAGGGGCCTAAGGCAGAAGGAGAGACTGGAGGCGAGTTTTAGAGCAGGAGAGAAAAGTGTAAAGCAGGAAGGGAAGGAAGTAAAGTACACTTGGTAGAGGGCCAAGCTGGTGACCTGAGAAATCAAGTGTGTGGTTTGAGGTTGGAATTTGGGTTTTAGATGTTGGCATACTTCCAGGGACTTGCATCCGGTCTCCCCGGATTCTTCTCTTGGGATGGGCTGCCCGCATGCGCAGTGACGCGCCAGTGTTTCTGAGGGGAGCATGCTCAGTGTGGGTACCGGAGTTTTGCGCGTGCTCACTTGAGGCATTCTTCCCATACCAGTCCCAGTGTTCCTAGAAGGACATATACCAATTAAGCTCTGCCATTTTGCCTCTTAGTGTGCATGGTTGAGCCGACTCACCCAACTCCTGAGATCTTATTGGGAAGCTGATCACCACTTTCAGGTTTTTCTATCGAGAGACTGCCGTCCCTTGGCACCAGCTGTGACCAATTAGTATTTTAGAGACACAGTTAACAACTGCCTGACCATCACCTGATGGTCACCTGACCTTCCTGTTGTGGATGGGGGAGCCCCCTCCTGCCCTGCTTATACCTGACTAGCTGCCTACTGTAGCAGACACTTCCTGGTTTTCTGACCATTGAGCACTATTGACTGTAAGTCCTCCTTGAAACATGATTCCCTTCATGCTGCACTTTCTTCCTCCTCCTTGTCCTGAGAATGTTCTTCAGTTTATCACCTCCACCTCACTTCCTTTCATTCTGCCATTCCCTGGGGTTCCATGGGCCCCCTCCTCTCTCTATTCTTTATATACCCGTGTCCATACTTACGTCTCCCAAATAATATCACTACTCCAGGTTGAATCACATCTCCCACACCCAGGCAGCTAACTGCTCACCGGGAACGCCATGGGGCGGCCATGACGGTCTCAGACTTAACTCAGCTGAGACTCTACTTTTCCCCCACGAGTTGTTCTGCTGTTTTCCTGTTCCTTGGAGAATCTGGGAAGAACCCAGGACTTGTCTCTCTCCTTCCCCTCCATGTGCTTCTAGTCTGCCCTTTGTCAGTCCCCACTGCCACAGGCCAGGCAATTCCATGCCCCTAGTCCTTTCGTTTGTGCTCTTCTCCTTCCTGTCTCAGCTTCCAAGGGGACGGCTTACCTGGGTGACAGCACCGCACCCATCACACTGTGTTGTGTCAAAGGCAGTGATTGTTTTACTTCTCCCCATCTAGACCCTGAGCTCCTTGTAGGCAAGGCTTGTCTTACCTTTTTGACCTCTGTGTCTGTTACAGTGCCTGGCACTAAGTCGGTAATTTGCTGAATTAACGATGGGCCCACTTTGTTGTGTTCACCTGTGCTGGGCTGAGGGTTCATTGGCTCCCACTGCGTCCGGGGGATAAACTCTGACTTAGTCAAGCATGTCCTGGAGTGGCAGATACAAGCGACACATACCTGTCAGCTGGAAGGCTCTCGCCCTCTTTGTGAGTCAGAACCCTGTTTAGGCTTCTAATCCCACATTAAAGCCCATCTCCTCCATGAAATACTCGGTTTTTCTAGCCTGCACTGATCTCTTCCTTCCCTGAACTTTTAATGTGTTTAATGTATAGCATTGTTCATGCTACCACTGGATTCGTCATTGATTGTTTCATATTTGCAAAATGTTTCTCTCTCCAGTTCAATTGTAGGCTCCTTATAATCAGGCAGCCCATGCCTTATATGGGCTCTATGCACTTACATGGGCCTCTGTGAACCCTCAAAATGTCTTTTGCCAAATAAAGGCAAAGCCAGATGGACTGAGCCCTGCTTCTTCTCCTTGGCTGTGACCTTACTATCTTCCTGCCCCTCATAAACAGCTTTGCCCTGAGGAGTTTGAGGCTGCAGTGAGTTACGATCGTGCCACTGCCCTGAGGCCTGGGTGACAAAGCAAGACCTTGTCTCTAAAAAATTAAAAAATTTAAACAACGTTGCCACCCTACCCAGGACACCGACACCCCCCACCTGCTTCACAGGCTCCCGACGGCCACTGGCTTCCACCTTCCCCATCTTTCTCCTCCCGCCTCCATCTTTCAAGCTGCGAACCAGCCCCTGTTCCTTTCGCTGTCCGGCTGTCAATGAGCCCAGAGTCCCTTAGCCACCTAGTGCTTTCTTCCCTCTCCTGCTGTCTCTTGGAGTCTTCTGGTGTCTGATGCTATTAGCAGGGGCAGGTGGCAGTATCTGTTCTAGCACTCAGGCCACTTGTTGCTGATCCAGGCGTTGTTTATGTTCTAGCCTTCAGGACAGCCAGGTGGATGGCCCTGCAGCGTGGGAGCCTTGCCCACGGAGTGTTGAATTTCTCAATTGAAATGAATACACTTAAATCAAACCAAAGTTTTGTAGTAGA
This sequence comes from Theropithecus gelada, assembly GCF_003255815.1. NCBI lineage: Eukaryota > Metazoa > Chordata > Mammalia > Primates > Cercopithecidae > Theropithecus > Theropithecus gelada. Next base: position 23,169,555 of record NC_037677.1, on the reverse strand, counting down.
AATCTTGGCCAGCCACGGTGGCTCATGCCTATAATCCCAACACTTTGGGAGGCTGAGGCGGGTGTATCACCTGACGTCAGGAGTTTGAGACCAGCCTGGCCAACATGTTGAAACCCTGTCTCTACTAAAAATACAAAAAAGTAGGCATTGTGGCGGATAATCCCAGCTACTTGGGAGACTGAGGCAGGAGAATCACATGAACCCGGCAGGCGGAGGTTGCAGTGAACTGAGATCATGCCATTGCACTCCAGTCTGGGCAACAAGAGCGAAACTCCATCTCAAAAAAAAAAGAATCCTGATGGCTTTCTGTGCAGTTTTGATGCCATTGTGACACAGAGAAACTTTATTTCAGGAACTGCTTATATCAACATCAGAACTTAAGGAAATGTCTGAGTACTACTTTGATGGAAAAGGGAAAGCCTTTCGACCAATTATTGTGGCGCTAATGGCCCGAGCATGCAATATTCATCATAACAACTCCCGGTGAGCTCTTCTGTTCATTCCTTTTTTGTTCTTATATTTGGGAAGTCTTTCTTCCCAAGGTTACTGTTTCTTTCCCATTTAAGAATTAGCATATACCTGCTGCGTGCGGTGGCTCACGCCTATAATCCCAGCATTTCGGGATGCTGAGGTGGGCAGATCATGAGATCAGGAGTTTGAGACCAGCCTGGCCAACATGGTGAGATCCCACCTCTACTGAAAATACAAAAAAAAAATTAGCCGGGCGTGGTGGCAGGTGCCTGTAATCCCAGCTACTTGGGAGGCTGAGACAGGAGAATCGTTTGAACCTGGGAGGCAGAGGTTGCAGTGAGCCGAGATCACACCATTACTCTCCAGCCTGGGCGACAGAGTGAGACTCTTAAAAAAAAAAAAAAAAAAAGTAACATGTACCTAAAAATTCACTTTGTGATGTTTAGATTCTGACTTTAAGTCACTAAAGTCACTCTGGAATGTAGTCTGGCATCTTTTTTTTAAAAGACCTTTTAATGTTCATGGAAGAAAAACTTTAACTGCAAATTAACATTTTTTTAAAATTTCAGAGCCAAATTTGGTTTTCTTGTTAGGAAGCAAACAATGTAATACTAGGACAGGTGAATACATTTAATCATCATACACAGGGAACAAAGATTGATTGCTCTAAAGTGATAAGTGCACCATTATGCTGGGCAACAAACTCACACACTGGGGTGGCCGCCTTCTGTGACCTTCTGAATTGTACAGAAGCGAAATCATCTTTAAAGAAGACATTTTGAGCCTGGACGAGGTGGCTTATACCTGTAATCTCAGCCCTTTGGGAGGCCATGGCAGGAGGATCGCTTGAGCCCAGGAGTTTAAGACCAGCCTGAGCATCACAGCAAGACCCTGTCTCTACTAAAAATTTTAAATTAGCCAGGCATGGTGACATATGCCTGTAGTCCCAGCTACTCGGGAGGCTGAGGCAGGAGGATTGCTTGCGTGCAGGAGTTGGAGGCTGCAGTGAGCCGTGCTTGCACCAGTACACTCCAGCCTGGGTGACAGAGCAAGACACTGTCTCCAAAAAGAAAGACTTTTTTTGGCTATTGGTCCTCAACTCTTACATTTAGAAGATATATATAAAAGTTGTAAATATTAAAAAAGCCTCCAATGTTTCAATGTAAAGGAAATCTTAAAAGGTAAAAGGCTTTCCCTCGTATCTCGCCTAGCAATCGCCTCCTTCTCTCTTCCCGTCCATTCTGTATTCGGTCATTCAAGACATTAACATATAATTTTGTGTTCAGCTTTGTTTACTTACCATTGTATTTTAAACTGTTTCGCACATTTCTGAAATGTCTTTGTAATTAGGCCAGGTGTGGTGGCTCACACCTGTAGTCCCAGCGCTTTGGGAGGCCAAGGCAGGTAGATCACTTGAGGTCAGAAGTTCAAGACCAGTCTGGCCAACGTGGTGAAACCTGTCTCTACTAAAAATACAAACATTAGCTGGGCATGATAGTGCATGCCTGTAATCCCAGCTACTCGGGAGGCTGAGGCAGAAGAATTGCTTGAACCTGGGAGGCGGAGGTTGCAGTGAGCCAAGATTGCACCACTGCTCTCCAGCCTGGGCAACAGAGCAAGACTCAAAAAAACAACAACAAGAAAAGTATAGGAGTTGGTTCCTTCGCAGGCAGAATCAGCCTCATCCTGGCATGGATGGTGCTGAAGAAGGTGCACACACCACGGTCACAAGCCCTGCAGCCCTCTTGCTCTCACTGAGGTTCTTATGCTTGACCTTGCACTCATGCATGAAATGATGACCATCTGCTCATCAAAATCTCCACCTTAGTGAGTGTCCCTTACTGTAGACTGTACTTCAAAGATCCGTTTTAATAGTGATTACAGACATATCCAAAGTGCCGTCTTCTAGGTGAAAGACAAAACCA